>NW_007253372.1:623985-717775 GCF_000164805.1 Carlito syrichta | reverse complement strand
GCGCCCGGCCGCACGGGTCCGTCCTCGTCCTCCCCGCAGTTCTCGGTCCCAAGCCCGCGGAGCTTTGCGGGAGCCGAGAGCACGCGGGTGGAGGCCCCACTTGGCCCGCCCCGCGCCACTGCGGGTGGCTCTGTGGCTCCGTCCTGGGCGGAGCCGGGGAGGGAGAGATGAGGAAGTCCCTGCTGTTTGGGTGGTGCATGGTGTCACAGGACACCCAGGCTGCCGCTGTGGCTGTAAAACCGAGCCAAACGCCTCCCTTGGAGTGGCTGGAAGTTCAGCATGACATTTAGGAGTTGCAAGCCACGACTGGGGTTCATAAAATGCGCCCGCAAGGTTGTGTGTGGACACCCTGCTTCCTCCTGGGCCTGAGCTCTGTGTGCGTGCATGGAGCCTAACGTATGATACCACTTGCAGGGATCAAGTCACAGAGGGGCTTAAGACTGGCACCCCACGGGAAAGCCCTGTTTTCATGGCAAAAGGAACAGGGCGGTTAGCAGTCCCCGCTCCCTCCAGCCCCTCCTGTGTGTTGGGGTCTGTGCCAGGTAGGTTTTGTCCCGACCACGTGTCTCCTTTGTCACTTCATCTCTGTGGGTTTCCTCTTCCTCACCCATAAAACTGGAATGGTACTTTCTCTAATTACTCTGCTGAGTAGAAGAAAATGTTTGTGAAAGGCCGTTGACACCTATAATAGATAGCCTATTATATAAGGGATTATGCTAAGCACCATTCTTTTTTTATATTCTAACATCTAATACAAAGTTGTTTATCCATAATAAATGTTGACCGACTGATACGGTGTGTGGTCCTATTAGTTCGGAAGACACGCATGTATTAATAATTGGTTACAATCTATGACATGTGAGATATTTTTTCTAACTATGGTTGGCTCTAGAAGCTCAGAGGGCAAATCAAGCCTGTTCACTTCTCTGACTAATGCTTTCGAATTTTTCTGCTCTAATGTCCAACCAGGATGGATTCCAATGGCACGGTCACTGCCTCCTGTTCCCACATAGTCACTTTCTCCTGTTTCTCAATGAGTGTAAAACTGGAATACTCCAAACCTCCAGAGCTATGATTTTAGTCAGAATAATCTATATTATACTTTAAAAAAATATAATATTTTAGGCCGGGCATAGTGTCTCAGGTCTGTAATCCCAGCACTTTGGGAGGCCAAGATGAGAGGATGGCCTAATCCTGGCAGTTCAAGACCAACCTGGACAACATGGCGAGACATTATCTCTACAATTAATATTTTTTAAAAAAATTAGCTGGGTGTGGTGGTGCACGCCTGCAGACCCAGCTACTCGGGAAGCTGAGGCAGAAAGATTGAGCCCAGGAGGTAGAGGTTGCAGTAGCCGTGAGAGCATGCCACTGCACTCCAGCCTGGGCAACAGAGCGAGACTCCGACTCAAATGAATATATACATGTCTTATTATATCCATGCTATTTCTTGCTCTTTCTAAATGTCCAACATAAGTCCAACATGAATTGGTAAGAGCCTCTGCTCATTATTGTGACTCAGATTGCTGCAAGTTCTGCTCAAAATATTTTCCTTGATGAGAATAGACAATCTGGCAAAGTATGTACTTTTCCAAAAAAAAAAAAAATAGTCCACTCACAACTTAACAGCCAAAATAAGTCACATGATCATCCCAATCCTAAAGAGACGATCAACTAAATCGCAAACCACGACCCTTGAAGAAAAGGAACTCTGGAATGTTCAAGAACTGACATGTGGTGACAGGGAGGCGCATCATTCAGATCTCATTTCAAGACGACCTGCTGGGAGGAGGGTCGCTGGTGACGGCCTTACCCTGCCACATCTTCAAATCTGCCACACTGTCTGTGCCAGCCAGGGACTGAATTGAAGCTCAGTCATTCCTCTCCAGGGTGGGACTCTCCCACACAGATCATCTCTGTCCGGGATTCCTCACTTGCTTGGCAAAGACTCTGGAGAGGACCACTCTTCCGACCCCCTATTCCTTCCTCCCACCTCCTTCCCAGGCGTCAGCCCTGCACCACAATCAGAAGACCCTTCCTGCTGACCCTGAGCCCAGCCCCCGTTGGCCTTCACATGCTCTTTCTTCAGTCTGTGCCTGTCTCGGCAACTGCTTCTCAGAGAATCTGTCCTGACTCGCACGTCAGAAAGGATTCCTGAGAAGAGAGAACCAGGAGCCCATTTCTAGATTCTACAGCTGACCAAAAACATATTGAAAAGGAAACAAAACCCAAAGCAAACAAACAAACAAGTACCAGCTCGCAGATCTGTCGGCTGCCCTCACTCCCACACCTCATTTTCCATCCCTGCAATATTTTTTCATCTATGATTCACCACGACCCCAAAATGTAATCTGGGAGCCAATCCCAATTACTCTCTCCTTACAGTAGAATGGATAACCAATCCCCCAGTTTCTGTTACTTCTAACTTCTTTTAAAATCTGGAATCGGTCCTTTTCCTCTGTTATGCTGTCAGCCTTTTGGTTGGACCGATAGTCATTTTTTCTTGCTGTGACCCTTTCCCCTCGCTGGTCTTTCTACCACAAAACCCTTCTTCCATCATTCAGTCTTCATACTGCAGCCAGCATGATGTTTTTCTAGAATATAAATTCATCATGTAGCTCCTTCCTTAAAATCTCTGTATCTACGAGGTCGAAGAAAAACTCTGTCACCTACCAGTCCAAATCATTCAAGAACTGGTCCCTACATAGCTCTCTGGCCTCATCCTTCAAACACACACTCTGACTCCCTCATGTTCTTATGCTTATCACATGCTGAATTACACACAGCTCCCAGAGTGTGTGATCTTCTCCCAGGCCCTGTCTCTTCCAACATGCTGTCACTTCTGTTTCAAATGACCGTCTCACACTTGCTGGCATTCCTCACCTGTTCAACTCATGACCCAAGGACTACCTTCAATGCCACTTCCACTGAAACCTTTCTCTGAAGACTTAATCCAATTTAAGTATGTATGTGTGTGTGTTTCTATAGCAACTCACGTACACCTCCATCTTAACCTTTCTCGATAGGTATAGGCATGTGCCTGAATAGTTACAACACAATGTAAGTGTCTTATACTAAGCGCCCTAGAATTCTGCCTGTCTGCTAGTAACAGAACACTTGATTCAGAGTGGATAAAGAGGGGCATAAACAAACAGGAAAATTGTTCTCTAAAAAAACTGGTCCTCGGGTGGAGAGGTGCAGATTTAAGTTCCAAATCTCAACAATATCAGCTGTTATTTCCAATCATCATGACCTTTCCTCGTAGTTGCAAGATGGCTGCTGAAGTCCCATCCACTCCCTCTTTGTTCCACTATCAGAAGCAGGGAACAGGTAGTGCTGGCCGAGACTGGCTCTTTTTTTGTTAGAAAAAGTTCAAACTTTCTTGGGAAACACTCCTAAGTCTTCCCTCCACTCTATCTTATTAGTTAGCACTGTGTCATAAGACCATTTGTAACTGCCAAAAAAAAAGTAGAACTTAATTAAGTTCTACCATTAACTTAATTACCCAGGATTCATAAAAGAAGCAGGCAAGATCTAACACTCTAAGAATGAATGTAGAGGTCAACCAACCTATAGCTTCTGCCACACAGTTCAAAGGCAATTGTAAACAAGGAGTGACATAAACAAAGGTCCATAATACGGATGACAAATGGGTTTTATCTCCCATCTCAATTCTGAAAAATTGATGGTAGCTGCCTGGCTTCCTGTGTTGAAGATAATTTGTAGACCACTCCCAGGTTCAGTGAGAGAGAGCTGAAGAACACTCAGCGGTGTCTGCCATGAACTTGGGAGATGATTTTAGGGACTTAGGTCACTGCATTAGACCTGCAGTTGTAACCCTTGTAGCAGCTCCCTAAAAGTCACACTTGCCCATCTCACCATTGTGGAGGAAAGTGAAGAAGTTCCTATTAGCTCTACGATCTAGTGCTATATATCTCATCTGCTCAACTGTTACTTGGCCTAGATTATATTGGTGTAGCAAATCAATGCCCCACCTCCAATTTAAGTAAATTGACCTTCAAGATGTAAGTATTGCTTATAGATCAAGAAAGGGAAGCCCTTCTTGACAGGTAGACACTCGGGCTGGTGGACACTCCACCGTCTCACAGTTGCACATCCAGAAACTGAATCCTTCAGCGTGATCATTCAACAGAAAAGTCACTGGCTATTTTGTGCTTCAGTCCAGAAGTTATACTTGCCACTTGTCCCTAGACCAGAATTACTCATGTCTTGTACTCATCCGTGAGTACTTGAAAAGTCCTCTGGCAATCCCCATCTAAAAAAATCACAATAACAATAACAGTAACTCAGGTTTTTTGTAATAACTAAATTAGTTAATAGTGTATGACACATAGAATAATGACCAAGTTACAAGACAAGCTCCATAAATGCAAGGCATCATTATTACTTTATGGTGTACATATGCTCATCTTCAAAACTTAGGTGATTATGGTGGATCTGGGCCAAGAGTTGGCTTAGTTGATGCCTAGAGGTTCATGGATCCATCCAATAGTATCCTCAATCCTGGTAAGTTTTCACAGGAGTCAAGTCACTTAACCAAAATACACCCCACATCTTACTGCCATTCAGTGAACCTGAGCCTCTTTGGAAGGGTGGAAGGCGAAGAGTGGAACTCATACTGGCTTATTTCTCTTTTGAATCTCAGCACTTTTCCCTTGCTCTGAAGCTATCCTATCACAGGAAACTTGACATTATGTCCCTCAGTGTTTACCCAATTGTCAACACTCTGCTCAGGCCTTTTGCACAAACACTGGAACCCCAAATTCAACTGACCTTGATGGTAAACACCCTCAATTTCCTGCTCTCTCGTCTACCAGTGTATTTATAACACATCCATCCTACTTTCTTTCCTATTCTCCTGGAAAATTAGGTGTTCTCTCCGAAAGTATCACACAGCCACCTGGACTTTTTAATGGTATATTTTCAGAATCATTTTCCATTTGTCATGACTTTCTCTCCTGTATCTTTATTTCTTTCTTTCTCAACTAGTTCCTTCCCTCAGCCTATAAATATTCCAGCCACTCTGTCCCCAAGAAATACCTTTCTTGATCTGTGTAGTCTTTCACATTTCCTTTACATGCAAATTTCCTGAAAATCAGACTCAAATTTCCCTGATCTGGTTTCTTCTTCCATCATTCTACCAACATGCCTCTTATTGAAGTCATTAATAATTGTCCAAAATAATTGGCATTTCAGTGCATACATTCTTGATGTTTTTGTTTTGTTTTATTTTGACTGAATTTGGCTCTGTCAGTTAATGCCTTTTTAAAGCTTTCTTCTCCATAAATTTCTAAGATGGCACACTTTCCTGTTTTGAGCAGACAGAGCCTTTCTGCTGTATGTTGAGTTCTCTCACAAAGCAAAAACAAAAACTTTCTTCTCTTAGCTACTCTTTATATTCTAGTGTCCCTCAAAACTCCATAAACAGAACCACTGAACTTCGGCATCCCAATTAGTGTTATATTTTAAATGTCTTCTCTGATAACATTTTTAAATCTTTATCTGAAGTCCAGGTCTCTCCCCTAAGCTTCTGATTGACAATACCCAACTGTGCTCTTGATATTCCTCCTTGACTCTTTCTTTCACATAAGCTTCTATACGTACCATCAAGTAATCTATGTGAGACTCCAGGGCGCTCTTCTCAAAATATAATTCTAAATAGCCATTGAGTCTTTATACCTTTATTTTTTCTTCTAAATATATCCTGAATAATCTCCAACTTCTCCATCTAAGTGTTTCCTAGTTTAGGCCCTTATCCTATCTTGTGTGAACCTCTGAAATGTCTCCTAAATGTTGTTTTTTGTTTTTGAGACAGGCTCTTGCTCTGTCACCCAGGTGAGAGTGCAGTGTTATAACCATAGCTCACTGTGGCCTTGAACTCCTGGAAGACGATTCTCTTGCCTCAGCCTTCTAAGTAGCTAGGACTACAGACCTATGCTATCATGCTTAGTTAATTTAATTTATTATTTATTTCCTTTTTTTTTTGTAGGGACGAAGTCTGGCTCTATTGGCAATCCTCCCACTTTGATCCTCCCACTTCAGCCCTTGAAAGTACTGGGATTACACCCAGCCACTAAATGATTTTTATTATTATTACTATTTTTATTATTATAAAGATGTGAGGTACAATTCAGGGTTAGGTATACAAACATTGATTATGCAGGTACACTTATTGGTGAGGTATGTCCCTCCCTCCCCTAGCAGTTTCCCTCAACTGCCAATCCCACCTCCCCTTCCCTGACATTTCCCACTATTGCCAAATGCTGTCTTATAATATTATAATTGCTCAAGGTCCGCTTATGAATGAGAACATATGGAACTCTGTTCTTTGTTTCTGTGATAGATCACTGAGTATGATTGACTCCAAATCCATCCAAGTTGCTGCGAAGTCCATATATCTGTCCTTCTTTATGGCTGCATAATATTCCATTGTGTATATGTACCACATTTTCTTTATCCAGTCCAGTTTCGATGGGCAACATGGTTGGTTCTATGTTTTTGCTATTGTGAATAGAGTTGCAACAAACATATGTGTGCAGGTATCTTTTTTGTAGAATGATTTATAACCTAAAGTTTCAGCTCCCTCGAAGCCGTCTTTACACTGCAGCTGGTGTGGTCTTAGTAAAAGGCAGATCTGATCATGCCTCTCCTCATGTTGCCTTTGGGACTCTGAACTCATCTTGTCTCCCATGGCTCATTTCTCACCATTCTCAACATTTACACTCAAGGAAAACACAGTTCCTAGAAGTTCCCAGAATGCTCAGTTTTCCTCCGGAGACTCTGATTTTGATCACGCTAGCCTCGCTTCAAGGCAAGGGCTTCCCAAGCCTCCTTTGCGTGACTAACACACGCATCTCCACTTTCCATTCCACCTCATCTAGATGCCCCTCAGAATAGCAGCATTTCCTTTCATAATAGATGTTGTATATCTTCTGACCTAGTTTTATCTGCACAGTTTTAGGCAAGTCTTTTCTGAGTTTCATGGGGATTATTATAACACACATATCACAGGGCAGCTGTGAGAGATAAAGGTGTTTCCTTTATAGAGAATTCATACAGTACCCACTGTGTGTTCACCATTGTCGCTCCAGTGCCTGACATAAACCCTGGCACATTATAGGCACAGAAACATTTGTTGCAGAAATAAATGCGAGTTGCCATAATTACTATCTCAGTCATTTCACCAACACACTGCTTTATATTTACTAGTTTATCTCTCTGTCTTTTGCACCACACCCTAAGCTTCATGTAGTTTATTATCTTATGTGGCTAATTCAATCCTTATTTAAAGTTCTCTAGTACACGGGATATATTGAACATTGTTTGATAAATGAGAAATGAATAAATGGATGACTGAAATTAGTCTATGGAAGGTCTTCCCCAGAGAAAGTGTCAACATTGACTTCATGACTGTTTTATTACAATTCCCTTTGCTTTCCAATCTTTTCTTTCCCTGATTGATTGATGTCCTGAATGTAGGTGTGTGTGTGTGTGTGTGTGTGTGTGTGTGTGTGTGTGTGAGTTTTCTTTATTGATTCGTAAATCATCCAAATTTTAGCTTAAAGAATTTTCTGAGCACTTTCTTCCTTACTGATGGATAGAACTTTTACATGCAAGACAATGAAAGAAAGAGTTGGTATATGGTCCAAACTTCCTCATTCAAATTATTGAATACACAGGTACTTCCTACTAGTGTATGTTCTTTAAATCACAAAATTTTCAGGTTACAGCATCTATCTTAAATCTTAAATTACTATGAGTCCAAGCCCCCATGCCCATGTCCCCATTTTAGGACTTCCATCTCCCCATGACATACATATTTTTAAAAAGAGGCTCCCTTTTGTTGGCTGCCTGTTAAGTTCAATACACTATGCATATAAATAGATGGGCAGGTATTTGGAGGGAGTTGATGTAAATTCCACTTAATAAAATAAATTTCTTTGTAAAGGAACTTCTTTCTACTTCTTAAACTATTTCAAGGCAGCTTAAGATTAAAACTTATATACAGAAGGGTATTTCAAATAGAACAATATGAATAGTAAGACTATAAGAGTTTGCTGCTTACTTATTGTCTGACATGCTTTCCACATTTTTCATAATGAGCATATTTTACTTTAAAATAAAATTCAAAATACATTGGGGGAAAGAAAAACAGAAAAAGTTAGAAACCATATAAAGACTGGAGCAATTTATTATACAAGGAATGTGTTTTACTCATCTGAGCATTAAATTAAGCTCTCACTTAAATAGAGAGCCAAAAAAAATGGCCTAGTGGAAATTATCATCTTAGTCATTTAAATGAAATCAAAATCTTTCCTGGTGCTAAATTCTAAGATAAAAACCATCTCTTGATTTTACTGAAATAACAAAATATCAGACATAAACCCTCACGTTCCACTCCAAGCTTATTCTAAACTCATTTTGAGGACTTGAACAAATCACTGTAATGTTCTAGAATTCCCATGGAGGAAGAAAGAAGGAAGAGTAGCTTGGGATTTCTAAGGTTTCCCTAGCTTTAATATACTGTGGTCCATGCTCAGGTAGGAAGTTCCAAAATAATATTGGGAGCTGTTTCTTTACATTTGAAAATTCAACCTCAGCAACAATTTTTGCTGGCCCTGAGAACTTGAGAGAAAAATTGTATCTGTTTGTCACACACAGATAAGGACAATTCAGAGTCTTGCCTAGAACATTAAAGCTGAAAAGAGTGACTTACACCCTCTTTCTCTTCCCTAGATTCTTCCCGGGTTTCCGTTTTTAGACTTTCACACACACACACACACACACACACATATATATAAAGTCTATCTTTTCTAAGTCTTCTGTTGCTCCTTTGTAAGTATTTAAACCCAATGTTTTAGCAGAAGATGAGAATAGATGCCCAGTGCTTATGGAAATGGCAATGCCATCATCACTCAGGTAATAGAAAACAGAAATCAAGGGAAGGGAAATTGAACAGCTCTAAGCATCCACGAAGTTGATGTTTTAAATGTATAAGTTCCTGGTGGTTGGACATCACGCTACCCGCTTCTTTTTTATTAGCACATGGTACTAGCTCAGTGATCCTTTTATTTTCTGAGTTATGGAAGTGCCTTCCAAATTCCCTATTTGTTCATGTCTCTTGTAATATCAAGACACATCTTCAAACTCTTGACTTCCTTCTACGAAATGTAATTTCATGACCTTACAAAGTCATACACCTTGGGTCCCTACTAGATTAGCACTATCTTGGGGACAGGGATTGTGTTTTAGATGCTTTGTGTCTCTCATGGTACTTATTCTGAACCTCTGCTCTTTGTGGATTTTAAGTATAAAATGATGTTCTCTGTACATGTTGGATTATTTAGGCTAAGTGGATGGATTAAGTGAACTCAGCTAGAGCCTCCATGTTGCCAACTTCCTCATTCTAGTACTTTATTCATTCTTTGAACAGGAGATTTTTTGCTTATTTTGTTTGTTTGTTTGTTTGTTATTTTTCTTCTTAAGTCAGAGTCTCTGTTGCCCAGGTTGCAGTGCAGTGTTACACAGTGACACCACGACAGCTCATTGTAGCCTTGACCTCCTGGGCTCAGGTGATCTTTCAACCTCAGCCTCCTGAGTAGCTGGGACCATAGGCGCTTGCCACCACAGCCTGGCTGATTTCTTTGAAGTTTTTGTAGACACAAGGTCTGGCTGTGTTACTTAGGCTGGTCTTGAATTCCTGGCTCAAGCAATCCTCTTGCCTCGGCCTCTCAAAGTGCTGGGATGACAGGCGTGAGCCACTGCACTTGGCCTGAACTGCATCTCTTGCTACTTCTCCAGCACAAGCCCTTCTTGTCTTTTCTTCTTTCCGTAACTTGGTGGTCATCTTCTCCCAGGTTTAGCTGAATATCTACCTTTTCTAATAACTTTTACTCTTAAGTCTTTTTTTTTTTCCACTCTGCCCATCACTTTAATTTGAAGTGATTTAAATCTAGAAGATTCAGTTTTTTTCTTTGCTGCTGCCATTTTGAAACACTTCTTATGTCATTCCACCCTGTACACATTGCTCTTAAGTAGACTGTGAGAAACAGCGCTGGGCCATTTCTTTTTTATTGCTGAATATGCAATGCCTGGCACATTATAGTAACTCAATAAATGCTACTTCCTTCCCTTCTCGGCAGCCTCAGAATAGCAGGCAGTCAAAACATGTTTTAAAATTACTTGGCCAGAACTATTTCTGGGGACGGGTTTGGTACTTAGGGACCATTGCTGCTCTACCGGGATCATTAATTCAAAGTGGAGTACAGTAAACCGGCCAGAAATTCAGCAAGATCAGAGAAGACCAGAGAGGTCATGCAATGACTCTGTCAGAGGAGAGTAGAGTGACCCACTATGAAACACTGTAAATTTTCCAAAGTCAAACAGCCAATTCAAGAGAGAGCACTTAGCTCTAAATTGTCTCAGCAGAGCACCCTTGTGACTCAGCCTTTGGAGCCCTGATCTTTTCTGGATCGATATTTTTAAACTATTAACATAGTGTGCTTCTTGATGCTCAGTCCCTAATGTGGCCATGGAAGGCTTAATTTCCTTCTTTTCTTTCTAGTTGGACTCTTCTGATAAAATATTCATGGCAGTTCATCTTTTGTAGACCACCTTCAAAGCGGCATACATAGGCCTCTGATGATTCATGGTATGTGGTAAAGTTATTTCTAAAGTCACTGGATAAACAAGGCATCTCTACCAGAAACTCCATTTTTATATGAAAGTGCAGTGATATAGTTCCTTCTTAATAGATGAAATTTTAGACATTTCAAAGTTATGGTTGATGCTTCAGGATGTTCTCTTTGGAACATGCATTTGGGCTAACCTTGAGGTTGAAGGAGAGACTGTAACACCGTTTAGTGAGTTGCAGGACACCTGCAGCATCAGTTTATGAAACTACCTGGAATTATTGTATTGCTTGTGGTTTGACCTTGACCTTCTGTCAGTCTTATTCTTTGTATCCTCTACCATTTACCTAAAATACTATGCACAATACATAGTTGTTGCCTAATACATGCAGAATATATATTAAAGATGACAAAGAATTATTGAAACTACAAAGTTAGAGCACATAGAAGATTCTGCCTCAGAAATACGAAGACCAGGATGTATCATTAGATGTTACAACATCTGAAGAATATTTAAACTCTTTTAAAAAATTAGAGAAGAACAATTCTGGGTTTCTTTAAGAAATACTTTCATTTTACCTTGCTGATGTGAGCAAAAACAGATGGAAAATTCAATAAAGCCTATTATGCACATAGGTTATAATAAGAACAAAAATTAAAACTCAGTAACTTCTACATGCACGTTAATTGATCATCTTATTATACAATCACCTGATTCTATATGCAGTCTTATTTTATTCTTTCCAAGAGAGACACATGTAAAGAAATCTCTCTTTCTAACATTAAAGGAAAACCAATTGCAGTTGAGTTTCAATCAAAAAGAGAAAATGAAAAATTTTGAATAATGACATTTTTGAAACAGTGAGACCTATTAGAATTTTATATATTTACACTTGTGCATTTTTTTAACCAAAAATTCAAGACTTTGACATTACAGGGCAGAAATTATGGAGACATTATCTTCCAAGGGGAAAAATAATCAATTTTCAAAGAACATAATTTGTTGTTAACTTTTCACTAGTGGTTTCTTTCTTTCAACTGATAATTTTATGTAGCAATCACAATTTTTTTTTTGGTGGTGGGAGAGGAGATCTGAAGGAACAAAGTATAAAAATCGTTGGAAATGCTAAGATATATTTGAGTGGACTGTGTCTACAATGGTGAGTTCTTTTTATTAAAAATATGTAAGGATGGCTGGGCGTGGTGGGCCTATAATTCTGGCACTTTGGGAGGCCAAGGCGAGTGGATTTCCTGAGCCTCCAGGTTCGAGACCAGCCCGGGCAACTTGGTGAGACCTCGTCTCTACAATAAATCAACAATTAGCTGGGCATGGTAGCAAGTGCCTATAGATCCAGTTACTGGGAAGGCTGAGGCAGAAGGATTGCTGGAGCCCAGTAGGTCGATGCTGGGGTGACTATGAGTGTGACACTGCACTCCAGTCTGGGCGACAGAGTGGAGTGAGACTCCAACTTAAAAAAAAAAAAAAGTAAGGATTAATATCACGGCAGTGCTTTGTGCACCAAATGGCTCAAAATGAAAACAATTCACAAAATGATTCAGGTACCACAGAGATGTGACTGCTTCAGTGAGGAGTAAATGAATGAAAGAAGGAATCAATGAAGTCAAGCACTACTTGTTCAAGCAGCAGGTGCTTTGGCTCAGTGTGGTATTTGCTTCTGTAGAGGGCTGTAGAGAAGTGTGGGTTTAAAGGCCAGGTGCGGTGACTCACACCTATAATCCCAGCACTTTGGGAGGCTGGAGTGAGAAGATTGCCTGAGCCTATAGGTCCAAGAAGTGTGGGTTTACCTGAAATTTGGAAATAAATTTCAGGTAATCATTATTTTCATTGGTAAGCAAGCCCACACTGTAGTTTCTTTATATGAAGTTCAAATTTCAACAGTAAAATGCTTCCTTGGATACCATTTGGTAAGCTTACGCATTCTTCTTTGCCAAAGGCAGCAAAATGGGAACATGTAGCAATTTTATTTTAATTGCTGTTAAATGCGTATTTAAGCACATGTGGAAGAAGTTTGGGAAAAGTAGCTAAAATATCCTCTATTCCCTTTTTAAATTCTTTTAAGGATTAGTTTCTTTCAAAGTAAAAGGCTTTGAATGAATATGATTATATTTAGAGGATATACATAGTAGAATATTTAATTACATTGCTTGCATTCAGAAAAATTGGAAATTTAATGATAAACCTAGATAATTAAACCTAACAATTAACTCAATAATTAGCAGTTAAATTTAAGTGTTCTCATTTATAAAATTTCAAATTTTATGTAATTGCTTTCTGAGACATAACTTTTAAAGTCGAAGGTTGTCACTCTCTGTGAATTATAAATTCACACAATCAAAAGCACTGTATGCCTTAGCATTTGGGCTATCTTCACATTATTATTTTCATATGGGTAATAGCTCTATTCTCAGAAAAACCATGTTATAATAATCTGAATGCACATGTTTCAGGAAATAAACAGAGAAAAAAGACCCCTAAATAAACAGAGAAAAAAGACCCCTGGTATAATTGAAAAACCAATGGACTTGAACTCAGAAGACCTGGGTCCTGGTCTTAAACATTTAGAACACATAAATTATATTATACATATTCAGGATCTTTGATACCAGATATGAAACTTATGAGATTCAACATTGCTCACTTTTTTGTGGTAATTTTCCTCAGAACACACAACATGGTTTTGTAGGCCTCTAGGACTTCCCAGAGTGTAATGCCAGGAGTTGTTTGTGTGATGTGTTTAGATTGTGCCAAGATGATATTATTGTATTTAATAATTATCTAGTATGAACACACATATTAGGAATAGTGTCTTTCTGTTTCGGCAGTGATTAAAATATTCTCCCTTTCCCCTTTATTTCAATGGTTTTAGGGAGTACAAATAGTTTTTTTGTCTGGGCTTAAAAGTGTACCCACCACCCTCACTTGTGACAGTTTGCATTCTTCCAAATGATGTGTTTTAAGAGAGATTGTATGAAATATTAGCATGACTATGATGGGTGTTAATAAATTCAAAAAATATTTAAGTGGTGAAAAATACCAGATTATTGGGAAATAAATACTTTCCTAGGTTACGTAAATACTTCACTACATAATAATTGAGAGTCCTTCTAGTTTTTAATCCAGGCCTCTAGGAAAAGTGAACCACCGTAACTTCTCATTCGATGACAAAAAAGAAAAGAAAAAAGAGAAACCACACAGTCTCTCCTTTGTATCTTAGGTGCAAATTTTGTATCCTACATGTAAACTTTGGGAAACCTAAGTTAACCTAAGCTAAGCTAAGTTTGATTTTTCTCCAAAACACAGTTCCTTATGTCTTGAGGAGTTCCTTCACGTGAGTTTTTCAAGGACTTTTAAACCTTAGCGATAGGAAGACCTTTAAATGGAAGCTGGAAGCTATCTTATGGGTAGAGCCTATCAGCCAGGAACCCTCCTAAGGGGCATATGGTTCTGAAATCAATTCTTTTTTTTTTTGAGTTGGAGTTTCACTCTGAAACTCAGACTGGATTGCAGTGGCCACTCCCGGCCACTGCAGCCTCGACCTGCTGAGCTCTGGCGATCCTTCCACCTCAGCCTTCCAAGTAACTGGAACTACAGGCGCCTCGACCTGCTGGGCTCTGGCGATCCTTCCACCTCAGCCTTCCAAGTAGCTGGAACTACAGGCGTGCGCTACCACGCCCGGCTAATTTTTGATTTATTGTAGAGATGAGGTCTTGTCAAATTGCCCAGGCAGGTCTCAAACCCGCGGGCTCAGGCAATCCACTCACCTCGGTCTCCCAAAGTGCTGGGATTACAGGTTGAGCCACCGAGTCCAGCCCCGAAATCAATTCTGTACAGTGTTGATACAAATAGATCTATTTCAGATAGACATACCAATGAAAGAAGCAAAACAGAGACTACTGAAATAGATCTATTTCTGTAGCGTTAACTAAATTTTAATGATGGCACTTAAATATTTCAATGGAAAAAAGTGCAGTCTTTTTGACTAACAATGCTGAAACAACTGAAAATTCTTTTGGGGGAAAAAGATGGGTCTTGATTACCATCTCACACCATACACAAAAATTAGTGCCAAATAGATCATAGACCTAAACTTAAAAGCAAACTCTAAAAAATTTCTAGAAGACAGCAAAAAGAAAATTTTTGTTAACTTGGGGTAAAAAAGACTTCTTAGGTCACAAAAAGTACCAACCATAAAAGAAAAAATTATAAATTAAACTTAGTCAAATAAAAAAGAAACTACTCTTTGAAAGATGTTAATATGGAAAGGAAAACCACTGACTGAAAAATCGATCTCTCTAAATATATATGTGATAGAGAGAACATCTAGCAAGCATAAAAACCATTTATGACTCAATGAAGAAAAGACAAACAACTCAATTTTTTTAAATGGGCAAATATTTGCACACACACTTAACAAAACAATACATAAAAAATGCTGATAAGAACTCAGAAAGATACTCAACATCATTAGTCGTCAGGAACATACAAATTAAAACAATAAGATATTGCTATACATTCACCAGAATGGCTGGCATTTTAAAAAAAAGATTGGCAGTATCACATGTTGGCAAGGGAGTGGGGCAAGTAAAATGTGTAAGCACTTTGGAGGTTAGTTTTACTCTGCTTAGCCATATACTTCACATCCATTCCATTCTAGGTATTTACATAAAACTGTAACTGTAAAGATGTGTCCACATACAGTCTTGCACACAAATGTGCATGGCAACTGTAATCACAATAGCTCAAAACTGGAAGCAAGTCAAAGTTCACAAACAGATGAGTGGACGGAAAATTATAAACAGCCAATATAGTACTATTGATCAGTACAAAATAATGAACTACTGTCGCATGCAACATGGCTAAATCTCAGAAATGTCATGCACAAAGAAGACAGAAGCAAAAGAGTATATGATGTATTCTTCCATTTATACAAAATTCTAGAATAAGCAAGATTGATCCATAGTCACAGAAAACAGTTCAGTGATTATCTAAGGCCAGGGATAGAGGGAATTGACTGCAAAGGAAGTGAATTTCTCAAGTAATAAAGATGTCTTTTCGCCTGGTACAGAGACTCATGTTTGTAATCCCAGCATTTTTGGAGGCCGAGGCAGGAGGATTTCTGGAGGCCAGAAGTTTGAGACAAGCCTGGCAACATTGTGAGACTTCATTTCAACAAAAAATAGAAATAAAACAAAATTAACCAGGTGTGGTGGTGTGCCTGTAGTCCCAGACACTCAGAAGGTGGAGGCAGGAGGATTGCTTGAGTTCAGGAGGTTGAGGCCTTAACAAGCTATAATTGTGCCACTTACTCCAGCCTGGGTGGCAGAGTGAGACCTGTCTCTAAAAAAAAAAAAAAAAAAAAGAAAGAAATGTTTTTTGTATCTTGACTGAGTTTTTAGGTGCGTATGCGTATACCTTACAGCTCATTGACTTGCACACGTTAAGTAATTGCATTTTATTTTATGTAAATTATACCTTGATACAGTTGACTTTTAAAAAAACTGTAAGATCAGAATAGTGTCTGTGTATAGAGGAAAATTAACTTAAAATTGGCCAAAGGAACTTTGTGGAACGTGCAAAATATATCTTGATTGGGGTGACAGTTACTTCTGTTGTATACATTTGTCAAAACTTATCAAACTGTAACCTTAAAATTATTACTCGTTTATTTTATGAAATTATTCTTCCATTACATAAGAACAATTAGTTTAACTAACAATACACATAAAATAAGAGGGTATTATTTTCCCTTCTCTCAAATTAGTAAAGATATACAATATATACTTATATAATATATGTATGCCATGCATGTATATATGTGTATGTGTCAGTACTGGCAAAAGTTTGGTAAGATAAATTATTTTCATGTACTTACTGATGGTGGGAGTATAAATTAATACATTTCTGGAAATAAATTTGCCAATATTAGTAGGCTTCTGAATATTTATATACTTTGATCAAGTAATTGCACTCCTTGGCATCTATACTGATGAAACCCTCAGAAGCACAAAGATTTCTGTGTGAAGATGCTCATTTCCTATAACTTATCATTTAGAAAATTAGAAGGAAACCTGAATGTCCAACAAGCATGATATAATTATATAATTATGGCACATATCATGTGGTTGGTTGAAGAGCTGTTAAATTATGTTTTCAGATGATATTGAATAGCATGAGAAAATACTATATTAAATATTTAGCAAAAGGAAAAAATATAAAATTATATTGTTTTATATCTCCAGTATAAAATTTGAGTGTGCAAGCATAAAGGAAATAAGTGTGTTGAGAGTAGTTATCACTGAGAGGCAATATTATGAATATTTTCCTTTCTTCATAGTCTTCTGTGTTTCCTATTTTCATAATTGCCAATCTTTTTCTGAAAAAAACTGTGATTAAAATTATGATATAATTTTGAACATTTCTCTTATTAGATTTGCAAATATAAATGTTTATAGTATCAACAATACTAAAATTTTACAAGGCAAAGATATATAAATATATGTCTCATATAGTTGTAAACTATGATTAATGTTTTTGACACACAAATAAACCATAAATACCTTTCTCTGAATATAAGGTATTGACTTATTTCTATCAGTTTGGGACACACTTCCAGTTTTTTCTCCTTAGTTGGTATGATCACCAAAAACTAACTTCTATTTTTTTTTCTTTTGAAAGGCGCATTAACAACCTGTACAAAATGAATTTACTCTTTAAATATAGTACTCAATACTCATAACTGCTAATCATAATATGTTGTGACAGATACAACTATCATTCACCAAATACCCACATGCTTCCTCAGAACCCCAGTTCCCTTCCCGTTGGCATGCCCATGTGATGAATTCTGAGTTACCTTCAGACATTTCTTCTCCCTCTACAGTCAACTGGAATCTTTGTCACAGGGCTGAAACTGTAATGGTGTCTGCATGGAGATATGCTCACCAAGGGAGTCACTAACCAACAATAGAATACACACTTGTGAAAACCGAGTCTCAGTTATGCAAAGCCACTGAGACTTCAGTTCTTGTTTCTTACTTCAGCATCAACTAACTACACTTACCAATACAAGCATTGGTGCTCTAAGGAAAGGCAGCTATAAAGACAAAAAAAAAAAAAAAAGAAACCCCTAAAATATGTGGCTTTAGCTTAGTAGTTGGGCATCGGGAAGTGAGTTAAACATAAATAGAGACTAAAAAGATAGGGACCCAGTCATACTGTGGCAAAATACTTGGCAAAACTTGGTGGCACGAGGTGGTGCTGTTGGCTATATTTGGCAAGTGATGATACAAAGAGAGATTTTGGAACAATTGTCTGGGATGTAAGTGAAAATGAAGAAAAAAGATAGAGCCCAGAAATTCCAATCCCTGTAGGACTGGAAAAAACAACTGATTCTAGATACTGACCCGCAAGAGTTTGGATTTAAGAAGTCTCTTTTCAATCAGTGTGAAGGGGATGGTTGTTTTAAATGACTTAAGACAAAGATCAGATCAAGGGAAGGCAGCCAGTCAAGCAAGGGTACCGGGCAAGAAAGTCGAGAAATGTGGCACTTCTGAGCAAGTGGGTTATAGGTTATAGCACATTGCTGTGATTGCAAGCACACAGAGGAGAAATTTATTGATATTTTTCATCAAGTTTTGCCTTATGGAAGTCATGAGTTTGATTTATAAATATTTGTGATGCTTTAAAACAAAAATTCTTAGGCCTCCAGAATTTCACATGCAAGACTCAGGCTGAGAAGAAAAAGCTAGACAGTCCCAAAGAGAGCACATTCTCTAGTGTCCACTTAAAAGCAACAAAGAGAACAAGGACAGAAAAACAACCTTCCAGAAGGCAGCAGGAGACCAGCTACTGAGCAGGAAACATCTCCCTGAGAGTGGAATCAGGATCTCACGAGGTTCACACAGGGCAAGGAGCCCAGCTGGATCTCAGAACTTCTACCAACACGTGCTGGCTGCAGGTCTCCTATTCTCTCCCCTTCTCATGGAAGATTTTACTGAGATTACCTTCTTCTTGACCTACCATCATATATTGGGTGAGAGAGGCACAGATAACTTACTTTTTAATTGACAGAGTCTAGATTGAGAGGAGACACAGACCAATCAGAGAAATGGCGGTACAACTTGGATTTCAAACTTGATGCAGGGACTGACTGTGACATTAGGTTGTCTCTTTTGGGGAAGCCTGAGTGTATACTGCGTGGCGAGACATTAAAAAGGGATGTTTGCTTACTGGAAGGGCAGGGGTGGCAGAGACATTCATGGAGTAAACATGGTCTTCCCCTTCATGTCCAGTTTTCTTGCAGTTCTGCAGAGCCATGTAGCTAGTTAATAGCCAAGAAGCTAAAAATAGAAATAATGTATGCAATTTAATGTGTCAGTCACTGGAATGTAGTTTTTGTTGCTTTTGGGTTACTTTTTATTGCAGCATAACATAGCTTATCCTGACAAATAAATATGTTCATAAAGTAAATTTAGAAAACAAAGACAAGTTGGAAGAAGAAAAGTGACATAGTATGTTTACAAAGCTTTTATTGTTTGTAGCAGTTGATATTTTATATTTGTTGTTAGAAATTCAGAAAATAATGCTCATTAAAAAAGAGAAAATGAAATTGCTTATATTCACACTTCCCAGATACAATCACTGTCACGATTGACATAAGCCATTAAAATATGTATAACTATCAATAGTGGAATCATAATTTGCATATTTTGTTCCCTGCATTAAAAATATCTTATGACCATCTCCCCATGTCAAATATATCTATTTTATTCCTGATGCAAAATCTCCCAGATACAATCACTGTTACGATTGACATAAGCCATTAAAATATGTGTAACTTTCAATAGTGGAAACATAATTTGCATATTTTGTTACCTACGTTAAAAATATCTTATGACCATCTTCCCATGTCAAATACATCGATTTTATTCCTGATATAAAATTATAATTTTTTGTATGCATTTTTTTTTTTTTTTGAGTTGGAGTCTTACTCTGTCGCCCAGACTGGAGTGCAGTGGCCGCTCTCGGCCACCGCAGCCTCGACCTGCTGGGCTCCGGTGATCCTTCTGCCTCAGCCTTCCAAGTAGCCAGAATTATAGGCATGCGCTACCACGCCCGGCTGATTTTTTGATTTATTGTAGAGATGAGGTCTCGTCTGCCCAGGTGGGTCTCGAACCTGCGGGCTCAGGCAATCCACTCACCTCAGCCTCCCAAAGGCACGGGATTACAGGCTGAGCCACCGAGCCCGGCTTGTATGCATTTTTATTACAAAAACCTCATTGCATTAAATTAAGAGTTGTTTTCTTATTGCATTGCAGACATACTTCATATACTTTGTATCTATTTGGGACATTAGTTATTACCTTGTTATATATGTTACCTATATTTTGTCCCACATATGTCACTTAAGTCCAGGTCTTGCTTATGAAATTGTCTATGTACAAATATATATATTTTAAACAGTATTAGCCTGTTTTTCAGTTTTGTTCTTAGATTCTCCTGGGTTTCATGTCTTTTATAAAAAAATTTGCCCCACCAAATTATAGCCAACATTTATTTTTATTTTCTCTAAATACTAATATAGAGTTATCTATGTGCTGTTTTGTTTATATTTCTTAAATTTTGAATCATGCAAGGTCCCACATTAGTAGTCATTTGTTTCAACATCATGTTCAAAACATATCCTCTTTGATAAATTTGCAAAGCCACTTTTAAACTATATGAATTTCCTATAGAATGTGTGGTTTTGCACTTTTTATTCTGTTCCGCTGATTTTGTCTATACCAGTGCCAACATATACTGTTATCATTAGTGTATTCTTACAGACTATTTTCTATCTGTTAGAGAGTGTTTCCCTTTTATAAATGTTTTTGCTTAAAAAAGGGGAGGGTACTTTTTGCACATTGCCCTTTACAAAAGAATTGCATAATTAGCCAGTTAAGATCTACAGAAAATTATGTTTGGATTTAATTAAGTTTATAAATCAATTTACTGAAGATTGGCTTTGTTATTGCATTAATTTTTCACAGCCAGAAATTGATCATTCATCTCCAATCATTCAGATTTATTTTTGCATATATTTTTTAAATGTTTAAGTACTAGACTATCCTGTAAGGACCATCAAATCCTCCTGTTTCAAAGAATTGTAAAAAATGTAAAGAAATATGTAAACAATAAAAAATCTTTTTTTTTCCCACCTCAGATTTATTTGTACAAATAGTACAGGAGGACACCAGCCCCAGGCAGACAGCAGTCTGGGGGTCAAACCAGTCCTTCTGTCCTCAATTTGGCAGACAGGGGCCTCTACTCTGGAGCCTTTGTGGGGGTCTGGGCACCTGTGGAAGCCTGAGTAGAAGCTGGAACTGAAGCTGAAGCTGCGGCCGGGACCTTCGTTTGATCCTTGGCCTTTGGCTGACAGAGCCTGCGGCCCTTGGCAATATGGGCATGAATATGCTTCCTAAGCTTGGGGTGGGCAATGTATGCAAGTCGAGTAAGCATGAGGCTAGGGCCCTTTGGGATCTTGGACTTAGCCTCCTTGGGCTTTATGAGGGCCTTGATAGTCAAAGCACATGCACTCATAGCACTGGCGTTGTTGGCTTGCATCTTCTTCAGGTCCTTCTTGTTGTGCTTCTTGGCAAAGCACATGTGCCTCGGGAACTTGGGGTTCACCCCCTTAAGAGACTCATATCCTTGTGATCAGGGTTTCCTGATGCCATTCCTGTGTCATTTTTGGAACTGGTTGTGTGTGGTATGGTTCTTGGACTTGGCCATGTCTGCACTGTAACCCACATCTCCTGAAGCGCCTGGGACCGGAAGACAATAAAAAATCGTAAAAGAATCCCAGCTGTAGTAATTAAATGGAAAGAGACAAACATCAAACGTCCTTATTAAAATAAGTCATATATCGTATGGAGAGGCGATTTGACTTGCAGGGAGACCTTGATTCTTCATGACGAGGTATGTGATAACGTATTTCATCTCAGTAAGAACGTTTTGTGTATATTTACTCTGAGTATGTTTAAAATTGTCAGGTGTCATACATGCTACGGCATCTAACAATGGCTTTAAGCCTGGTGACAATGATAACATGGTCATCTTCACCTGCGTATGACCAAAATGTGGTCCTAGCTGATTATTTGTTATGACATCAGTTGAGCTATGGTATTTGAAAAACACACTGTCTATATTGAGATGTTGCTGCTTGCTGTAACTTACAGTGTAAACTACAGGTGAAAAGTTGTTGTGTACCAAGAAAAGCAATGGAAGAATGCACTTGTGGAAAAATTTGCAAACAAAATACTTCCACTGGAAGAATAGACCCATTCTACATTTTCTTGCAAAGCTGCAACCAATGTTTTATGAGAGTCAACAAAGAAAGGAATTCACGGTAGGTAATGTTGTTAGCTTTTGTTGCTAATATTTATACTAAAGAATTGCCTATCACACATAAAGGCAGAAAAACACCAAAATTTGCAAAACAGGTGTGTAAGGCCTAGGAGAAAATTTTAGAGACAACTCTCGGGTTTTTTATGAAAAGCTCTGTCACCAAGGAGGAAATCTAGCAAGAATATATAAGCATTGATGATGAGGAGGAGGAGGTGATTTGAGAAGAGTTGAAATCTGATTGGAAACACATTTTAGGATTATTTTAACTAGCTTACTTGACTCTCACTCATATACCCTTTCTCATAAATGCCCCCACAGCTTACATTTAAAAAAAATTTTATCTAAAAAAGGCTAACAGACCTTTCAAAAAGTATAAAATTTTGAAGACCCAAGGGATCCCAAATCACTGATTCTTAGTTTAATTGGAAGTATTTTTTTTCTCTGTAACATATAATGTAATAATTTTTTAAAAAATGGATAGTGCTTTAGATGACATATATGTTGTGTTAGTTAGAATCCTCTCATTGGAAGTAAAACAAGTAAAAGATTCAAACACCAAAGGGAATTCATTATGTTACTTAATGCCCGGTTTTCCAGCTTGATTCAGGTAAGCCTTGAGCCAGGGACTCATGATATCATTAAGGAGCTGGGTTTGTGATCCCACCCTGCCTTCTACATACAGCTTCATCTCTGGATTGGCTTCTCTTATTATTCAGTATGACTCCCAGCTACAGACTTCTTTTTCCACATAGGACATTTCTCCAGAAAAATTAGCTTATGACTCTGATTGAACCAGCTTGAGTTACATGCTCCACCCTGGATCCCCAAACGTCATAGGAAACGTGTCCAAGAAAATAGAGGTAGGACATGGATGCAGAAAGGCAACCACAGGTGACAAGAAAATTTTCTTATTTACCCAGTATAGCAGACTTGTTAATTTTTTTATTGTTACCCACATTGGAGCTCTTAGGCCCGACTTCCAACTGACAACACCTGCATCTCTTTGAGAACTCTTTTGGTCTTCAAAATCCCCTTTGTCCACCTAGGCAACAGGCTAGAAATCATAGGAAGTTAAATAATCCCAAGGTGGGTGGGTAAATACGCTAATTCCTAGTTCATTTTCTCTTTGGGTGGGATAATTCTGAGGTGTGTATATGTCATTGGATCCCAGAGCAGAATTACATTGCAGTAACCCATGGTGGTAGATGATCTAATCATACATTCTTTATTGATCACTTTTCCTTTCCTCTCTCACTTCTCCACCTCCCTTCTGCTGTTTTCTTCTTCTTCTGTAAGACTCTTTTCCCTTTTGTCCTTGGCTTGGGAACAAGTTCTGGGAAAACCAAAACACAGACGGGAATACTAAATCTTTACCTTCCCCTACTCATCTCAAAGTATTTATTCTGTGAAATGTAGCTGAAACTCAGCTTCCTTCTGAATAACGTGAAGATAGTGTCTACCCCACTCTCCTTTGTGAGGATCAAAGGAGATAATGCTTATAAAAATGTTTTGTAAGCTGCCGTGCAGATGAGCATTGCTATTGTTATAGTTATGGTACTTTAGAAAAGGAAACCTCTCAATTATTGGCAAGTAAACCAGCAAAGCATATTTGTCAGTGATGGGATTCCAAGCAGTGCCCTCTGCCTTCCCTTGAAATCAAAAGGACAAGAATTAATAAAAAATCAGATGACTCATCACAAAAGGATTACGAAAGGCAGCCTTTTGTGCAGGGTACAGCTGCCATTTATTTGTTGCTAATACCAGAGACCTCTCAGCAGGCAGGGAGCGTCGAGTAAACAGGTAAAAAATGCTAGAAAAGGGTAACGCGAGGCCGCCCGCTGGGCACTGCATGCTCAAGGGCTAATTTAACCTTAGCTGACTCCCCACTCGGCTTCCTCCACAGGGCTGCCCACCAAGCAATGAAGTTAACCCAAGCCACAGCACTGACCCATGCAGAATGCTGGTTTCCAGGGAAAATTCAGATCAACCTTCAATACATAGTGGCCAACGTTACGGATATTAATTTTAATCGCATTTGGAATTCAGTAGGCTTTCCTTTGTTTTCCTTTCTTTTTATCGTTTAAAAAATATGCATACTAATGAACCTTCACAGACATGCAGGACAGTTCACGATTCAGATGTGTGCCTTTCAAGAAATGAGATAGTGTGAGCAAATTGGTAACTGCCAGGCAAATCAAGAAGTAAAGCATGGTGGGAATCCTTCATGTCCCTCCCTACCCTCATCCTTCAGTTTACTTCGATCTGGATTTTGCCGCCAGAGATTAATTTGGCCTGATGTTGAACTTAATATAAATGTAATCATAGAGTAAACATTCCTTCCTATATAGCTGCTTTCATTAAAATTCTGATTGCGAGACTCACCTATGCTGTTCTCTGGAGTTGTCTTTCATTCTTTTCATTGCTTTAAAAATCACGGCTCTACCATGATTACCCTTTCTACTCTTGGTAACATTGGGGTTGTTTCCTGTCTTGGGCCGTTATTAAGTCTGTAGTGTTATCCTCAACAACGTGTTTGTGTGGCTGTATTGACTCATTTCTTTGGGGCATGTATCTTGGGACAGCTGGTTATAGAGTGGCGATGTTTAATTGTATTAACAATTACGTTCTTTCAAATGTATCATTTACAAACCCCTCAGCAAGTTCTGAGCGTGCCCCTTGCTTTACATACTTGTAAGCATGTTTTATTGTCAGTTGCTTTAATTTCACGTATCCTGGAGCTGTCTAATTTGCTTTAAAATTGCATTTCACTGGTTACTAATGAGTGGAACATCTTGACACATATTTCTTGGCCATTTGGATATCACTTATTGTGAAGTACTGGTTTAAGTCCCTTCATTTTTCTACTATGTTATCTGTCTTTCACTTATTCATATATTATATAATATGATATATCATATATATGAATGCATCCCTTGTGCCAAGCATTGTGCTATAAATGCTAATAAGATAACCCTAAAATCTCGATGGAAGTATAGAACAAAAATATGTGTAACAATTGTTACATTGTGGTATGTTAATTGCAATATTCAATACTATTTGGTGGTATGGGATTTTCTTAGAACTTGTAGAACATATTTCTTCTATAGTTTAATTGAAATATTGATCCATGACCATAACCTGAACATACCTGATCTCATCTGAAATATGTATCTCTCTTACAATCAGGATTATGCTTAAATTTTTAAAAAGCTAAATTTTTCTAAGAAATCTTATAAATGTAGTTCTCCAGGGAACTGGTATAAAATCTGAAACTTTCCCTCTGATCACCTAAACAAACATTTTCCAGCTTCAGTTTCCTTATCCACGAAAGAAGAGAAATAACAACTAAGCAGAAACTGTTAAGATTTAAATGAGATTAGAAATTAAGAATGGTTCATTTTCATTACATATATATGTATTTATCCTTTATCATGGACACAAATACTTTCTCAGTTAAGTGCATTGTGGCTAACTTCTTCCACTCTGTTGCTTTCCTTTTCATTCACTTGATGTATTTTAAGAAATAGAAATTCTTAATTTTGATATAGTTTCATCTATCTCTGAGAAACTTTGCCTACTGTGAGCTCAAAAGGATATTCGTCTATATCATGTTTTAGAAGTTTTTTCCCTTGGATTTTTACTTTATTTCTAAAGTCTACCTGTAATTAATCTTTGTATATACCTGGGGTCAAGATTCACTTTTTTTCTTCTTGTATATTCAATCCATTTGTCCAGTGCTTAAATAACTTTTAAAAATATTTCTTGTAGTGAAGGCGTGTTAGTAATAAATCCTCTTAGTTTATATTTGTCTAAAGATTCTTTATTCTAATTTATCTTTGAAACATTCTTTTTTATTGATATAGCACTTGGGTTGACGGATGTTTTTCTTTTAACAATTTTTAAATGTTACTCCATTGTCTCCTGGCTTGCATTGTTTCTGGAAAAAAGACCTGCGTGATTCTTTTTTTGTTCTTCTGTATGTAGTATACTTTTTTCTCTGCCTGTGTTCAAGGGTTTTGTTCAACCTTTGTTTTCAACAGTTTGAACATAATGAGTCTAGCTATAGATGTCATTATTATTATTTGACATTTATTTGTGTTCGTTTTTTTGTGGTTTTTTTTGCCACCTAGATCTATGGGTTTTTTTGTTTTTTGTGGGGTTTTTTTGTCTTTTGTTAACATATTTGCAACCAGCAAACTTTTCACTTTCCTCATACTGAGAGCAGATGAAACTGAAAAAAGCTCTGAAGCTGGTTGCTGCAAACTTCTGTCATTAAATGCACATGAAATGGTCTTTTTAAAATTGTCACCTTTTCACAATACAGCTGAAAATTGAAGACATATCCAGTATTTGTCTGAGACACCTCTCCGACTAGCATTCAGTACTTTGTATTTTTATTCAGATTATAAACCCCAAAAGACAGTCTTCCACAATGAGGTAAATTCATGTCAGCAGCAAACAGGAACCTAATTTGGAATGTTGTAAATTCATGTCAGCCGTTGTGAATGAGTTAATATTGAAAAGTTTTGATTCACTATCTCTTCAAATATCTTTTACAAGAGATAATTTCATTATCTTTCAAATATTTCTCCTGACTCATTTTCTCACTTTTCCTTCTGGAATCACAATTACACATATATTAAACTTTTTAATTTTATTCCACAAATCTCCCCAGTCTGTTCTGTTACATTTACTCATTTTTCTCTCTCCCCTTCTCTTGAGTAATTCCTATTGACTTACCATCAAGTTAGCTGATTCATTCCTCATTTATGTTGTGTCTACTGATGACATCATTGAAGGTATTCTTCATTTCCCTTATCATATTTTTCACTTTTAGTGTTCCTCACACACTTGTGTGTGTGTGTGATTTTTACTCCCTGTTTTTGCATTTTGCACTTTTTCTACTAGAACTTTTAAAATATTAATTTCAGTCATTTTAAATTCCATATCAGATATTGCCAACATGATCATATATAAGACTTGTACTGTTGCTTCTTTGTTACAGGAGTAATTTTTGGTTGAAGGTTGGACATATTGTATAGAACACTGAAGAATAAAATAAGATTTAGATCTCAAAATGGGCACATCTTGTGCTTTGATAGGTCCTCAGTGTGGGGGTTTGAATTATTCTGATATAAAGGTAGTATGGATTTGCATTTTGTTGTCACCAAATTCTTTTCAATTATTTTAGTATTTCTTTGTGCTGGATCTGTTCTGTTGAAGGGGTTTCCTCTTTTTCTGCTCTACTGTCATTAAGTCTTCACTTTGGAACTGTTCCTCTCCAAGGGTCCCATTCACGCCTCTCTTCCAGAATCAGAGTTGCTAATGACTCAACTCTTGATGGCCTTGTGATGAGAGGCAGGGTGTGTCCTCTGTTGTTTGAGTTGAGTCTCAGTCTTAGGCAGGTGTGAAGACTCTGGATCTCAGAGACGGGGACTTCTCAGTAATCCTGTGCCTCTTCTGGTGGCAAGGAACCTCTAATGGTCAGATCTTCTTGTCCCTCCCCATACTAAAAGGTTTTTGCTGTTGTTCTCTTCCCCTGGCTGCAAGGACTTTTCACCTATGCATTGTTGATTTTAACAACCATTTCCCAAAGTGTAAATCCAGAGCATGCATGGCTTCTAACCTATAGTTTGTGAAGTCAGTTCTGTATCTGATTTGCCTTGAGACCAAAGCTACCTCCACACAAGAAACTTGAAACATGTTTGCTCTAACTGTTCAGGAGATCATGTCTGGGCTCTGGTCTATGAGCTAGGGCTGAAAATGGTCTATCTGGATTATATAAAGTATTGTGTCTTCTAGATCCAATGTCTATCAACTGCCAGTGTCAAATCAGATCCAGAAGAACTTAATCCTTTCTCTATTGATGTAGAAATGCCTGCTGATTTTTTTAGCATCATGTAAGATGAGTGACTGTTGAACTCTTTTTTAGCTTATGGGGAACTAGAGAGATCCCTTGATTCTCAGGTTGCTACTGCAGGAAAAGAAGTGAATTGCTCCAAGAAAAGAGTGCTCATTAAAATGTATATTGAGGCCGGGCTTGGTGGCTCAGTCTGTAATCCCAGCACTTTGGGAGGGCGAGGAGAGTAATTGCCTGAACCCGCGGGTTCGAGACCCTCCCGGGCCACTTGGCAAGACCTCATTTCTACAATAAATCAAAAATTAGCCAGGTGTGATAGCCCATGCCTGTATTTCCAGCTACTTGGAAGGCTGAGGAGGAAGGATCACTGGAGCCCAGTAGGTCAAGGCTGCGATAGCTGGGAGCGTGCCACTGCACTCTAGTCTGGGCAACAGAGTGAGACTCCAACTCAAATATATATATATATATAAAATAAAAATAGTTAAGACAGTGGAACGAATTTTGAATTAAGTTTTAGCTTGTGCCTACTGAAAAGTTGGAGTAGCTTCTATTCTCTGTAGTTCTTTGTTATAGATAAACCAGTTATCTCCCAGAAATTCAAAAATTTCTCTGGCAAAACTATGGGCTTCCCAACCTTTTAGAAAAGCGTTTTGCAAACTATGATTTCTTGAACAGATTTTTTAAGATAATTTTTTTTAGATCTGTAAATTCCTTTAATCACAAATATGTCTTGAGGAGGGTTGGGAACTAATGCTAGGGCATCTACTTTGTGACAAGGATTCTGTCAGGTTTTGTAGATAAAGCAGTAAAATAAGAAAAGGATATCTTAAACAAAATAACTGTACCAGGACAAAATGTTTTATAGCAGTTATGCCAGTTCATCAGCAGCAATTAAGGAAAGTTTGTCATTCATATTTATTGTCTATTTCCAATTAATGACATAATGACCAAAAATTTTCAGAAAATTATCAAATCACTGAACAGTTTAAGAAACATATTGAGTATAGATTTTGGTCAATGAATTGCCAAAAACTTCATAATTTAATTTTGTGGCCAAAAGATCTCTTAGTGAAACCGTTTTAAAATTGCACTTTTTGTTTGTAGGGAACAACTTTCCATGTCTGCCCACCCTTTCATCTTTCTCCAGTATTTTCAGTATTATGAAGAGACAGTTATTAGAATTTACAATCACATCGTGCCAAGTTTGCACAAAATTATAATATAAAATACCCCAAAACTGTATGGAAAATTGCTCTCCAAATTATATTCTGGAAATGTACATAGTGGAAATGCACAGTTTCTCAATCAGCTTGAAATTACATGTATCATGCATTATATAATCACAAAAGAGCTCAAAGGAAGTCTTCCGAAAAACCTAGTATTTTTAAACTGCCATATAAAAACCACCTTTGACTTATGCATAAAACACCTACTTGAAGCAGTGAACTGTTATCACTTTAAGATTTATCTTTGTAGACCAAATAAGAATAATAACAATCATGAAAGCAAACACATTCTTGAAATAGGATACACTAGTGATCTTAAGTCATAGAAATATACACTCATTTTTGATTCACATACTTGTTTTGTTATCTTTTGACTATCTTTTTCAAGCTGTGGATCCGTTCTTCAATCAAATTCTCAGTGGAAGCTCAATGAGTGAAATAATTTGAAGATGAGTTTATGTGCTTGATGTAAAGGATCCTAGAATGCTCACTCTTTCCTTCCCCAGTGACATGCCTACTTTCCAACCCTCTAAGAATCTGTCTCATCAGGCCCAGACCTTTTCTCTGCTAGTGCGGAAGCCATTCTGCTAGTGTGGAAGCCACTCTACTAGAGACCATAAAACAAAATAGTGAAGAATACAGACTCTGGAATCAGTGAAAAAACTCAGTTCGACTTACATATTTGTCATTTACTAATTTATGAACCCAGTATCTCTGAGCTCCAATTTTCTGATCTGAAACATGAGAACTATGGCAGTAGATGGACTCCAAAGTGGGCAACCCATTTCCTTTTCTCTCTATAAGCCCTACTGTGCCTCCCATCAAGAGGTAGATTCCAATTCCCCTCCATTTGAATCCAGGCCAGCCTTGTACAATCCTTTTACCAATAGATTGTAGATGAAATGACAAGTGCCGGTTCCAGTAATAAACCTTAAGAAGTCTGGCATCTTCCACTCAGGAGAGTCAGCGGCCATGCTATCAGGAAGTTCAAAGAGACTCTGAGGAAAGAAAAGATCACATCATGAGAAAGAGAGGCCATGTGGGGTAGCACTGAGGCACCAGACCAGATGTCTGAAGGAGCTTTCCCAGACCTTCCAACCAGGCCCAGCCATTAGCCAAAGCTAATGAGTGAGTGGCTACTGTGTAGAACCGTCTACTTGAGACATGCCTACTATGTTCCTAACCCACTGGAGAGTGAGAAGTGATAAATTATTGTACATCAATCCACTCATTTTTGGGGTGGTTGGTTTATCTGCAGCGGTACATAACAGTATCAAAAATAGAATAAATCTCACATCACTGTGGTTAGGATTAAAGGAGATAGCAATGGCAAAACCAACAGTGCCCTTCAGTGGAACATTCTGATTTAATTCAGCTGTTCTTAGTGAATCTGCTCTGTCTGCATCAGAGAGTCAGAGTTCCTGGGGACTCTCCCTTGGTGGAGCTTACGTTCTAGAAGGACCGAAGGGATAATAAGTAAACGCTATACTTTGTAAGAATGTGGTAAGTCCTATGGGGAAAACTAGAGCAAAGTAGCTTTGTCATGCAGAACTGGGGGAGAAAGGAGGCAGTTGGCAGTTTTAAAGAGAATGGCCAAGGTAGGCTTCACTGAGGTTAAACATGGAAAAAAGAATGTAAGGAGATGAAGCAGCTTTCCATGCAGATACTAAGGAAACAATCCTGAGGAGGACACAGCCAGTACACACACCCTAAGGAGGGAGAACATAGGAGTTTGTTCAGGGCTCAGGAGAGAGGATGCTGTGGCTGGAACACAGAGGACACCACTGTGCTAAGAGGTCATGTCAGAGGTGTGGGAGCCATGGACTATTGTGAAGACATTGGCTGCCCTAGCATTAGTTCCTTCCTAACACTATTGCTTCCTGCAATTTTCTTGCTTTGTCCATTTGTTGACTTGTGTATTCTGCAAGTCCCACCAAACTGTAAGGTTTATGGAAAAAAAAATTACCCTCCTTTTCTTATTTTACTGCTTTATCTACAAAACCTGACAGAGTCCTTGTCACAAAGTAGATGCTCAAGACATATTTGTGATTAAAGGAATTTACAGATCTAAAAAAATTATCTTAAAAAATCTGTTCAAGATATCATAGTTTGCAAAACGCTTTTCTAAAAGGTAAATAATATCATTTCATGTTTTAAAGTGGAGGTTGAGGTGCAGAAAGTTTAAAGGTCTTGCCTGTGTGGTTCTCTTCAGGGCCAATCCAGGTAAGCTGGACTTATTTAAAAGGTTTTCAAAGTTTTTGTTTGCATACTGTCTCTTCTTTTTAAAATGATGTCACATGGAACATTTTAACTTGATAGATAAGGAAATTATATCATACACTTAAATAATTGCAAAGGATGTAGTTTCTAAAATAATAAAATTGTAACATCTCTCTTTTAAACACAACAAACCCAGTCCTACTATAAAAGTCATCTAATGCCCACTATTGTCTTTCAAACATATTGTAATAACATATATGTCCTTAAAATGTAAGCTAGCGTTTACTTAACAGTTGAGAATCTTCATACATTTCTTTTTTCCTCCTTGAACTCAATTTTTCATTCCATTCTATGTCTTATCTTTTAAAAAATGTTATATTTGAAGGTCTAGAATTGGTCAGTATATCACAATTCTTTGCAATAAAACTAAAACTTAACTTCATGTAAATTGAAATTTAAACATTTTATTTTTTATTATATGAAAGCTTTAAATTGAGTTATTTTATAATTACTATAAATACATAGCTAACCAATTTAAGTATATTAAAAATTAATAAATCATAAACATAAACAGAGGTAAAATTATACTGCATTTTTTAAATTTTATTTTAAAGATGTGGGGTACAATTCAGGATTAGGTATACAAGTAGACATCGTACAGGTAAAGTTTGGGCCTCTCTTTGGTCCCCACTTGGCCTGGTTTGAGATCAGGTACTCTTATTGATGTTGTGCCCCCTCCCACCCTGGCAGTATCCCTCTACTGCCAATCCCTTTCTTATAGTATTATGGTAAATGTTCAGGGTCCACTTATGAGTGAGAACATATGGTACTCTGTTCTTTGTTTCTATGATAGATCACCGAGTACGAAGACTCTAAATCCATCCAAGTTTCTGCAAAGTCCATATGTTTGTCCTTTATGGCTGCATAATGTTCCATTGTATATATGTCCCACATTTTAAAAAATCCAGTCCAGTTTTAATGGACAGCATAGTTGGTCTCTTGTTTTTGCTGTTGTGAAGAGTGCTGCAATAAACATGCATCTGTAGGTATCTTTTTTTGTAGAATGATTTGAGTTCCTAGTTCTTTTAGAAATTGCCACATTGTTTTCCATATTGAGTGAACAAGTTTGCATTCCCAACAGCTGCGTAGAATTGTAGAAGTGTTCCTTTTACTCCACATCTTCACCAACATCTGTTGTCGTTTGTTTTATTAATGATGGCCATTCTTACTGGGGTTAGATGGTATCTCAGTGTGGCTTTGATGTGCATTTGTATTGCATTTCTTTCTTCTTCTTCTTTTTAATGTAAGGGAGACAGGCAGATTGAGAATTCCAGGCACCCCGCAAAGTAGGCGGGTCACCTTAGCGGCAACCTTTACTTACTCAAAATTTCGTCTCATATTAGCAGTGAGGATTCGGGCATCACCCTGAATCATTATTTTCCTTCTCATAAGTGCAAGGCATATATATTGCATTTTCTAAGGGGATGAATGAGGATTTTCTTTTGTACATAAATTATACTAATGTCTAAAAACACAGGGTTTAGTATTTGTTTTATTCCGATTTAAAATATTTTCTGATGTAAGTACTAAGGAAATATGTTTGCATAACTAAATTGATGGTAATGGAAATAATTATATTACTAGCAAGGACTCTACAATTATTTGACAACTCTTCCAAGTTACATAACAAAAGTTTCCAGTGATTTATCATCCAAAATTAATTTTGATAATCTATAAGCTGCTAACTCACTTGGAGGAGTTGTGTAAAGCTGAGAAATAGGGAGCAACTGACTCGAAAAAAGTGCTTTCTTTTCTTTACAGTTACTCACTATCTCAGTGCTCACCCCAACATTTAGAGATGGTTCTCTGATCCACACACTGAAGCATTTTCTACCTGGGCCACGCAGGAGAGTAACCCAAGGCAGGAGTGAACAGTACTCTGGGAGTTATTTGTAAAAAAGGGAGGTGAGAAAGGAGAACTCGTGTAAAATGTTATTGGGCAGGTTAATTGTAGACAGGAACACATTTGGAAGTTGGGGATTTCGAATTGGATCCTCTGAAAGCGTCCACATGCCCACATGTCTCTTGCACACACAGTGGTGGTCAGACCCCAGTTTGAAGACTGCTGTCTAAGAGGACAGTCTGCAGAACTGCCCAGTGGAGGAGGGGTCAAATGAATGGGATAACCAAAACTATAGTCTAGAAGCATGACCCCAAGAAAGTCACCAGGCACGGATACCGGAATTGTTTTAGAACAAGGGCACAAAATGGCCCAAACAGGCAACTCAAAACCAGAGTCCTAGAACTGCTGGGGATGCGGCCGAGGGTGGGAAGGGTATCCCCAGAGATGGCCTGGGGGTCCCCTGGGCATCTCCTCTCATCAGGCTTGTTAGGTAAGAGATGAGACCCTGACGAGCAGAAAGGTTGGGATGGCCGGCAGCAGGGAGCAGTCTTGGAACTGTGGGACCATGGGTGCCTTGTCTGCCTGGGTTAAGTGGGGTCCCCTGCCCTCCCTAACCGCCCAGGAGTCCAAGGCTTGGCCAGCCCAGTAACACTTAAAAGTCACCACTTTTTCTACTTTCCCCCCTAAGAAAGCCTATGTTAAAACAGGACATTTATGAAAAAGAAATATTTCGACCTCAGATCATTGGGAATTTTTACATAAAACTTCTCTTTGAATCTTATGGGAAAATGTAATATGAGACAAATAATTAAAAAGTGGAGGCATGGAAACCCAAGCATAGACCTGCATGAGCTAGTATTAATATTGTATTGGTTTGATGTCTATTTTAGTCAAGTAAGAAATGAGAGACCATTTAGACTACACTGTCCAATATGGCAGCTGCTAGTCAAAGGTCGCTGTTGAGAACTCGATGTGTGGCCAGTCAGGATCGAGAAGTGCTCTGGATGTGTGCAACAGACACCAGATGGCAAAGATTAAAAATGAAAAGAAATATGGAATATCTCTTTCATAACATTTTGTATCGATTGCATCTTAAAATGGCAATTTGGGAATGTCTTGAGCTAAATAAAATATATTATTAAAGTTAATTTCAACTTCCTTTTAACTTTCTAAATCTTTTTAGAAGATTTTAAATTACATACTTGGTTCACATTATCTTTTGAACAGTGCTGGGCTAGACTTTATTTATTTGAGAAACTGTTTTTACTTAAACACCATTCGGGGATGATTTTAAAGCCACTTAAAATTATGATTTAAAAGAAAGTTCTAAAACATGGGGATGCAATGTGTTCACTTCTCTTTAGAAAAATAACGATCTAGATACATACTCAAGATAAGATAAGTAAATAAAGCATTAGTTAAAAAGAATGGGGTAGACGGGCTCGGTAACTCAGCCTGTAATCTCGTGCTTTGGGAGGCTGAGGTGAGTGGATTGCCTGAGCCCGTGGGTTCGAGACCCGCCTGGGCAACTTGGCGAGACCTCATCTCTACAATAAATAAAAAAAATTGACCAGGCGTGGTAGTGTCCGCCTCTAGTTCCAGCTACTTGGAAGGCTGAGGCGGAAGGATCGTTGGAGCCCAGCAGGTTGAGGCTGCAGTGGCAGGGAGCGGCCACTGCATTGCAGTCTGGGTGACAGAGTGAGACTCCAACTCAAAAAAAAAAAAAATGATGTATTATACCCCAAAGTTTCAAAAAAAGTTAAACATACATAGAAAATGACTGAAAAGCTCTTCACAAAGATATTAATTATAATTTTTTTCTTAATGGAGAGGGGTATGTGTGATAGTAGTTTTTTTTGTTTTGTTTTTTTTTTTGAGTTGGAGTCTCACTCTGTCGCCCAGACTGGAGTGTAGTGGCCGCTCCTGGCCACCACAGCCTCGCCTTCTGGGCTCCAATGATCCTTCCGCCTCAGCCTTTCGAGTAGCCGGAATTACAGGCATGCTCTACCACGCCCGGCTGATTTTTTGATTTATTGTAGAGATGAGGTCTTGCTGCACAGGTGGGTCTCGAACCCGGTAGTTTTTTATTATATGTTTATATTTTGTAATTATCCAAAATAGATATGCATTATTTTTATTGTTAACTTTTAAAAAAACATAATGGGAATACATCCTTTTATTATCTAGTTACAAAGTAGTAAAAACTGTATGTAGAGCAAATGATCAGAGACAATGACAAATGTTCATGTCTGCTGTTTGGAGCATATTACGGCATAACTGAATTATGTGATGGAAGATAAATATTTTAGGAACGCTTATAGTTCTCTTCCCTCATTGCCCATTATCAATTAGTACTTCTTGCTCTCTTCCGTGATCAATAAATGTCCAAGTAAAAGGTTTCAACAACAAGAAGGCATTGCATTTTCTTGAAAATAAAAGGAGACGAGCCATGAAAAGAATTTGCTCAGTTTTTCAAAAACACTGTTTGCAAGGGAAAAGCTGTCTACTTGGCCACCGCACAAAAGACCACGCATATGAAAAGTATTTCCTAGAACGGATCTCAATTCAACACAAAAATAGGAACGATGTAGTTGATTTGCAGAGATCTTTGATATGACTCCAAATATCCAGCCATGGTTTGCCAACACAGAGAAAGCGCGGGGACTTCTCCCAGAACTTGCGTCCTTCATATTTGCTTTTAAAAATCGCACTAGTTCACTACGGCAGTAATTTTCTAATTATACTCAGCAGAAAGGGAAGGCTGCAGCACCCCGAAGTTATCTAACATTCCATCAAGGAGCCATTTCCACTAGGACAAGGTGAATGTGTTTGCAATTACAGCTCAAATACCCATATCTGGTTCATAAACATCGAACTAGCTGATTTCTTTAAAGGGTGAAGATATACAACTGAATATATGAGAAACACTGATGTCTGAAACCTGAATGGTAACAGCTAAAAGACAGCTTGATTATGAAATGGGAAAGTCGTCTAAACTCAGCAAGAGGGCAGCAGCTCTGCATTCAGACTGATCACTGATCTACTTTTTAATCTTCTCCGGCTCATCAACTTCTTTCTTTTCTTAATAACTACTTTATTGGTTCTTGCTTCTCCTGAGGCTGTGAGACTGAAAGAAGAGACTTGTATGAAGATTTCAGGACAATGTTGTTCATGCCGTCTTTCTCCAGCGATTCCTTTCAACCTGCATGACATACTGGCCCAATGTTCTCAGCAAGATTTCTCAATTATCCCTTCGCATTGCAACTGGCATCCTAAGATATAGTTGCTATAGGTAGAAGTGGATGAAAGACTGTCCTTTCAGAGAATGCGGTACGTGCTATAACGGAGAGTTGAATGTTTTAGAGGTACAGGAGACAGAGTAATTCTTCTCTGCTTAGTGAAAAAGGCTGAGGATATGAGGAAGACTTCACAAAGAGGTGTGAGATTTGGGTCCATTCTTGCTAGACAGAGAGTTGTAAAGACGTGAGGAGAATGTTCTAGGCTAGCGGTTGTCAGATTGTAGCACAAACACCAGTCCCCACCCTAGAGTTTCTGACAGAAGAGATCTGCAGAACTAATGAGGCTCTAATGAGTTCCCAGGTCATGCTAATTCTGCTGGTCTGGGAAGCATACTTTGAGATTCACTTTTCTAGGCCAAGGAAACCACAAAAATGTCATGAGGTCTAGGCCAATGCCTTTCTTCCACCATCACCAATCTATAACACACATTCACACAAACACTGACCAAAGAAGGAAAGTGGAGTGCCAGACCCTTAAAAGACATTCTTTTGAGATTTCAGCTGGGTCCTTACGAGACTAGTAGAACAACAACCAACTCAGTCACTGACAGTTTCTTGGTCTTCAAAAGGCCTGGTGGGCCAGAGTCTGAAAGCTGGAGTAGAAAGGAGACAAAATGCAAACCATTTCCGTTCCCAGTTTAGACTTCACTGATTGTGAAAATCTGAGAGTGAAGCTTTGTCCTAGGCGGCATGTTTTCAGTGTGGGTGTGAATGTGTATAATCAGTTATCCACTGAAAACTTGAAATAAAAAACGCACATAGCTTCAACTCACAGTAGGTAGGCTGCCCTGAAAAGGACTGAGTTTTGTGAGTTTATGACCAGTCTGAAGTGGGGGAATCCAGAATACCAAAGCCAACCTAAACTGTTCTGTTCTGTGAGAGTCTTGGGGAAGTATTCTAGACCAAATGACTCAGAATAGAGGAAATGAATCGTGGGGGTGGGGGGGGGCGAGGTTAGGATAACTCTAACAACCTATTGGTAAAGAATGAGGGTTCCCAAAGATGGATCAATATTTTCATACCTGCTGTTAGGTGATATTACTCTCTGCAAAGAAAGTAAACCTAGAACAAAGAGAACAAGACTAGGACAAGGGACACACCCACACACATATTCTTTCTGAAGGGTTTTAATCTGGGGGCACTTTTTTCCTTGATGATAGAAAACACACCATTTAGCTCATAGTTGCAAGTTCTTTTCCTCTCATTTAATTTGCTTCTTCCTAAGCCTGCAATACAGTCTGACATGTCCCTATAACAGTGTGTTGGTCTTTTCAAAGAGAATAAGACATGGAACCAGAAGGGGAAATGAGTGACTTGTCTCCTACACACAACAACTCCTCCTAGAAGACTTTCTCAGAGGTTTCTGCATCACAAGAAAGACTGAAGCAAACGTTTGGATTCTATGTCCCAATCATCCACCAAGTCATCAGTGACTCAAGGTGGCATGGTCCAGGGCTGGTGGGAAAGGTTGGGCAGGTTGGGTCACTTGGGAGTGGGTGTGAGATTTTCCTGATTCCCTCACACACTGCTATGCTACTGAGAAGGTGCTGATTTAAAGGGGAGTGGAAAGCTGACACTTTGGAAAAGTTTGACAGAACGTAATATTGCTCACCTCCAACCCAGGGTCTCAGAAGGGCCTCCGGCGAGTGAGAGCCCTGAAGTTCAAGTTTCATTGACTTCACAGTAAATCTTCCTGACATATCTCCACTTCAATCCCACAGCTGGGACCTCACCCTCCTGAGCTTTATTTTTCTGTCTCAGGACAGCAAGTTCCATAAGTTCAACATGGGCTGGAACTTTTTTAAAAATCAGAGTATAATATGCATGCATAAAGATGCACGTTTCAAAATTGTACAGCTAGATGAGTCTTCACAAACTCCAAATAACACCAACCCAGAAGATCCCCTTCCAATCACAACACGATCTCCCCACCCACAAGCAATCACTATCCCAATTTCCACCAACGAGAGTGGCTTTGTCTGTAAGTTCACTTTATACCTAGGGAATCACAGAATGTGTATGTGTGTGTGTGAGTATACAAGAGCATGCCCAAAAAATTATACACATTTTAAGAAAGGAAAAAACTGTAATACTCATATACCAATAACAAAAGATGAATACATCATGTCTGCAATTACAAGAGGTGCTCAAAGTGGTTACCATCAGCGTCAGACACTTCTGATGATGGTGAACTATTGCTTGAGCAACATTGACCAAAGTGTCCACTTGCATCTCTGTGCTTGCTGTTTCAATTTCTTCCTGAAGTACTGCCAGTATAGCTGGTTTTCTATGGTACACTACTACATCCTTTAAGGTCCACCTTAGGTAGAAGCAAGTCGTGTTAAGTCAAATGCCACTTCAAGATAGTCTTATGATCCTCTAATGGCAAACTTGCTTCCGCCATTTTCTTTGACTGTCCTGCCTGTGGCACGGTGACACTAGCATTCATTTGATTAACACCAGCTTTTGAGCAGAATGCAGAATACTATACATTGCTACCATCATTCAATTCAACTTCAAAAAGTAATACGTAGCTAACATTGATTCAAATGTCTATAAATTTTTTTGGCACCCCTGGGATATATAGTGTGTTTGTGTGTGTGTATGTGAGTGCACATGTATATGTGTATGAATCATATATATCCATTTATGCATATAAATTTATGTATATAAATAGATATATTTGTTCATTTTATGCCTGACTTTCTTCTTCCAATATTACGTTTCTGAGATCCATCCATATGGCCATGTTTATTTGTTGTTTATTGTTATCAATTCTCAATGATGTACAGTATTGCATTATATGATTATAGTATAATTATTATTCACCCATCTAACTTTTGATGGCCATTTTGTAATCTTGTGTCTTAAACTACCAAAAATATTGTTGCTATAAAGAGTCGAGTACATGTCTTTTATTGTGTTTTCACACAGACCTGTTGGTATGTAAGCAGGAGGGGAGATATGGGGCCATAAAGCATTCATATATTAAGCTTAATGACTATCGTAGATCATTTCTAAAGGGTTATCCTCATTTATATTTCCAAAAACTAGTGTGAGAGTTCCAATCCCTCGGCAAAAACCTGATCATGTTTTTTTCATATTAGCAATTCAAGTCAGTGTACCAAGTCGATGCATATAGCTCATCATTGCTTTATTGGAATTTCACTTATGATTAATGTTGTGAATCATTTTTTTCAAATGTGTATTAAATAAACATTTGATATTTTAATATCCTCTTTTATAAAGTATCTCCTCGTCTTTTGAACATTTTCCCATTAGTTCATCTGTGTTTTTCTTACTGATTTTAGTAAGTATATATATGTCTAAATATCTTTCAGTTAAGATGTTCCCTCTTGATTTCTGAATGGTACCTTTTGGTTTAAAAAGTTCTTAATTTTAATATAATCTAATGTATTATTTTTTCTTTTTGTGGCTAGAGATTTTGATACTCTGCCCAATAATTTTTTTTTTTTGAGTTGGAGTCTCACTCTGTCGCCCAGACTAGAGTGCAGTGGCCGCTCCTGGCCACCGCAGCCTCCACCCGCTGGTCTCCGGCGATCCTTCCACCTCAGCCTTCCAAGTAGCCGGAATTACAGGCACGCGCTACCACTCCCAGCTGATTTTTTGATTTATTGTAGAGATGAGGTCTCGCTGCCCAGGCAGGTCTCGAACCCGTGGGCTCAGGCAATCCACTCACCTCAGTCTCCCAAAGGTGCGGGATTACAGGCTGAGCCACCGAGCCCAGCTAATAAAATTTTAAAATATGTTATTCTGCATTTCCTCTTAAAGTTCTATGTCTAGTTTTTCATATTTAGATCTGGAATTGACTCCTGTGTACAGTGTGGCATGTGAATCATACTGTATGTCGTGTTTTGAAACTTGTTCTTTTGGTTGCAATTTTATTATAGATTTCCTCATGTTCATCTGTGTAGTTGTAGCTCACTTGTTTCACTGCTCTAGACCATTCTTTTGTATACATATACAATTTATTTACCCATTCTCCTGGGTAAATTAATGGACATTTAGGGTGTTTATAATATTCTACTAAAAAATACTATTATGAGCAGACTTGTCCCCTAAAATGTATGTGTAAACATTCTGGGTTTTTGACTGGAGAGGAGTTTTCTGGGTAACAAACTGTGTACATTCTAAAATGCAATAGATGGTGCCTAATTGCCTAAGTGGTAACGAAAATATACATACCTGAGAACACCGTAAAAGGTCCCCCACATTATACAACAGCCTTGAAACAGTCTTGTCAGATTAAACAGTTCTGCCAATTATGTCACACAAATTATATTTCATTATGGTTTTAATTTACATTTTTCTGATTATTAGTAAGATTGCAACCATTTCATAAAGTTTGATCCCACTCACATGAGCTCTTCTCTGAAAGCCAGTTCACTAACTTTGCCTGTTTTTCTATTGGGTCATTTGTATTTTTCTTCCTATTGCACGATGGGATTTTCTTACATTATTTAGATACCACATTCTCAGTTATTATTGTTTTAAATATTTCTTCTGGGTTTTCTTTTGTTTGTTTTTTGTTTTTTGCTTCTGGAATTCTCACTCCGTGAAAGTTAAACTTTTGTGGCTGTCTCCTCACAGTTCCTGGGTAATCTGTTCTCTCTTTTTGTCCTCCTCTAAGTGTTTGCTCTCTTTGCTTTTCATGCCTTAAGGTTTCACAAATATAGTCTTTTTTTTTTTTTTGAGTTGGAATCTCACTATGTTGCCCAGGCTGGAGTGCAGTGGCATGCTCATGACCATTGCAACCTCAACCTGCTGGGCTCAGGTAATCCTTCCACTTCAGTCTTCCATGTTGCTGTAACTATAGGCGCGTTCTACCACATCCAGCTAGTTTTTTAATTTATTGTAGAGAGGAGTTCTCGCCAAGTTGCAGGCTGGTCTCAAACCCCCGAACTCAGGCAATCCTCTCACCTCGGCCTCCCAAAGTGCTGGGATTACAGGCTTAAGCCACCACACTCAGCCTCACTGATATATTCTCAAACTCTGAGAGTCTTTCCTCTGCCATGTCCCATCTATAATAAACTCATCAAAGGCGTTCTTTATTTTTGTTCCAGTGGTTTTGGTCTCTAGCCTTTCTTTTGGGTTCTTTCTTAGGATTTCCGTTTCTCTGCTTACATTGCCCCTCTTTTTACATGTTATCTCCTTTATGTATGAGCGATCCTGGGACATTAGTCATATGTTTAAATTCCTTGTCTGATCACTTCAAAATCCCTGCCATATCTAGTTCTAATGCTTTCTCTGTCTCTTGAAACTTTTCTTTTTTGGCCTTTTAGTATGCCTTGTAATTTTCTCTTGATAGTTGAACCTGATGTACTGGCTTTGATAAAACCCCAGGAGGTTAGGCTCCGGTTAACTAGTCTCTCTTGAGGGAAGACCTCTTTAAGAACAGAGTGTTTTAATTTCAGAATAGATCCTTTCTCCCTACCCCTTGCTGGAAGTATTGGGGTATTTCTCTCTGATATTTTCTGTGAGAATCTGAATGGGTTTCTAAAGGTAAAACTCACAAAAGTGTGGTGGTGCCCTTATGACTAGGTTCTTCCAGAGTTTTAACTCTCAGACTTGTCCACATCTAGCCTCCAGCAACTTGGCAATCCTAGCTCATGATTTTCTGCTCCAGCACTGATTACTACTCAGGTTTGTTTTCTGGCAGGTTGATTCTATGTATCCGTTTGTTTTTATACAGGTTTGCCCTATGACCTCATTTCTCTAATGAATCTAAGGAGTTGTTGATTTTTTTTTTTTTTTTTTTTTTTAGTTTGTTCAGCTTTTTACTTACCCTTAGGACAGAGTGGCAACTTCCATGTTCCAAACATGCAGAAGTGGAAACTGAACTCCATTTTATTTTTTATTCTATCTTTAAAGTGGAAAGTTAGCATTTACCAATAAGTCAACATTTTAAAAATATCATTTTCAAAATATTTTATAAATAATTTTCAAAGCAGTTTTAAAGTTAAAAAACTATATTAAAATTGCTTCCCAAATTTGAAAACAGAACTTGTATTTTAATTTCCACATGCTTTAAACATTAATAGCTTGCTTGGAAAAAATGGATTATTAATTTTTTCCTTTAAAATATATATGTGCCCTGTTTTCAATTTGCAATTACAAGAAAGATACAATAAATTTGATTTATACAATCAGATACTACATTATAGTAAAAAAATAAAATAAACTAGAATTTTATAGTTTGAAAGCTAGGATTCAAATCTGAACTGTTATTTACTAATAAAAGGTTTTCCACATGAGTTTCTCTGAGTGTCAGATTCTGCGCTGAAAAAAATAATAATAACCACAGGAATTAGGTCATGAATTTGTGTCAGAATCAAACTGGATAGCACACATGAAATTCCTTGTAAACTAAATTGTTGCAAGTCCAGAAACTGCTAAGAAACTTTGACAGTTGGGCGATTGAAAACAATTTGCAACCATCAAAGAGGCCACAGCTTGGGCTAACATCCCTTCATCTCAATCTCAGGTCTTTGGTCACCAAGTAAAGATGTGAATATGGAGAAAGTTAACAGTCAACAGTGACATCTTCTCCTTCTCTCTGTCCTCTTTCCCCACTTTAGTTTGATAGACCATTAAGAAGGAAAAAAAATGGAGCTAATCACCTGACAGTTCAGCCAAAAACAAAAACAAAAAACCGTGTGGGTGAATTGTCTTCCACCGACATCAACTATTTTCACAAAATATCTTATGTAACAAAAGCCAGTTCAATTATGCATTTTTCTTTCAAAGGGGAAATGATTGTACATCATTCCCAAAAGTGCATCAACCAGATGTACTAATTAAACTCAGATCCATCAGGTGAAACAGAATTGCCTTCTTTCTTAATATTCTCTGTATCTGAATCATGTTGTTTCACTGGGTTCTGCTTTCCCATGACTACTCATTAATTTGTTATTGCTGTTTGTTGCTGTTGTTAAGACAGTTTACCTAGACAAGGTAAGAATATCCATAAGTCATCCGAAGTCTGAGGTTACCTGTCTTGGACCCAGGCTACTAGTTACCAGCCGCAGGTCAATAAAATTAAGATGAGAAGTTATTATCATACCCAGGCTCAGTCTCACTCCTATTTCTCCTTCCTCTATGAATTCTTACCAGATATCTTGGGTCATTTAGGGAAGAATATAGTGACTCTGAGTCCAAATGCAGAATCCAGATAGGGTGTGGGTTCAAATCTCACCTCTTAATCATCTCTGTGATCTTAGGTAGGTCACTTCATCTCTTTTGGTCTCAGTGTTCTCATCATTAACATAGAGATACTTATAATATCTCCTTCTTAGAATTACTAAGAATGTCACAGAAATTAATTTATGTAAATGTTTATTAAAACATTATCTGACACACAGCATATGCTCGTTATTGTTAGGATATTCTAGAAGAGAAACACAGGTGAAATTCTTAAATATCTTTGTTCCAAGAAAAATATTTTAAATTTGAGCTGGCCAACTTGCCTTTCAATAAGACAGTGCTTCCCAAACATATGCAGGGCGATTTGCTCTCCTTTGGCCTTAGTGCATTTTAAAACAAATCCATGTTTAAATCTAAAGCAAAATCAAACACACTAAGCAATGATGAATATTTCCTTGCTAAAAATAAGTCTTACCTCACTTCTAGAGTCAAGTTGGAGTTTCCTGTGGAGGTCAGATGCCGAAAGCCTGCTGAGAGAACAGCGTGTGATGAAATCACCAGAAGAGACGAAAATGATCCTTCTCTGGAAATGCATTTTGCAAACACAAAGGCCACCCAGTCTCCTCTCCCCACAGCCTCTGGCTGTCATCACTTCAATCTCAGGACATTACAGTGAGACAGCAGTGATGAGAAGCCCTGAACTCCATGATAAGGGATCAGAAGGAGGGAGGCAGTGGACCTAGAGACACTTCGATAATCTTTCCCTCTCCTTCTTATTACGTATTTGTTTCCACTTCCTGAGATCTGTTTGGGTCTGGCGTGAGGAGTATGATAATGACACAGGTCACGCTAATAGCACGATCTAGACCTTTGGTTCTCAAAATGTGGTTCCCAGACTAGCAGCAGCCTTGAGCATCTGAAATGCAAATAAATGCTTGGCTCCATCTCAGACTTACTGAATCAGGAACACTGGTTGTGGAGCTTAGAGGTGTGTGATCTAACAAATCCCTCAGGTGGCTCTGATGCATGCTTACGTTTGAGAACCAGTTACAAGAAGCTGGAGGATCAGTGCTGACTCTGCAACTTGTTTCCTGTGTGGCCTTAAGTTACATGCTATAACTTCTCAGAACCTGAATCTTCCTCTGCAAAAGATGAAAGGAGATAATGGCCTCCTGGCCATGTGACCATGTGTGAGGGTACTTTATAAACTGTAAAATAACATAGACACCTTCCGTTTTATTTGTCTACGTATATAGGCCCCAGAGAGTTATGTCAGAAGTCGAATAATCAAAGGATTGCTTGAGGCCGAATGATTTTTAAAAACTAAACTATAGTTAAGATAAAATAGCAATGGAATTATTCTCAGAATTTGGAACTGCTTTTGGGGAGACAGGCCAGACCAGCCTGGACCACCCATGGGGACAGTTCCCAGGGTGGTGGGAGTCAGTCTCAGAACTGTGTCGAGACATGAGTTGCATTGGGAGAAAGTGAACAATGGTTTTTCCCTCTCCCTTTTACATTTAATCTTATCTCTTTAACCCACATTAGATTGCCTCTTTCTTTGTGGCACAATGAGGGTGAGGTATGGCTCGAGTTCCCCCTGAGATCATGATGCCACAATCAAGAAAAGTTAGTCTGAGGAAAATACCTTCACAAAATGACAGCTGGCGAAGGGAAGCCTGATTGTTTAGACCCCAGGAAAACGTATTCTTTCTGTGCTCCAGAGAATGCATTAGCATCTTCCCGAATCCAGATTGAAAAGCCTCAAGCTTATTCTCTAGGCATTCAAAAAGGATGCAATTTTCCAGTGACAATAGGAGCTATTAAATGTACCAGTTGGAAATGAGAATAATGTCTGGCTCACCCAGCCAAATTCCAAATCAGGATTCTTCCTTTGTGTCAATCAAATTGTCGATGCTGTCTGTTTCTACGCATTTCTTACAGTTTATTTATATATCATTGGGTTTTATAGAAATGTTTAAAATATCCGCATGCAAAATGTCTTTGCCCTAAAATGATATTTTCAAAATCATAAATGACAGTGAACATGAGACTCTAAAGCTATTTTACCATACACCAGAAATACACTTAGTAAGACTTGCTGGTGATGTTTTGTTCATTTCAGAGGTCTTTCTTCCTGTAAGACATCACTGATATAAGAGGACACTTTTCAAAGCAGTGGAAGATTAAGTTGCAAATGTCCAATAAGGTAAGCTACCCTTACCTTATTTGCTGATTAAATGATGCACGTGCCTTGTGGGTTTAAAAGAGAACATCACACAACTGGGGAGGTGGTGGAGGTTGTGTGTTTACCATTTGGTGGGCTAGCTCTTTTCTGTGAGATGGGGGAACCTAGGCCTGTGTCATTTACCAAACCAACTTTAACACAGATGGGCTCCCATAAGTGGGTTGTCTCTGGCATACTTGGAATTCATGACTTAGACAATGAAACCACAGAGGCCCTGGCATCACCTAAGCCATGTATCTGCCCCACTTCCAATTCTGTGTCTACAATAATTATAGAAAACTCCACGGCTTGAGACGCTAGGTGTGGTATATCCTACCGTCACCTAAGCCTGAGGTTAGAAGACTCCAAGTTAGTTTCCAGGACTGTGACTGTGGTGTAGCAGTTCACTAGGGTACCACTATTTCCCTTTTGTGAACATTCTAGTGCGATCACTCTACTATCTACACTGCCCTAGTCCATTTAAAAAAAAATTTTTAGATAGATTTTATTTTTAGAGCAGTTTTATGTTCACTGCAAAATTAAATAGTAGGAACAGAGTTTCCATATGTGCCCTGTCTCCTTACAAACACAGACTCCCCCATTATAAGTATCTCTTATTAGAGTGCTATATTTGTAACAATTGATGAACTTATATTGATGTATCATTACCACCCAAAGTTCACTGTCTACATTAGGGTTCATTCTTGGTGTTCTACATTCTATGAATTTACACAAATGTATAATGACATGTGTCTACCATTGTCATTCATGTAGAATAGTTTCTCTATTCTAAAAAAATTCTCTGTACTCTTCCTATGCATTTTTCTCTCCCCTCAAGCCCTGGCAATTCCTGATCTTTTTACTGTTTCCACAGCCTTGCCTTTTCCAGAATGTCATATACTTGAAACCACACAGTATGTAGACTTTTCAAATTGTTTTCTTTCACTTAGTAGTATTCATTTAAGGTTCCTCTCTGTCTTTCATGGATGATGGCTACTTTTTATTTTTTAACCACTGGATAATTCCATTATTTGGATGTAGCACAGTTTATTCATCCATTCACCTACTGAAGGACATTTTGGTTGCTTTTATATTGTGATAACTATGAATAAAGTTCTATACACATTCATGTACAGGTTATTATGTGGACATGAGTTTTCAAGTCATTGGGCAAATACTAAGGAAGGAACACAATTGCTGGGCTGTGTTAATAACATATTTAGTCTTGTAAGAAAACTGTCAAATTGTCTTTCAGAGTGGTTGTACCTTTTTTAGGTCCACCAGCAATGAATGAGAGTTCCTGTTGCTCCACATCCTCGTCAGCATTTGATATTATCTGTTTGGGATTTTGATCATTCAAATAGGTGTGTAGTCATATCTCATTGTTGTTTTAATTTTCAACTCCCTGATGACATATGATGTGAAGCATCTTTTCATATGCTTCTTTGTCATCAGTTCATTTTCATTGGTGAGGTATCTGTTTCAGGTCTTTGCCCACTTTTAACTGGGTTGCCCATCTTCTTATTGAGTTGTAATAGATCTTTGTATATTTTGGATAGTAGTCATTTATTAGATCTGTCTTTTGCAAATATTTTCATGCAGTATGTGGCTTGTCTTCTCATCCTCTTGACAGAGTTTTGCAAAGTCGAAGTTTTTAATATCAATAGAGTCCAAACTTATCAAGTCTTTCTTTCATAAATTATTCTTCTGGCATTGAACCTAAAATGTTATTACCATACCCATGGACACCTAGATTTTCTCCTATGTTAACTTCTAGGACTTGTATAATTTTGTTTTGCATTTATGACCACATGTTTTACAACAATGATGCACTTGTCATAATTCAATTATGAGTGATGAGTTAATTTTTGTGAGGCTTGTGAGGTCTGTATCCAAATTCGTTATTTCACATGTAAATATCTAGCTTTTCCAGCACCATTTGTTGAAAGACTCTCTTTTCTCTCTCGTATTGTCTTTGCTTCTTTGTCAAAAATCACTTGACTATATTTATGTGGTTCTATTTCTGAATTCTCTATTCTATCCCATTATCAATCCGTATATATTTTTGCCAATGCTACACTGTCTTGATTATTATAGCTTTACAGTGTCTCTTGTAGTCAGGTGATGTTAGTCCTCCTACTTTGGTTTTTTGTGTTGGCTACTCTAGGTCTTTAACCTCACCATATAACATTTAGAATAAGTTTGTCAATATCCACACATTAACTTTCCGTGCTTTTTATTCAGATTGTATTGCATCTATAGACCATACTGGGAAGCACTGACATCTTCACAATATTGAGTCTTTCTATCCATGAACATGGAATCTCTCTCCATTTATTTAGTCTTTTTAACAAATTTCTTTCCTCAGCAGTTTTCCTCATATTGATCTTGTACATAGTTTGTTGTATGTGTGAAGTTTTTAATTTTTGGAGTGTTAATGTAAATGATATTATGCTTTTAATTTAAATTCTTCTTATTCATTGCAGGTCTATAGGGCAGTGGTTGACTTTGGTATAAAAGTTATAAATTAAAAGAAGTAATATGCTCACATTTTGAGTCCAAATATATGTTTTGAAACTTAATTGGAATGTGCTGGTTCTCAGCTTGGTCTATCTAAACTTTTAACATCTTATATTCTAAAATCTTGCAGTAATTGCTTATTAGTTTCAATAGTTTTTTTTTTCAACTCTTTCAGATCTTCTATATAGGCATTCATGTTATCTGTGCATAGGTTTTTCTTTTTCCTTTCTATACCTATTTTTTTTTTGTCTTATTACAACAACTAGGGCTTCTGGCATAATGGTAAAAGAAATAGCAAGAGAAGACTTCCTCACCTTTTTCCTAACTTATTCGAAAAACTTCTAGTTTCTCACCAGTAGGTGTAATGTAACTGGTAAGTTTCTTGTAGTTGTTCTTTTGCAATATTAGAAAATTCTCTATTTCTTGTTTGCTGAAAGCTTTTTAAATTTAATAAAAAATCTCTATTAATCAAAGTTTTAAATTGAAGTAAATAAATATGCTCACACTCTGAGCCTGAATCTGCTTTTTCTTACTAGCTTAGACTGTGCTGGTTCTCTGTTTAGTCAACTTAAATATCTTTTTTTTGGGGGGGGGGTTTGAGTCTCATTCCGTCACCCAGGCTAGAGTGCAGTGGCACACTCATGGCCACCCCAGTGTTGACCTGCTGGGCTCCAGCGATCCTTCTGCCTCAGGCTTCCAAATAGCTGGAACTACAGGTACGAGTCACCAGGTCCAGCTAATTTTGAACTTATTGTAGAGAAGAGGACTCACCAAGTAGCCCAGGCTGGTCTCGAACCCATGGGCTCAGGCAATCCACTTGCCTCAGCCTCCCAAAGTGCTGAGATGACAAACTGAGCTACCAAGCCCGACCTAAATCTTAAAAATCAGGTGCTGTGCTCTAAAACCTTTCTTGATCACCTTAGCCCACAATGATCTCTTACTCCCCTAAATACAGTCACATTTTAAAAAATCAGATACAACATAAATGTACATATTTATGAGGTTCATTGTGATGTTTTAACACATACAATGCATAGTAATAAAATCAAGGTAATTTTGCTGACTTTTTTTTTTTTGAGTTGGAGTTTCACTTTGTCACCCAGGTTGGAGTGCAGTGGCATACTCACAGCCACCGCAGCCTCCACCTGTTGGGCTCAGGCGATCCTTCTGCCTTCGCCTTCCAAGTAGCTGGAACTACAGGCACGCACTACCACTCCTGGCTAATTTGTTTGTTTGTTTGTTTGTTTGTTTATTATAGAGACAAGATCTCACCAAGTTGCCCAGGCTGGTCTCAAACCCCTGAGTTCAGGCAATCCTCTCGTCTCAGCCTCCCAAAGTGCTGGGATTGCAGGCTTGAGCCACCATGCCCAGCCTTCCTGATTTTTTTTTTTTTATCGTGAATGGGTATCAGATTTTGTCAAATGCTTTTATGCGTCTTTTGATGCAGTCATGTGATTTTTCTTTTTTAGCCTGTTGATATGATGGATTACATTAATTGTGTTTTGAATGTTGAACCAGCATTGCATACCTAGAATAAATGCTAATTGTTCATGGGTTATAATTCTTTTTAAACACTGTTGGATTCAATTTTTCAATATTTTATTAAGGATTTTTACATCCAAATTCAAGAGATACATCGATCTGTTGTTTTCTTTTCTGATAATATCTTTGCCTTGTTTTGGTAAAGCTGACCTCATACAATGAAATAAATATTTCCTCATCTCCTATCCTCTGAAAAGGAATGTAGAGAATTAGCATAATTTGTTCCTTACGTGTTTGATATAATACACGTACACCAGTGAAACCATCTGGGCCTCGTGCTTTCTGTTTTAGAAGGCTATTAACTATTAACAATTTCTTGAATGGATATAGGCCTATCCAGATTGCCTATTCTCTTATTTATTTTCATGGTAGTATTTAACAATTACTTATTAAAAGTAAATACAACAAATATATATCAAGGTATTTTTGCATGGAAACATTTACATTTTCTTGGATGTGTTTCCAAATTCTCTATAATATTATTTTTAATGTCCCCTGCTTTACTAGCTTATCATTCTATATCACTATGCTAAATTTCTTTATTTAAAAGTTTTCTTCACACTTTTCTCACCTTTCAGCTATTGCTCTTCTGAAGAGCAGAATATCATGTCCTAATGTCAAATAAGACAATACACAGTGTTAACTCTACCCATATCTTGATTTTTGAGTCATACCTTTAATAGGACTTAATCCATTCCCAAGAGGAAATGCTTTTCCTTCATTAAAGAACCATAAATGAAACAACAAATGGATAAGTCACCCTGAGCGATACAGAATACATTCTATTATGACTCAAATTCCCTAGAATTGAATTTTATTTTATTTTTTTATCACTACATACTGGTCTTTATCAGAAATTTAAAAAAAAAAAAGCAAAATTCTATTCCTTTACCACAATCATTTAGGAAAAAAATTTAACATAGAATGTTTCAAGTATATATCCCTATATTATAAAACTAATAATTGACTATGAAACAATATTTTAAATGTCTGAATAGGCATGTAAGAGTTTTATAGAGATGTTCAATTACCAAAATTATGGACGGCAGACTGGGATATACAATATCATTATACTGTTCAGCTCATAAGTATCACAGCCACCTTCATAAAGGGGCTTTCCTCCCTCTCCCTGTGTATTGCTTCTTTGCATAGACTACAGCCAAATAAATAATGCCCCCAAATACAACCAAATTATGTTAGTTTATTTTAAAACTCATATGATACATACAAATGACACCAACAGTGAAACAGGGAACTCCATTGGCCTAGCGCAGTAGATTGCCTTTTCAAATGATGACCATATTCTCCCCAAACCTACATGCTCTTTGTACAGTGTGATATTAATATTCCTTCCATTGGGGTGGGGTTTATATTTACTCCACTTGAATCCGGGCAAACTTGCGATGCTAGGGGAAGGGATGCTATGTGAAATCTGAGGCCAATTTATGGACATCAGCAGCTTCCACCTGGTTCTCTTTGGGGGCATTTGCTCTTGGCATCTGGCCACGATGCTCTGTGGGAGTACGGATCACATGGAGACAAGACGCATACAGGTGTGCTGTCTGACAGCCCCAGCTAGGCTCTCAGCCAACAGCCGAAGCACTGTCTGACATTTGAATGAGTGAGCACAGATGGCTCGAGCCCCAGACATCCAGTTGCCCCTCAAAGCTTTCCTTACGGATACTCCAGACATCCTGGAGCAGAGATAAGCTGCACCCCATTTTTTTTTCTGTGTCCAACCCCATTACTTATGGGCTGCCAGGAATATGTTTGTCTTTCTGAACTCTGAGATGCTATGTTACTCATGTGAGTCTGGGGTAGTCTGTCATCCACCAGTAGTGTTAGGACAACCAATTAACACTGGTGTGGCAGGTCTCTTCCATTTACACTTTCATCCCCATATCTACTTTCTACCCGTCTACCAGGTTCTCTGTCCTGTGGAAGCCAACCTCCATCAACAAGCTCTGTGCTCTCTGGTGTCCAGTTCTGTTAGCCAGTTGGGGGTCCCAAGAGTTCAAGAGGGGGCTTCCACCACCAAGAAGTTGTCTCAGGAGCTGGTGGCCTCAACACCAGATGCAGCTGCTCTCAAGGTGGCCCTCTTGGTGTTCCGATGGTGCCCTTTTTTCTCAGTCCTTGTAGTCTAATAGTGATAACTGCTGCCACCACAAAGCCCTGCACTGTACCTGTGGGTCCTTACTCTTTGCACGTGACTTTGTTATTAGTCCTGTTGTAAAAGCATGTCAAAAACGTGCTATATATTTCCTGTTAGGAATGACTGACCCCATTGATGGTTGGTTTGCCTGAATCTTGAATTTTAACTCGCATATAAAAGTAGATGCATCTCACCTGCACTTCTCTAATGACCTTGGACACTCTGTCAATATTATTTAAATTTCTTCTCTTCTTACCAATTTATCTTTATGTCTCTTTCCTTTTAAATGTCTTTCACATGGTAGACACTCAATGCATATCAGGTAAATATAAAAGATAAGTCAAAGCCCTCACAAAGATAAGTCAATTACACACATTTTGCTGGTTCCAGTCTCTCATTATGTGACATAGCCAGCATGGACTGAACTTGAAGATGTGTTTAAAATGGGAATGACCTGGAAAGTATGTCTGATTAAAACTAACCTACATACTCAGTGATCTATCACAGAAACAAAGAACCGAGTGCCATATGTTCTCACTCATAAGCAGACCTTGAACATTTATCATAATACAATAAGAAAGGGATTGGCAGTAGCGGGACACTCCTGGGGGGTGCACATAACATCAGTAAGGGTACCTGATCTCAAACCAGGTGAAATGGGGACCAAAGGGAGGCCCTAACTTTACCTGCACGATGACCACTTGTATACCTAATCCCGAATTGTACCCCACATCCTTAAAACAAAAAAATTAAATAAATAAGACTAACCTAAAGGACCAGCCCATAATGGGAGTGACCAGACAACTCCTAGCATTGCATACAAAGAACATGGCATGCCCAGAAGTGAGTCGGGTGGCACCTCCTACCCGATATCCAGTAGGGGAGGGCCATACTAACTGTAGATTTGGACCACAGTCTCATTCCCAAGCCAGGTTGTCCATAAGTAGAGGGCCATGCATCCTGGCTGGTCCAGACCTATCTTGGCTTATTCCTGTTTTCCCACACAATGATTATTAGTATCCATTTTCATTCTGAAGTGTGAACCGATTTGGATGATAGAGTTACTTTAGCTGTAAAGCTTTGTCTGTGGTCTGGAGAGTGTGGAGGGTATCCCTAGGCTTTTGGAAAAGGTGACACCCTGATTGCAGGCCTAGAGGGGGAGCAGGCACAAAAGAACAAGAAAATATCGGAGGGACTCAGAGCAAAATTTTCATGTCATGGATTGGCCATCTTGTTAGCGGTTTGGGCAGCCAGGATTGTCAGAGAAATTGACTGTTACGTTTGTGTCAGGGGCTGAATGCTCAAAAGTGAGTCCTGGAAGTGGGCACTAGCATAGTTCCACAAGTGCTGGGGATTTTTATGAGGTCTCCATGGCACTGACATTGTAGGCACTTCTCACCTTTCTCTGGGGCGACGCTCCCACTGGGCACAGCTATCACCCAAACGTTGTGGAATCAGAAGGCATTTATTGAGTGAAATTTATCAGAATGGCCTACATGTGGTCCTCTGCTCTTGATGGTGGTACGTGGAGAGACCCTGTCTCCATCACGAGAACAGAAATTCTTCTTGTCACATTTCTCATCTTTCAAAATTGCAGGCAAAACTTGACCTTTAAACACACTCATGTTAAAACTGTCATAGACATGAAACCTATTCTTGTTCAGTTATGGTCAAGTTTTGATTTAGAGCCTGGGGAGCAGGACTTTCTTCCAAATGCCTCCCCAAAACAGGACAGAGGCAGCGGACACAGTCTTGTTTCTGATTTAAGATTATAGTTGACCTCGGCCGTAACTTGGCCCTTGTCCAGCTTTGAGGATCAAGGTATTCAAAGACAAATGAAAGTCAATAGAAAATATTTGGGCCAATTTTGGCTAACACTGTTCTTTTTGTGCAACGAGAAACAAATGGAAACAATTCTCTGAGCTTGTTTCCTTCTTTATCTGTAACCACATAAGCAATAACTTAACTTTTGACTTTTACTTTTCCATTTTAAACGTTAGGGAAACTTTGTACAAACTAAACACATTGCTGACAGGGCCACAGTGACAGACTGCTGGTTACTCTGAACAGAAAAGGTTTTATTACAACTTACCAAGCCTTTTGGCCTAGGCACTAAGAGAGTAGTGAGATGAGCCTTAGTTTTAAAACAATGTCCAGGCATTTGTTTGCAACTGTCATCAGGGGGAGTGTGCTGGCCGTCAACGCAAGGCAGCTGTATTTAAATATTTGCTCTGGAATTCATCATGTGTTCTTGAACAAGCCTCTCAACTTCTTTGCACTTCTGTTTCTGAGAGTTGAAGACTATATTGCATATGATAGCATACAGCAAAGAGCTGAAATGCTGCATGTCTTCAAGTGTTACTTTAATCTATCTTCACTGCTTTTCTGTGGTTTCAGGTTATCTACTAGATATTAGATGAGGAGTTTCTTGCCTGTATGACATGTGTCCTTACTATGGCTCTTACACAGTAACTGACACACAGGTACACATTAAGTCTTTGGTGAAGTATGGAAAGAAAAAAGGAAGGAAGGAAGGAAGGAGACATAACCAAGAAGTGACAAAAACATCTGTAACCAGAAGCTTGTTTAAAGACCAGCAGAACCATTTGGAAACACAATGTTATGTGGGTTAAGGATATATTCTTTCTCTTTAAAGTAGAGCTTGGTGATGATATTTCAGAATCAATAGTCTTTATTCAACATTGTACAAAACACTCATCTTGATTTTTCCCAGAAAAATGCAGCGTTCTACAGAACCCTCTTTGTCATTATTTCCAAGAAAATAATCATAATGTAGAACTGTCCTACTGAGCTTATGCCAGGTCTTAATTATTGCTTTGTGAATAAACAGTTGCAGCAAGATAAATTAGAACATCAGCAGCCATAAGACTTAGGATATCTGATTTAAACTAGAGGAGTCCAAAAGAAAATGAAAGTGATAAGCATGATTCTTAACTCCCAGTCTAGGAGTTGGCTGTATGTAGCCCAATCATTGGAATAGTTTGTATTTCTGTCGGTCTATTTCTCACAAGCATATTAATATATACGTGTGTGTGTACATATATAGATATGGTTTTGGTGCAAAAACCAACCCAAAAAACTTGTTTAATGGCAATCATACCTGAAACCGACTTTTTTATTTATGAGACCATGCGACCAGAGTTTCCCCAAGGAATACTAGAACTATGTCTGTCTTTCTAGACTGTGTGAGACAGGAAAGTCCTTTCTGCTTTCCAGCCCTTTTATCCCATTCAGCTGTGAGGAGTTCGTGCTAATCGGAGGGCTTGGTATGAACAATTGGCCTTGGAATGAGTTTAAACAGGGATACAAAGTAGGGGACATATTTCTAGGGTGAGAAAAATGATGAGAGGCATTCAGTGACTCTAATGGACCACCTAGAATCATATCAAGACTCTTAACCTTTTATTCATCTCTCAAATTTCTTATTTTTGAAGGAAAAAAGCCTCTGATCTTTTAAAGGGCACATACATGTCTAATAAATATTCTGTCTATAATAATTATACATGGTCATGAATTAATCATATGTGTAGGCTAGAAGGAATCCGCTATTCTAGTGTAGAATTACAAATAAGCGATTTGTTTTTCTGATGTCCCCCCAAAAAAGTTTTACGGTAAGCCCAACTGTACAAGAAGTGACTTACCCTGATCACACAGGGAAAAAAAAGAAACTCTAAGACAACTCCTTGGTTACTCCTGAGCAGAAGACAATGTTCTCACCTTCACAGATCTCAGCCTCTAAGCCTAAAATCAAAGAAGTAGGCCCATTGTCCGCCTAGCATTCACATCTTAAATGTTCTCAGACCGTCCTTGGGCTGGGGGCTCACGTGGCAAGCCTGCCATCTAGTGTTCTGTGGACTTCATTACATGAGCGCCGGTACAAGACAACCATTAGCTGCATTAGGGAGATTCCTGGTTATTTTAAGCGGCAGGCCGGTCAAAGCTCACAAACAGAATTCCTATTTTCCATCACATTTTATTGACCATAATTTTTTAAAAATCTCCAAACTGCAGCCCCCCTCTTTAGGGGACTTTGCTGTATCACAGCAAAATATTCAGGCATCTGCTTGAGGTCTGGTTCGTTAGAGAAATCAAGATTGCTGAAATTATCCTGTGTGTACAAAGATCAAAATCAGCAGAAATTTTCTTGCTCCACTGCCAATTTTTAAACAAATTTGGGCCGTTTCTATAAGTAATGTTGGTGTCCTGAATTCCCTTGCAGTTTGACAAGGTACGGATGAACTCACAGCAAAGACTGACAGAGAGAGATTTTAGCAAAGAGATAGCTTCGGGTGGTGGTAAGGGGCATGGGTATTCCAAGCAGACTGCCTGGGTTTAAATCCTGGCTCTCCTGCTTCATAGTTGTGTAGACTGTGAGAGTGTTACCTAATGTTTCATGCTTCCGTTCCACCGTCTGTAGATGGGACTAGTTCGCAGTTAGTCACAAAGGACATCATGAAAAATTAAGCAAGTTACGACAGAGGAAGAAATCTAATCCACTGCTGAAATAAATTAAACATTATGTCTTTGGTTGAATAACCAGGGATGGCCAGCATTTGAGTCTTAGAGTCTGCACCCTTTTATTTAGAATCAAACACTTGGTAGTGAAGACAGAAAGAAGCCCCAAACCCACCCTCTTGTTTATTGTTCTTCTCTAGACATCAGCCAAAGAAGGCGGCCTTGTTTTCTGTGCTGAAAAATTGCATTTCAAGGTTCAACGCGAGGAAATAGCCAAAAAAAGAGGAGGGGGGGAGAAATCTGGACGCATGAATGTTATCAGTGTTTTTCAAAAAGTAGGAGAAAAGCCAACTGGTTTGCAATGAAAAGCGTCTGCTTATAGAGTCTAGCTCTTTCTCTCTCCACCCTTTATTGAATTACACTCAATGAATCAAAATGAAGTAAAATGTCATATCTCCACTGCCTGGGTAATTGAAAAAAAATATATAAAACAGAAGCCCATTTCATCATACAATGAAATCATAGCATTTACAGAAAAGACATACAGAAACCCCCAAACTCACAAAGTTAGTTAGTGGCAAAGTCAGGCTCCAGGGCCCCTCCTCGAGATAGACCTCAGCAGGCAAAATGAAAGCGTTTGCTAACATGACATTGCTATTGGTAACTGACTCTTTCAGTCGGTCTTGATCAGGTCAATTAGTTAAAACTTGTGTCACTGGGAGAAATCACCCCAGTTTTGCAGATCCTGATTACTCATGTATGTGCCTTCTGACCACATCGTGGGTACTGATATTCACTAGCGACGAATTACTCCTGCATCTAGGAGAACTGAGCCAGAACTGAAAGCAAGGAACCCTCAAGTTCCCAAGAGAAGCAATTCCTACAGGTGCAAAAATGTTTTCTAATGTGGCCCGAAGAAATGTGATGCTCTGTGGGCATCAGAGAGCAGAAATCTTGAAGGGTAGAGTTGACAGGCATGGTGGCCACCTCTCCATGCTGGATGTATGAGAACTAATTTCCCAGAAGCCACCTAGATTACGACTTGGACAACCACCAGCTGTAACAGACCCCTCTGGTGTCCCACACCATAATCCCCCAGCCCAAGACAAATTTCAGCAGCGAGCGTGCTGGACAGCTCCCGCCTGGACTCACTCAACGCTCTCTAAATCCAAAGGGGCTTACTCAGGAAGTGTGGAAGAATTCATTTCCTCGGGGGAGACCATTACACAAGGAGAGATTGGAGTCACTAGAAAAAATATCCCAGATGCCCATCTTTCGTAGGGTAATTTTGAGGTGTGTTCTGAGTTTTCTCCAAAGGTCCTTGGTGGGACTGGGCCCCAGCTGGTCACTGCAATAACCTGCTCACGTAACAGACACTTGTAAAAACTCTTTCTGAGTCTCACTTACCTTTCTTTCTTCCCTCCTTCATCCTGAGGTGACTTCTGAGAAAAATCTACCTGCGAGTGAGTCCTTGTCTCAGGCTATGCCTATAAAGGAACCAAACTAAGACTCCCACAGTATGGTCTGGCTAATGCCTGACTCCTCCCTTTCAGGTCACTCCTAGTGAGGAATCCAGGAGAAACATTCAAGGATCCCTGCTACCTTACCCATGACTTGCCTACAACGAATCTTTGGCCGTCTGACGCCTCAAACCAAGTTTTCTCTCAAAGCTGCAAATCCCTCTTTCAAGGTGGGAAGCAAGGACCAGAGAAGGTATGCGAGGAACCCAGCTGTCACCCTGCAAAGCAATTTCCAGGGATTAAGAAAGGTTCCAGGATCTGCAACAGGGCCTTTGCATGCATTGCCGTGTGACCTCTCCCCAGAGTTTTTCTCCGATCACTTTGCCATATCTATAGATCTATTCAAAGCATGGGCAGAAACATCACACTATAGTATGCCCCATCACACATCTAGTTCACAACTGTCACAACCACACCAAACATTTACTAGAGTGACCAGGCACATACATTTTGTGTTTTGGGACACTCTGCAGTCTGGTTAGAGGAGTTAAAGCCTTGGTAGTAGTCATAAGCTGCGTTCCTTGTGCATTCAGACAGGCACAATAACATAAGGAACAAAGCATGTACTTAGAGCCAGACAGGTCTGAATGTGAAGACTGGCTCCCCCACTGCCTGGTTATATGTATTTGATGCTGTGATGATCCACCCAGATCTCCATTTAGGGAGTAGGGACGGTCTCTCCCAATGGCTGTGAGGCTGTCAGTTGACTGTCTTGAGTGCAGCTATCTTCAGAAATTGCTCCTGGTAATCCTTTGGGTTTTTTGTTTGTTTGTTTGTTTGTTTGTTTGTTTTTGCTCAAAGTCACATCCCTTCCTGAGGCAGCTGGCCCATATCATTCAATGATGGGTTGACTTGCATGTGTAGGGACCTGGCCATCTCAGCCCAAGTCAAAACACCTCTGAAGGGCCCAGCTTCTGGGCTCCACTGGGGGTTGGTTGAGGCCTTTGTTGACTCTCCAAAGCAGCTCACCTTCTCCTTGGCCCAACCCTGAATTCTTCCTTTCTTGTCTGTAGGTGTTGATTCTGAGAATATGCTCTAATATATTGCTTGTCTTCTAACTCCACTATGGAGTCCTTCTCTCAGAAAACTCAACCCATGACACTATGTGACCATGTTTGATGGACACAGGGAGGTCCCTGTAAAACTATCAATGTAGCCTTACTTTAAAAAAATGTTCTTGTAATCATCAAAGAAATGCAAATGAAAACCACAATGAGATAACCTAGGCAAGACTGGCTATCATTAGCAAGTCAAAAACAACAGAGGCTGACACAGCTGTGGATTAAAGAGAAAGCTTCTACACTGTTGGTGGGAATGCAAGGTAGTCCAACTTCAATGGAAAACAGTGTGACAATTTCTCAAAGAACTAAAAATTGAGCTCCCATATAATCCAGTAATCCTCCTTCTGGGAATATGCCAAGAGAAACATAAATCATTCTACCAAAAAAAAAGACACCTCCACATACATGTTTATTGCAGCACTTTTCACAATAGCAAAAACAAGGAACCGACCCAGATACCCAACAAAAGTGGACTGGATAAAGAAAATGTGGCACGTATACCCAATGGAATATTATGCAGCCGTAATGAAGAATAAAATCATGACCTTCACAGCAACATGGATGCAGCTGGAGGCCATCCCGCTATGTGAACTATCACAGAAACAAAGAACTGAATACTGCATGTTCTCACTTATGAGTGGGCCCTGATCACTGGGCACATGAGCACAATGGTGGGATCAGCAGACACTGAACAGTGCTAGGGGAGGGAGGGAGGGAAGGGGAGGGTCATATGCCAACACACTGGGTACCAGGTCTGCTCTCAGGGAGAGTGAGGGTCAGCTAGATACCCAGACTTCACCTGCATGCAACTTACTAAATAGACAATCCTCACTTGTACCCCAAAACTCTAAAATAAAAAACAAAGCAAAAAACATTCCTTTAATGTTTTGTCTGCATTTATTCCACAGGATGTGATCAACACCAGTGAGGAATGCCATATTTCTGTTTTTGCTTTTCTCTCGTTCAGCCCTAGAAGACTAACTATATATCCCAAGTGATAGTTAGAAATATAACGTGAAATTCCTGGATTAACTGTCAAGAAATTTTCCAAGTACCTAAATAATGTTTTAATGTCAAATACAGAAACTTAGAAAATGTCCAGGTACCCTACCCCTTCATCTATTCTGGGTCTATTGCCTGATCCTAAGAGAATCATTTAAATTTTATAAGCCTTGGTCAACTCTGTCATAGAATGTAGATAATGTGTCTTTCTCATAAAGTTGAGAAGATCGAACTAAATAATAATATAATGTTCTTGGTCCAGAATAGCTATTCAGCACAAGTTAGCTTGTTTTTTTGTGTTTTTTTTTTTTTTTTGTCTTCAGAAAACTTAGCCACTTACGCTTTTTCAGCAGGGTAAGGTGTTACAAAGGATTATAACATAAAAACTATGATTGTCGAAACACCATGTTGTAGGCCTTAAATTTATACATTTTTTTTTTTTTTGCAGCAGAAGCAAGAATTTAATGGTGGTCTTGTAAGATTGGGTGTCTGGTGGGCAGGCACACTGGAGCTGTTACAGTTAGCATATTTGTAACCTAGAACGCAAGTCCCTCCCCTGTTCTCATAGGCCGGGCTTTCCAGAGGTCACAGCGCTTTCCTGGATATCACCTACATGGCACACATTGATTGGGTCACATAATTAGTTCATTTGCATGTCCTATTTGTTGATTGGTTTAGAGTTGCTACAAAATCCCTTCATTTACATGTCTTATTTGCTAATTGGTTTACAGGATTTCATTTTGATTGGCTCCCTCCAAAATTTGAATATAAAAGCCCGCCAAAGTGAAAGCCCACGAGAAAGAGAAGAAGCAGGAAGTGACTCAGCAAAAGGCATTTAAACATGGCTCAGGGTTCATTTTAAAAATAAGTCATTCTATTTCTTTTTTTATCAATATTTTTTATTATGGTTTTGTGGGGTACAGTTAAGGGTTAGGTGTACAATTACGTTTCATTCAGGCATCCTGTTGATAAGAGGTGTTTCCCCATCCCCAGACAGATATTTGCTACTGTTAATCCCATTCCCCCCCATAGTTTCCTAGTACCGTCAGTCATTTTCTTATAGTATTACATTGGATGTTCAAGGTCCATTATATGAGTGAGAACATGTGATACTCAGATCTTTGTTTCTGTGAGAGGTCACTCAATATTATAGACTCTAGTTCCATCTAGGTTGCTGCGAAAATTCATGATTTTTGTTCTTTTTTATGGCTGCATAGTATTCCATCGTGTATATGTACCACGTTTATTTTATCCAGTCCTCTTTTGGTGGGCAGCATGGTTGTTTCCAGGTTCTTGCTATTGTGAACAATGCTGCGATAAACATACATGTGCAGGTATCTTTTTTATAGAGAGTCATTCTATTTCTTACAAAAATAAATTATATATTCTAATCTAAGTGAAATAAAATCTCATTAGACAGATTTTTAAAATTAACCTGATATGACTGTCTTTTCAACCTGATTCAGTTATAGCATCAGATGCTATAACAAAATTTATACAATTAACAAAGACAGTATAGCTGTCCTGTGGGCCTTAGGCATGTGCTGGGAAATACTTTGTTTCTATTTGTTGGGAAAGTAAGTTTCCCCAGAGAAGAAGTCATAAACATCTCTGGACAGGATTTGAGGATATACATCATGTCAATGGCCACTGCGCATGCTAATCTTTTCTCTTCCTTAGCTGAGATTTTCTTTTGGGGGTTACTATGTTTTAACAAGAGAGGCCCTTTAACTCAAGGCTGCTTGACCAGGTCTTCATGGTGAATTCTGCTCCTGCTAATAAAGCAACTTTCTAGAAGACAGTATCTCTTCATATCAACAGATAATAGCAAAGAAATAGAGTGTTGATATTAGATAAGAAGACATAGAAATAGAGAAAGTAGTTGTCTAATTATTGGTTCTGGGGAGACACTGCTTGGCATTTTTGTTAATCCTAGCATTATCTACTGCTCACTTGTCTAAACTTCAGACTCTATAACAATTATTTATTTCCCTGAAACTCTCTAATGTAAAATAATAGCTTTAACATGATTCCCACAAATCCTGTCTGTGCTGCAGTGCACAATTATAAACCAGAAAAAGACTTGAGACTTCTATGCTCCAATGGCTTATCTACCTAAATCTGTGGGTGCCAGAGATCTAGACATCCAATCAAAATTACCAGAGTCTTCTCAAAGGAGAGAAAGGATAAGAAAAAATGATCTCTTGCTGCAATAAAAATGGGCTCTGAATTTTTTTTTAATGTTCTCATAAATTCAGGAAGCCATTCAAATAAGCATTGAGATGGGAAAAAAAGAAGAAAAATTATACCATTTCTCAACCTATAAAGACCAACAAAGCAGAGCCCAGTCAAGGTGAAGGTTACATAGGGGGCCAACTGAAAGTCCTGATCCTTCTGTCAACCTGCTGTGAATTGCATTTCTCAGTCTTTTCTCCTCATTTCCTCTCCCAGCCTCTTCCAGATCTGAAATCTTAGAGGTTCACTTCATATCTAACATGAGACTATCACGCTGCTATTTGAAAAAACAAAACTAACTGAAACAGAGTTGAAATAGAATCATTCTCATGAACAGCAGCAGTGCCAGACAACATGAAGAACTAGGAAGGACTGATTGAACGTCGTCCCAGATTGGCCTCATTAATTTTGTTCATTTTCTTTTTTGCCCTTTAGATTGGCATCTTTTGTGTTTATTTCCTCTTCCTACTGATACTCAGCACCTTCATGGCATCCTCAGTGGTTTCCCGTGATGAGAACTAACAAGGGGTGAGATGGAGAGTTACACTTACTCAAACTCGCCTCCTTAAGGCTTACTCAAGGACCTGGCTTTTAGTTAGTTCTCAGGCTGGAAAACAACATATGCCAAGAGAAACATAAATCACTCTACTAAAAAAAAAAAAAAGACACCTGCACATGCATGTTTATTGCAGCACTTTTCACAATAGCAAAAACATGGAACAGGCCCAGATGCCCAACAAAATTGGACTGGACAAAGAAAATGTGGTGCGTATACACAACGGAATAGTATGCAACTGTAACGAAGAACAAAATCATGACCTTCACAGCAGCATGGATGCAGCGGGAGGCCCTCCCGCTATGTGAACTATCACAGAAACAAAGAACTGAATAGCACATGTTCTCACTTATGAGTGGGCCCTGATCACTGGTCACATGAGCACATCTACAGTGGAATATCAGTAGTTTCCCTTATGTCAATGACTCCCCGTTTCTCATTTTCTTTTTCTTTCTTTTTTTTTTTTTAAGTGAGAAAGCAGGATGTATTGAGAGGACAGAAAACATCCCCAACGAGAGGGGACCTGAAAGGACTGCCCCTCATTTTCAACCTTATTTAAATTAAATTTAAATTGTCTTCAACCTAAGCTGCCATTTGCCTGCATATTTGTTTCAGTAATTCTTTTCAAATTTTGTTAATTATATCTCTTTATCCTACTAAAATTTTCTCCAGTCTTCTGCTACTACCCTAGTCAGTCTCTAAGTGATCGTTTCCCAGCTACTGGATTATCTGATATAGAAATTCTATTCAATAAACTTATCTTGTTATTGTTATATATTTACAACTTTATGTTTTACTTGTTATTACTATATATCTACAACTTTATGTGTTACAAGCCCAACACAGCATTATTATAATAATTGCTTTATGAAAATGTCTTTTAAATCAGTTAAAGTGAAAAATACGTAACATATATTCACACTTACACCTCTACTTACATGTAAGTATATTTCTACTTACTCTTCTACATTTATTTACATAATTAGATTTACTGGTACTCCTTATTTCCCTGTGGATTTTAGTTACCCCATGACGTCACTGCCCTTCCGTCTGACTTACTTTGTCCTTCAGGTTCTTGCTTGGAAAGTAGGTGAGCAGTGAATTCTCTCAACCATAGTTTGTATCTGGAGATGTCTTGATTTTGCCTTCACTTTGAATCATAGTTTTGATCAATGAATAATCAATAATTGATAGGATCATTATTTCATCACTTTGAATATATCAGTCCACTGCCTCTGGCTTTATTTTTTTTCTTATCTATTAACTTTGATGTGTTTTTTGTTGCTGTTCATGATGAGAGTTGGAGTGCGTTTTTGCTTTTTTTGCTTTTAAGACTTTCTCTTTGGTTTCCTTTGTGATATTTCTAGGTGTGAATCTCTTTGCACTTAATCTACTGGAAGTTTTTTTTTTTTTTTAACCTTCCTGGATGTATAGACTAATACTTCTTTCAGGAGTGGGGATTGTTCAAATTTTGGAAATGGTTAGTCATTCTCCTTTCACCCATGTTTTTCTCTTCTCTCTCTTCTCCTTCTGACACTCTCTTTGCACATACGTTGGTATGCTTTATGTTTTCCCACACGTGTCTGAGGGTGCATTCAGTATTTTCTTCCATTCTTTTTGTTCTTGAAATTGAATAATCATTATTGATCTGCTTCAGGTTTGCTGATGTTTTCATGCAGCTCAAAGTTATTGCACTATTCTAATGAATTATTTGCTTTTTAAAAATATTTTATTTTAAAGATGTGGGGTATCATTCAGGATTAGGTATACAAGTGGTCATCGTACAGGTAAAATTTGGGCCTCCCTTTGGTCCCCACTTTGCCTGGTTTGAGATCAGGTGCCTTCTTTGATTATGAGACTTTAATTATTAGACTTTTCCATTTCTGAAATTCTGTTTGGTTAGTTTTTATTACTTCCATCTCTTTATTGACATTCTCTACTCGATAAGCCATGGTTGTCATACCATCTTCCCATTCTTTGACCATGGCTTCTGTTTTTAAGTTTAGCTACTTTTCTTTGTCTGCTAAGTCCAACATGTGTGTCTCCTCAGAGTTTCTACTAAGCAGAGACAGCTCTTCCTGTATATGGGTCACATATTCTTATCTTTTTGTATATGTTATAAATTTTGTTCAAAACTGGATATTTTAGATAACATATTAGACACTCTAGCTTATAATTTCCATGCTTCCCAGGGATTGTAAATGTTGTCGTTGGTGGCTTTTATTTTATGCAACTTTTATTTCATTTTAGTGCTTTTCCTAAACTAATTCAATAGAGTCTAAATCCACTGCAGTCTGCACTGATGTCTCTGCTAAGTGTTTTTTTTAAAAGCCCTTAATTCCTGTTTTCATTGTTAAGAGGGGCTTCCTATGGGTCATTCCTTGGTCAGCACAACTTAGTGATTAATCATATATTTCTTAAAAGAGTGGTGGGAAATTTCTATCTTAACAAGATTTAGCTAATCAATTTTTGAATTTTAGAGAATTCCACATTTCTAAATTCGTAGAGATATCCATTTATTTCACAATTATTTGTAAGGGCCCTACCGTGTGCCAGGCACTCTACTAAACTATGGGAAAATAACATGAAAAATAAAGTCATCATTTCTACTTTTTGGTAAAACTGCAATTTCCTAGGCATGGTGCAAGAAGGAAAAAAATCACAAAAATCTATATTCAGGGACTGAGGCAAATATGAAGAAAGGGTCATGTAAGTTGTTTCCTTTTTTTCAGCTGGGCCTTCTTGTCTATTTCAAAATTATTTTCCCTAGATATGGCTTGAAATACCTAGTGGGATTCTGAAATGTCCAAGGCAATCGTTGGTGTTGCAAATTGAAGGCATGGCGTTTGGGGACATATTTGGTCTTTTACTTGTGTACATACTTATTTGTCCGTGACTATTATGTTTCATTAAATACCACACCCTCATTTTTATTCCTTGATAATAGGACAAGAAGGCGAGAGAGAGAGAGAGAGAGAGAGAGAGAGAGAGAAACAGTCCCTCTTTTTTGCTGTTTTTTTTTCCTCTAATGATAAGCTCTTGTCCTCTTCAGTATATAACCTACTCAGTGCTTATGTACACGTGCAAGGATTCTCAAAAAAGACTAGTTTTGTTTATTTTAATGAGACAAGAGATGTTACTGCCATGGTTATAAACTAAATAGGTTTTTAAGATTGCTGTTGATTAGTTGGGTGTAGAATATAATGAAAAATGTATAAGTTCCTTATTCATGAAGATGGAAATTACTGATATCCATGGAACAGAATCTCTGGCCTATGCATGGTAGAATTTTCAAAATGATAGAAAATAGATTTGGTTGAGGCATCATATGTAGTTTTTATAATGCAATTTTTTTCTGCCTTCACACATTACAAACATGAAACAAACCACTGGAGTCTATCCAGTAAATTTGATTCATAATTTTAAAAATGGTATTGCATATATCAAGAAAGTACAGTGTCAAGAAGCCAAAAAGTTATTTTAAAGGAGGATGTCAAGAAGTATGGGATATTTAAGACACACTGAGTTGATTGATGTTATTATAGCAGCCACAAGGAATTACAGATCAAAGAGAAAGGTTTGGATTTCAAAGTGATAAATTTTATAGATATTTACACATACACAAATACACAAGATAGTTAGATTGCTTCTCATTTTATAAGTCAACCAAGAAAAAGATACAGATATGAACTGAGAGAGAGGTTTCTCTTGCTTTCAAATATTGATCTTTATTTATATGCGATTGGACCATTTTCCCCTATGTATAACAAGAGCAGATTAGCTTTAGGAGAAGCAGTCTTGCTCAAGCAATGATTTTCTCGTTCCATTGTAGAGGGACTCTTCAGCTGGTAGAAAACCACATTTCTGCTCCTAAGTAAAATGATTTGTCTATGGAGCATAATGAATGGTGGTTTTTAGAGGGAAGATGATTTTTAAAACGAGCTTCACAATCCCATATTCAAGTGGTTTCTTTTTACTGTAATTAATGAAAACATCTTCCCCAGCTGAACCCGTGAGTCTCCAAGGAAAATGTTGTTTTGTCTTGGGATTCAGAGAAAAGTCATGTAGGGTAGTCTGCAAGTATCAGTCTAGTGCAGGAGAGGCGGAACCTGAGGCTAAAATTAGATGCAGCGTCTCCTGGCACACAAGGGATACTGGCAGTTTCAAGATGGAAGAGTGTGTGTGTGTGTGTGTGTGTGTGTGTGTGTGTGTGTGTGTGTTTCTTTTTTATTGGGAGGGACTGACTTGCCAGGAAAACTCCGGATTGACCCGGGAGTGCCATGGTGTTTTGTTTTGGTTTTTTTTGAGTCCAAGTCTCACTTCATCATCCAGGCAGGAGTGCAGTGGCACTCTCACGGCCACCACAGCCTTGACCTGTTGGGTTCCTGCAATCCTTCGTCTCGGCCTTCCAAGTAGCCAGAACTACAGGCACACGCTACCATGCCCGGCTAATTGTTGATTTACTGAAGAGACGAGGTTTTGCCAAGTTGCGCGTGGACTGGTCTCAAACCTGCAGACTCAGGCAATCCACTTACCTCAGCCTCCCAAAGTGCTGGGATGACAGGCTGAGCCACTGAACCCAACCAAGTTCCATGGTTTTAAGTACTGCAAACTTCATTTATGCTTCCAGTAACATCCACAACCTGGGAACTTATACTAGTTTTCTACTGCTATATAACAAGATATTACAAATCTAGCAACTTTAAACAACATGCATGCATTATCTTTTGGTTTCTGTGGGTCAGGAGTCTAGGCATGTAAGTGGGTTGTTTGCTCAGGATTTCATAAACTGCAATCAAGCTGTTGATTGACTGGGTTGTATGCCTTTCTATAGCTTAAACTCTTCAAAGGTCACATAATTACTGGCAGAATTTAGTTCCTTGTGGTAGAAGGATTGAGGTTTCATTTCCCAGAGACCAACAAGAATTATCTGCCAAGGGATTATTCCACAACAAGGCAATTTGTTACTGCAAGATTGATGAGAGCATTTCTGCTGCATCTCTTGTCCATCATTATATACAATCTGTTCAACAAATAACTAGGTCATGACCAATCATGACCTCTTCTTGTAGTGGGAGAAGTTAGGAGGGCCTCCAGTAGGATGATGGGCAGTTTTGCTTTCTCCAGATTAGCGTGGAGGACCCAAAGATGCTTAAAAATGTGGCCTATTTTTATCCAAAATATGTCTTAAGGAGAACAGTAGGCATGCCCTGGAGGGGCAAAGAACAAATCAAGTCACTTACAACAGATGTTATTCTGGTACATGGGCTTTCTTTGTTCTTGGCTTGGAGGGCAAAGTGTCAAGGAGCAGTAAAGTCCATTGAACGCCACTGATTACTAGAAGGTTGTTTTCAATGAACTATCTCCTCTGATCGTCACCTGCTCTTCCCACCATGGGTCTCAGGTGCTTGAGCACCAGTCTGTAATATCCAGCCTGGATTCTCTAATACTAGACACTGTGTGGTGTGTTAGGCACTGAACAAAATCATAACATTGTGATAAATACAAATTATGTTGTCATATTTTGAGTGCTGTAGTTAGTTTAATTACAAAGTTGTTTTTGCTTTTCTTGGTGCTTTAAATTGTCTCCTGCAGTTATTTAAAACATATATGAAAATGTTTATTTTTTTTAGAATGTAAAATGTACACGCTTACTATAGAATCTTTGAGAAATGTTATAGGGTAAAGAGGTACAAAAATATACAGACATTACACCTCATAAGCCCTTTCTTCTTTTCATCAAAAACTCAACTTATTTATTCAGTGACTCGATAGTGGCTTTGACTTGAACTTGCCAAATAGCCAAGCTTTCTGGAGTAAAGTGCATGTGTCTGTGGCTGGTGGTCAGAACTTTGGTTCATGATAGTAATGGAAGTGAGCCACTAATATATACAAAGTGTCGTGCACATCTCTTCATATTTCCTTTAGGACAGATTTCAGGAATTAGACTCTATCACCAAGTCATATGAATCTATTTAAACCTCTTGATAATGTTTCGGTGATGGAGATCAGTTTTATGCATCAACGAGGCTAGGCTATAAACTCTAGTTATTCAATCAAATGCTAATCTAGGTCCTGCTGTGAAGGAATTTTGTAGATGTGCTTGACATCTCCAATTAGTTGATATGAAGTAAAGGAGCTTATCTTCAATAGTTGAAGATAATCTGGGTGGACCTGATCTAATCAGTTGAAGGACTTTAAGAGGAAGATAGTCTACCTGTGGACGGCAGCTTCAGCTCCAGATTTAGAATTTTCAGCCTCCCCTTTCTGATGGTCGGCCTCGTGGATTTAAGGTCTGTTCTGTCAGTCAATGCTTTGCACTCTCTCTTTGTCTCTTCATCTTTCTGTTTCACCGTCTCTCGTGCAAAAAAAAGGATACACATTTTAAGTAAGAAAAAAACTATTAAAATTGTAATAATATATACCAATAACAAAAGATGAATACAAGTCAATCTGACTTATGCAAATTACAAGAGGTGCTCACAGTGGTTGCCATCAGGGTCCAGACCCTTCTGATGTCAGCGAACAACTGCAGGACTTGGTGCTTCATCAGGCCTCCTGGATCTTCCCTTGTGCACATCACACACAGGACCATGCCTCATGCTTACCACGAATGCGTGCAGTTGTTAGGCGTGGTGGAGGTTCTGTTGTATACTCTTGCCTCCATTGCCTTTATATTTCCACAATGCTGTGGAATTTCAAATACCACTTCAGAATGGTCTTGTGCTACTGAAATGACAACCGTGCTTCTGCCATTTTCTTTGCCTGTCCTGCCTGTCTCATGGTGATGCTTGCATTCGCTTGATGAATGCCATCTTTTGAGCGAACATTGTACTACACATCGCTACCGTAGTTCAACTCAACTTTGTAAAGAAATACATGGATAACACCACTTAAAATGTGTGTACCTTTGGGGGGCACCCCTGGCATATAATATATACTGATTCTCTTTCTTTTAAGAAACCCTGGCTGATGTGGTAGCCAAATTTCTTTCCAGAATTATATCAATAGTTGCCAAGAATGTCCTATTCAGTACATGACAACTAACATGGAGTATTATCATCCTGTAGAGATGAGGACCCACTGACCAGTTTGATTGGGACTCAGATCAGAATGGCTCTTTAGCCATAACACTGATGGATGACCGTGAGTGGGTGGCTCTAAAAAAGAGGATGAGAACATCAGGGAACCTGATGAGGAGTTTCCTGTCACAGCTCACAACAATGAACCCCCAAATACTCCACTCATTTCTATTGATAGCACGTGTTCATTGGCAATCTCACATACCCTTTCCTTCTGGCTCTGCCATTATCCTCATACATTAAAACTAAATCTACAAATTCTTTACTCTACTGATTGTCCCGGTATTAGAGTCATCAGAAGAGTTTGAACTCTTATCAGACACATCTCAAGAAAATTATTTGGGCTGTTTATCTGTCCTGGAATGTAGCATGGTGGTTTTGTGTTCAGACAAGTTCTTCGGTTCACAATTAGTCACATGTCATAAAATAATCCTCAATTCCTCTATCAAAGAAGGAAGCCGAGGACAAATGGGGAGCAGTGGGCTAGACATCAATTTCTTTCTTTCTTTCCTTCTTTTTTTTGTTAGAACAACCCAGCAAAATAAAATGCCAGTTTATTTTTGGATAACATTGTTTCACACATACATGAAACAGGTCAGAAGATATATAATAGTAAACCACAACTTCATAGACAAAAAAAGAAGAAGAAAAAAGAAATCTTTATCTCTGACTTTTTTTAAAGCTATCTTATACAAACCAATTACATATAGTACAGCTAAATACATAATGGCAAAAAGTTACTGGAATGCTCAGAACAAGAGTTTTTGTTGTTGTGTGTTTGCTTTTTTTTACAAGATTTTTTTCTCCTTTGAGATAACTATAATGAACATAGTTGCACCATAAGTAAAGTCAGAAGTAAAACAAAGAACACTGAAGGGGAGTTTGGTCATCTGAGATCATTAAAAACGCCTGGCTCCTAACAATATGTGCAAAAATATGAAATTTAAATAATAAACACAAACAAATTTCCTCTTTAAAGTACTCTTAAAAAGGAAGAGTATTTTTAAAGAAGAAAAAAATAAAGCAGGACCTTGGAAGTCGGGGTTCTTTTTTCTCCCCTGTTGTAAATTCTCATGGTTTTGGCTGGGTGGGGAAAAGTATGTGTCACCTTTGGGTGGCGCTGTCAACGGGGACCAGGCAAGTAGCCCTCTCTACTTGAAGATGACCATGGCTGGAGTCTGAGATGGGATATGGAGGGTGACTAGTCTCACAGACTTTTTCTTAAAGTTTAACGTTTCCACTTTTGCTGTCTAGTCATCTTCAATGGTATTCTGCTTCTTGGCATCAACCCCAGCATCCTCACCCTTTTCAGTTGCCCGTTTGCCTGTAGTGGCCTCAGCTTCCTCATCTTCATCTCCATCTTCTTCCTCACCATCACCTTCTTCTTCCTCCCCTTCCTCCCCACATTCTTTCTCATCTTCGTCTGCCTCATTTGACAATCTACCTGCTTAGACATAAATTTCTGTAGGAAAAAAAAATCATTCCAAGACCTGAGAAAGGTAAAATAAACACGGTGTGAGGACATGTCACCCTTGGAGGCAATGACAAAGCAGTAGCATCTTTAATTTTAACTTTCCATTTTCATTTTGTGTATCCCCTGCCTTTGTATAAAATCTCAGGCAGGCCCTTGGCTTTTCTGATCCCTTTCCAATAAAGCTAAATGCCTCAAAAAACCACGGCAGACAGAGGCTTCCACAAGACTACCTGAATCAGAAACAGCTTCTCCACAAAACTTGTTTGCAAAAGGCAAATGAGAAATCTATTTCCGTTGGCCAGAAAAACAATTCAGTCCCAGATAGTCTTCAATAAATTAGTGATCTTTGCATTCTTATATCCAGGACATGGCTAAAATTTTAAGACAAAGCTGTAAGATCTGCCTCTGTATGTATGCGTGATAATTTTTCTACCTCCGGATGGTACTGACAAAATTAAATGATAAAAGAGCTCTATCTAATTGCCTTAAAGAAAAATAAGCACTTATGTAAATTAAGCATTCCTTAAACACTTAGAAAGATAGACATTAACCTAAAATGTTTTCCAAGTTTATGTAATCTGAGATAATCTTTAGGAAACAAATGCTAGTTGAAGTTTGTTGGTTTGATTAACACAGACATATCGTCAGAGCTGTCCCCACTAAATGTAATATAGACACTCAAATTTTCCTACCTAGGTTTGCAAGTAAAATAAGCTGATGGTATCTCTTATATTACAAAATTTGTCGCAAGAAAACTAACTTAAGAGGATGACTAGTTGTTTGATGTTTACTTATTTTCATGAGCAATCCAAGCCTACTAGCAATAAACAAGTGAATTAAATAGATATAAAATAAAAAATTTATTTAAAAACTTTTCATAGTAGTTATGTTTTCATAATATGTATAATAACTACTTTAAAATATAATGACTACTTTAAAAATAGTTCCAAAATCTCTTTGGTAACTTATACTCCTAAAGTTATACTAAGTTAAACTAAACAATGGATAGTCATTGAATAGTTAGATTATTTACAAATAAGATAAAGTCCTAAAACATTAATTGACAGATATAACTTTTAAGTTTATTTACCTTTGGCTTTGAAGAAGTTCATAACATGCCTAGTATATTGACTACTTTGAGTTACAGAAAAGGAATAAAAACTATTAAGGCTGAGATAAAAGTTTGTCTCCCCTACAAATTCTTATTACAGAGAGACTGAAGACAATTATGTTTACTGGTAAGCATGTCATGTGTCAAATTCAAAAACTACACTATGAGAAGGCTCATGCTTCTAGAAATTATAATTCATAATCTTGCTAAACTATAGAATGCTGGTGTGATAGCTGTTCATAATTTCCTACTTCTTAGTTTTTACTGACAATTAAGGTTTCCAAGCTTTAAGAATTCAAGGTAATATACAACTGACCCTTGAACAATACAAGGATTAGGTGTGCCTACCCTGTGCACAGACAGAAACTTTTGTATAACCTTCAACTCTCCCAGAACACAGTAATGAATACCCTCCTATTGACTGGACCCTCTTACTGATAACACAAGCAGTTGATTGACACATATTTTGTATATTATATGTATTGCATACTGTATTCTCACATTAGAGTTTGCTGGAGAAAAAAATGCTATTTTAAAAAGTATAAGGAAGGAAAAATACATGTATTATTCATTAAACGGAAGTGAAACATGGTAATGGAAGAGGAGGGAGAAGAGGGTTGGCCTTGTTTTTTGCGGGGTGGCAGAAGCAGAAGAAAAGCTACATGTAAGTGGCCTCATGCAGTTCAAGCCTGTGTTGCTCAAGGGTCAACTGTATGCAGCTAAAATTGTTAGAAAGGAAGCAGTTCCGTACGCAAATATACCAAGAAGGCAAGGTGTTTTTTGGGTTAGGAACAGCTATAAGGTATTAGGATGTGTTTCGATTAGTTAAGCACAAAAGAGCAATTTTTGTCCTAAAGTAGAATGACTGGTTGATCCACCATAAGAAAGAGAAAAAACATAAGACAGAAACTAAATAGACAAGAAAGTTATACGTTTGTAGAAAGCGAATCTTGGTAAAGAAATTTCAGTATGTTCAAGCTGGCTAAGATGTGAAGGGAATTCTCTGTAAGTTTTTAAAATTGAGCATGAATGCCAAAGATACACTGATGCAAAACGAGATTTTAGTTTTATCTGTTAAAACAATAAGTTTCTTAAAACATTAGTCTGCTCTTAATAGTAAATTATGAAAGGTTTTTCTTTAACTTTTAAGTTATTGGTCTAGTTAACAAATCAAGATAATTTCATGTGGATCACGCTGTCTTTACTAGGTCTCTGGTTACTTAAGAAAACTGAATCTTCTGAGTTAAGGCTTTTTCTACAGGTATGATTTTCTGTATTTTTGCATTTAAGTCATTTAAATAACATTAGTTACATGAATCATGTTGTTTCACAGTGATATGTGATTTGATTGTAATCAAGTGTTTTAACCCTTCTGACATTTTTGACAGCTTCCCCAAGTCAAATTCCAAATTAAGAGCTTTTGACCTCAGGCTACCTTTGAGAGTTTCCAGTTTCCTGGAATATCTCAAAAGAATTTGATTTCTTTCTTGAGAAAAAGAGAGATGTTAAGCTAATCATGCTTATCTGATAAGTTGCATGAGAAGCATTGTAAAATAAAAAAGTGATGCTGAACTTCCCTCAAGTCATATTGTATAGGTATATTATTGATATGTATTCCATAAATTGTATGAAATGCCCATAAATCTGAAGGTCTTCAAGTAATGCTATCAGCTATAGTTATAGTTGGTATCTTAAAATATTCTATGTCACAGACATAGGATAATGTCCTTGTTAATTATATTATAATAAACTATAATCACATCTTTAGCCAAGACCATTTAAAGTCTTTCTTCTATAGACAGTTAATTGTTTTGCTTTGGTATGTTCCTGAGAGCTAATGCAAACAACTACAAATCTTCATTGCTTCATCTTCAAAGAGATTTATGAGAAGAATTCTGATAAGTACAAACTTCTGTTAACTTTAAGGTCATTGGCCTGGGCAAGAATTCCCACAACTCTTATGAAGAAATTGGTTCATGAAATGACTAGTCCAACAACAAGAAGAACAACAATTAGCTGAATTCTAAAAAAATACCTTGGCATCTTTTCATGTTAAGTCAACTAGTACTGAAACTGTTAAAATATGTATCGTGAGAGAACTCCACAAAATTGATCCCCTATGATAAACTATTTAATAAATAGTACTGTGCACCTGAATGGAGAAACAAAACTTGTGTTTTAAAGGGTGTAAATTCAGTGTTAATTATTGTCTAGTGAAGGGCCAGATGGTTGGTTGGTCTTTCCTGACTCCTCAAAGCTTCCATTATTATGAGCTCAGCGTTTTATGACTATCATGGAGTAAATAAAATTATACAGATTATGAAACAATATTGGTGTGGTGGTTATTCTAAAATTTTCTAAAGTGGTCTATAACCAATAATTGATTTGTCAAACACATGTAATCCTGATAAGACAATAAATACCTCAGATGTTACATTTCTTCCCCCTGCTGGATCATTTGAATGCTTAAAGACAGATTTCATTCCACTGCCATTCTCAGTGGGATATCAACATTTTCTTACAGAAGTCTGTGTGTTCTCTGGTTGGATAAAAACTTTCCCGTGTGGGAACAAACGCTAATGTTATAGCACTAGTTCAAAGATCATTAGAAAGTGGGTTTCCTTTATAGAACATTTTCAGAGAAGTCTCTGTGAATGAGGCACTCATTTCACCATACATGTTATAAAACAGTTAAATAAATTGTTACAACCACAATGGCATTACCATTGTCCCTGTCCTTCTCAATCTTCTGGGAAGGTTGAAAGATCAAATGGTAACTGAAAAACTGGCAAAGTTAACAGAATCATTCGGATTCTCTTGACTCAAAGTATTACCATTGACCCAGACAGCCATCAGATTCACCCTACTGGAAAACATAAATGAATCCTTTAAAAAATAGTTAATGGAAAATACATAGAATCGCATATATTTTCCACTTTATAAACTTTGACATGACTAAATATTGCCAGGCTTTAATGCATTACACTAACGTGTCTTTCCACCAGGTATAAGAAAACTTTCATGACCCACTGACTGAGTACAACCAATCCTTTCACAATCTAGATCTCAGAGATTAGGTACTTTGGAAAAGACATTAGAGAAAGACTGCCCTTGACTACTAAGGGAGGGGACCATACTATATTCTTTTTGCCACTCACACTGCAGCAAAATGTCAAAGCCTCAAGTCCTGAGTCTTGGATCTCTTAACTCAAGAGGACCCCTCCAGACTCAAGTTTCTATACATGCTGGTGACCTTGAGGTATCTCCAGAAGCAGAAAATATCCTAGGAACAAGCAGCTTGCACAACATCACAGATGAAGACATCTCTGTCATCATAAAACCTTTGTTCTTTTTTCTTTTTTTCCCTGTGCCATCGTTCTGTTTATGTGTGGAAAGATAATGCTATGGTTAATATTTCACAACCGATAGCTTCAATAGAAAACTTCACTAAATGCTAGATGTGTCATGTTAAGCCTAAGTCCCTACATAATCTTAAAGATCCTCTAGTTTACTTTATAACAAAATTCACTGATATTTCAGGTAAGACTGTCTGTTCAAATTGCACATCTAGTCTTTTCTAAAGGGCTAGGCTTTTAGATTCATGTATTCAGCTTTATCCTTTAAATCTAACCTTAAGTAAAACTTATAGTCAGGGCTTTGCAGTTAAACTATGCCAGAAACTCAATAAGAAAATCAAAAGGAAATATAATTTGACAATTTGGCAGACAAATTTGCAGCCCCAATTACATAATTGTTGGCAATTTTCTGGCCATGCAATAGTGGAGTTTTGGACAAATACTTCTAGTGCTATCTTACTGATTATTCCAAATGCAAAGGGTATTCTATAGAGAGCTGTCTGTTGTGCCCTTCCAAGATAGGTTTTTATCTGTGGAGGGTTTAATGGTCAACCACATGTGTGATCAACTCAATGTCTCGACAAGTGAAAAATAAGAAGTCAACACAGATTAGGAATTCTAATGTCACCACTGTTACTCTATAACCAACTGGAAACTGAACATTGGTCCATACCTCTTAACTTGCACCACAGAAAGAACATAAATTTGATATAGTCGTAAATATCCCGAAATGGGCATCTTGATAGAAAACTCATTCCCTGGCTTGGATAAATATAAGTGAAGTTACAATTAAACATCTGTCTCAAACATTAGCTGCTATAACTGACTCTACTGCAAAGCCTATAGTTGCCCAACAAGCTTCTCTAAACTTTCTTGCTAGAGTTGTTTTAGAGAACAAGATTGCTTTGGATTGACTGTTGTCTTGACGAGGGAAAGTGTTTATGTTCAGTAACACCTCCTACTGCCCTTGGATAAACATATCTGGTATGGTAGAAATTCAATTTATAAGAAATCCACAAACAGACTACTTGGGTAAAACAAATTGATTCCTCTTCTGGGTCATCCTTTGCTTTATTTGACTTTAATGCATTTGACTCATGGGATCCTTGGTTGAGGAGTGTATTTTAGTCTCTTGTTACTATCCTTCTGATGATTATCATAATAGTCTTCCTGGAGCCGGGCTCGGTGGCTCAGCCTGTAATCCCACGTCTTTGGGAGGCTGAGGTGAGTGGATTGCCTGAACCCGCGGATTTGAGACCCGCCTGGGCAGGCGAGACCTCATCTCTACAATAAAATCAAAAAAATTAGTCGGGCGTGGTAGTGCACACCTGTAATTCCGGAATTACTCGGAAGGCTGAGGCGGAAGGATCGCTGGAGCCCAGCAGCTCGAGGCTGCGGTGGCCAGGAGCAGCCACTGCACTCCAGTCTAGGCGACAGAGTGAGACTCCAACTCAAAAAAAAAAAAATTGTCTCCCTGGTGTGCAGTATCCTCTCAAAAGTCTTTAATGCTTTTATGCAGCCATCCACTATCCATCTAATGGTCTCACACTGGTTAAAACAACAAAAATGTGAAGACAGCATAAAGAATCCTTCAACTGATCCTGTGTCGTGACTCGAGAATCCCACACTGAGACCAAACAAGTTCATTCGAATAGGACAGAGAATGGCAACATTGTCCAAGGTTTGGGGCAACCTCTCAAGACTGAGAAGCTGACCAAAAAGGGGAAATTATTAAATTGAATAAGCAGAAGACTATCAGCCGGAAGCTATCCCTGCACTTTCAGGACCTACATAACACATTGCAACTAACTTAGTACATGAATAAAAACAAAACCTAATGAAGAAAATATTTTTTGTAACAAACAGCTGGGTTTTGGTCAATTCCAAGTAGCTGAGCTTCCACCAGTCACAGACAGTGGTCAAACAAGGCAAATGCTCAAACAAGGCAAATTCTTTATCACACCATGCTCAAATGAGGTAAACGCCTAGCTGTAGCCAATCAGATCACGTCTCTACTTGGCTTCCATGTTCAGTTTGTAAAACTTACTGCTCACACAGCTGAGCTTCACTCTCTAAACCTCTGGGTTCTGAATGCTGCCCAATTCATGAATCATTTTTTTGAGCAAATAACTGTTAAATTTAATTTGTCTAAAGCTTTTCTTTTAACAATTATTTTTGACCCTTCCAGTGTTGGAAGGAGGAAAAGGAGAAGCACTAAGGAGAAAAAGGCTTCACTTAACAGATAGTCTTCTAACTAGCTAGTTGCAGTGTCCTGGAAATTTGTCAGGGATTTCAAAACGAACTTTCTAGTATCACTTAAGTAGGTCGTTGATGATATCTCACCTCCATCATTTTTGGAGAAATCTTCTACCTGTCATTGCCTTGATTAAAAAAAAAAAAAGCATCTCTATTGTGGAAAGTATCTTACTTCCTCCTGGCCCCTACAAGCCCAGCAACACCTTTAGCCTTTTCTACCAAGGTCCCTTTACTCCCTGTAGTCTTTTTAAGGCAGAATTTAAGATTACACCATGTGGGGCCTCTTGCACACAGGCCATGCATGATGTGCAGGTAAGAAACACTAATCTCTCTTTTTCTCACAGTAGCTACCTTCACATCTGCCCTGCCAGTGAACCAGTCTCTCTTGCTCTTTAGAGTTCTCCAATGAGAGGGAGACATAATGCCACTCTATGTTGCAAACCACAACAAAATTCATCTCTCCTAGCAGTCAGATTAAAGATTCTGTCGCTAGTCTTGATGGGTACTGTCTGTACTCTCCAGACCCACCCACGCCTATGAGGGGCTGGGATGCAGCAGTAAATGCTTCAGAGTTCTCTCTAAAATAATTCCCACTTTCTTCATTTCCACATCTCTACTTGTTCATTTCCTTGTTGTGGATGAACAGATTTGTAGTCATTCACTCGGAAAACTGTGTGTCATGTTTGCCTTGCACTTCACTTCAGGATGCAGTAGCTGCCGAATTAAGGGTGTATTCCTGAAGAATGACCACGGGCAGCATTAATAGCATCACTGGGGAACTTATTAAAAGTGCAGCACCTCAGAACCCACCCCAGACCTAGGGGATCAGAAATGACAGGGATAAAGACCACTGTAAGTCTGTGTTTCTGACAGATGCTCCAGGTAATTATGGCACACGGTAATGTTTGGAAACCATCGTATTAAAGCATCTGCCAAAATTCCACTTTAATATCCTTCCACACGTGTAGTTGGCTGAAGCTGTCAACCCACTTAATCTGTTTCTCATAATAACTCATATGTTTACAGATTTAAGAAATAATGATAAAAATGATATATCATCATTATGCTTTACTGCAGTTCGAGTCTGCCGATTATTTGTTATCCTTCAGACCTAGACCACCACAGGTTCAAGTTTTGGCCAGTAATAGCATCTGGAAGAGTGTTATCATCAGCCTTCCTCTCTGTCTCCTCATCTCCAGCTTACTCACTAAACTGTAAAATACATTGGGGTTTTGTGAAACACTGTGTTAACCTTTTGGCTTTGATTAGATATTGGGTTTTTTTGTTATTGTTTTTTTTGAGTTGGAGTCTCACTCTGTTGCCCAGACTGGAGTGCAGTGACTGCTCCCGGGCACCGCAGCCTCGACCTGCTGGGCTCTGGAGATCCTTCCACCTCAGACTTCCGAGTAGCTGGAACTACAGGCTTGCACTACCATGCCCGGCTAATTTTTGATTTATTGTAGAGTTGAGGTCTCGACAAGTTGCTCAGGTGAGTCTCGAACCCGTGGGCTCAGGCAATCCTCTCACCTCAGCCTCCCAAAGGCATGGGATTACAGGCTGAGCTACCAAGCCTGGCTCAGATATTGTTTTAGTTAGTCGGAGACATTATCTCCTTGTTTTATTTGTTGCCTTTTATAATAATCTCTTAGGTCCTTTTGTTGGTGTAAAATCTGGGCTTTTCATCTTGTTACTGCTAGCATTTTGAGCCAGATGATCTTTGTCACAGGGAGCTGTCCTAGATACCAGAAGCATCCCCTAAGTTGTGACTACCCAAAATTATTTCAAACATTGTCATTTGCACTCTGGGAGTCAAGATCAACTCCAGTTGAGAAATGCTGTTTAAAATAACCATCAAATCCCACTGGAGTAAACATTTCTTCCAGAGACTCTAAACATTTTTTTAAAGATGTGGGGTACAATTCAGTGTTGGGTATACAAATGGACATTGTACAGGTAAAGTTTGGGTCTCACTTTGGTTCCCGCTTCACCTGGTTTGAGATCAGGTACCTTTATTGACGAAGCGCGCCCTCCACCCCTCTTCCCCTGGCAGTTTCCAGCTACTGCCAATCCCTTTCTTATAGCATTACGATCATTGTTCAGGGTTCACTTATGAGTGAGAACATGCCTTTTGAGGGCCAAGAAGAAACACTTCATTTTGGTCAGGCCTTGTAGTCACCATAGAGATGATCTTGAAAATATTTTAAATAGTTGTATCTTACAACTGGCTATAAAAATGTATCATTAGATTGCTGAGCAAATATTCTTAAGTTTGTCTGATTCATATCATCAACGAAACCCTTAGGATCATTCCAAGAATTCACTGTCTGCAAATCTTCATTTATAAACACAAGAAACACAATTGCTATACATTTTCTGAAGGAAGGGACAGTGGCAGCATCGTAGACTTGATTTAAATTGTGTTCTTTTTTCCTTCTTTCATTAAGTGGTAATTCAACTCTTCATCTTCTGCGACTTCCTTTACTCACTTTAGGCAATTATTGCTGGCAATTATGATGTTAATGAGTTTTGCAGAGCAGACTGGAAAAATGAAATATATTTTTAGGAAGTTAAGTTAATGGGAGTAACAACTTGAATGCATGCAAAAAGCAGGCATCTTTCTTATTGTGCCCTGATTGATTTTATAAGTCAGGTGTTCATATGAATAGATAACCTTTACTTAGCGCAAGGAGTGTTTTGACAGGAAATTTACTCTGATGAGTCATAAAGGAAGTCTTTTGTGAGATCGCCTGTTATGCATTGTGTCTGATTTTTTTTTTATATTGCTTGAGTTAATTTTAAGGCCTCCCCATCTAAGTAGAAGATGCTGATCGACATGAAAACCAACTCTTTTCTGAGCGCCTTTGTAGTTGAATTCTAAATGGTCTTGACATATTGTGGAATTGTTCACTAGGGTGACATAAAATACAATCAAATGCACACACAGATGACTACGGAAAAGCAAACACAGATGACAACACATATCAATAGAGTATTTTCTTTTGCCTCTTCCTTATTATTCAGTGACATAGCAATTAAAATAACCCTTCTTTTGAACACCTTTGATTCAATCAACTGGGTGTTTTCCCCTCAGATGAGGCTGAAATATTAGCACTTCACTGTCATCACACCTTTGTTTTTATATTAGTACCCAATATTTACATACCAATAAGATTCATCTTAATATGCAAGACTCTCATCTTTCTCTACCTTCAATCTCATAAACTACTTTTTTTCTGCACCAACATTCAAACTGAGGTGATACTGAAAATATCATACTTCAATGATCCCAGACTTTTCTGTGAGGAGTTGGAAACAGGAAACTAATATAGGCTAGCCATCTTTTTAAAAAAACTAAACACATTTTTTTTTTTAAATCTATTTTCGTGAGAAATTATTTGAAACTAGAGAGGACAAAAATCTCAAAGTAAAGAATTGTTCTTAAGGAGAAAACCTATTTGGCCAGTGTAGACACAAATGTATGAGAGACAGACTATGGATATCAGTGTGGTGCAATAGAACCTTCTGAGATGGCAGACATGGGCCTTGCGTGCCCTGAAGACTTGAAATGCAGCAACTGTGAGTAAAGAATCAAGTTTTTAATTGTTTGTAATTTTAACTTATGAAAATTTAAATTTGGATAGGCACGTTTGGCTAGTGGCTACTGTATCAGACAGAAAATCTATATGACTCACATATTGCTATATTTGCACCTACTTTTCTTATTTTACACAGAATCTGGCATTTAGCTGTTATTCTATTCTAGGCCGCCTTATTGGAAACGCAGCACACAATTCACTCAAAGGGTGCCATTCAATGACTTTTAGCATATTTAGTGCTGCGCATTCCTTACCACAATCAACTTTAGACTATTTTCATCCCCACAAAAGAAAACCCTGTACCTCAGCTTAGTCATCATCTGTCACCCTCAATAGCTCCTACCCATCTTCCCAGCCCTGGGCAATCACTCATCTACTTTCTGCCTCTATAAATGTGCCTCTGTTGGACACAGCATATAAATGAAGTCATACAATGTGTGATTTTTAAAATTAGTCTCTTCACTTCGTGTTATGTTTTTAAGATTCACTCATGCTGTAGCATATGTCAGTATTGCATTTCTTTTATTGCCAAATAATATTTTATTAGATGCATATAGCATAGCTTGTTGACTCATGCACCATATGAAGAACTTTGGGGTTATTTCAACCTTTCGATTACGGTGGACAGCACTGCCATATATGTGTTTACAACTTTTTGTGTGTGGACGTACATTTTTATTTGAGCACATACCCAGAAGAGAAATTGCTGCATCACGTGGTAACTCAATGATTAACCATTTGGAGTAATGTCAGACTAATTTCCAAAGGGCTACACTACCTTATATTCCTTACATTACAGTGCGTGAGTGTTCTGATTTTTCCATACTTTTCTCAACACTTGTTATTTTTAATAAAACAGTCATTGGATTGAGTGTGAAGTGGTGTCTCATTGCTATTATTAGACATATAATTTGCAAAATTTTCTTCCTTTTTGAGGTTGTATTTTTACTTTTTTGTTGGTATACATTTGAAGCACACAAGTTTTTTATTTTGATATATGTTTTATTTCTTTTTCTTGTGCTTTTGGTATTGCCTCTAAGAAAAGATTACTTAATGTAAAGTCATGAATATTTATGCCTACAATTTCTTCAAGATTTTTACAGTTTTAGCTCTTGTATTTAAGTCTCTGATCCATTTCAAGTTAGTGTTTGTATGGTGTGAGGTATGGTCCAAGTTCAATTGCATTTGGATATTCAATTTTCCCAGTATCATGTGTTGAAAAGGCTATTATTGCTCCCATTGAATTGTCTTGCCATCTTTGTTGAAGATCAACTGATTGTAAATGTGAGGGCTCAATTTTAGACTCAATTCTATTTCACATACACACACACACACACACACATGCACACACATATACACATACATTAGGAGTACTACACAGTCTTGATAACTGTAGTCTTGTAGTAAGTTTCAACATCAGAAGATGTGAGTCCTCAAACTTTGATCTTTTTCAAGATTGTTAGGCTATTCTAGGTTCCTTAAATTTCTGTATAAATTATAGGTGCAGCTTTTCAGTTTATTCTGCAAAGAAGCCAGCTGAGATTTCAATAGAAATTTTGCCAAATTTATAGATCAATATGGGGAGTATTGCTATATTAACAATGTTAAGACTTCTGAACCTGGATCATATGATGTCTTTCCTCATATTTAGATCTTCTTCAATTTCTTTCAACATTATCTTATGGTTTTCAGAATATACGTTTTTCACTTCTTTTGTTCAATTTTGTTTCCTTTTGATGCTATTATAAATTAAAGTGTTATCTTAATTTATTGTTTCCTTTCTCATTGCTACTGAATAGAAATACTGTTGATTTTTGTATGTTGAACTTGTTTTCTGCAACCCTGAAGAACTCATTTATTAGTTCTAAATTTTTAAATTAATTTCTTATGCCTTTTTATATACAGGATTATGTTCTCTACAATATAGTATTACTTCACTCTTTCTAAACTGGATGCCTTTTATTTCATGTTCTTGCCTACTCGCGATAGCTGGGTTCCTAGGGTAATGTTGGATAGAAGTGGTTAGAACAAACAACTGAATCTGATTCCAAATTTTAAGGAATCACTCCATTTGAGGGAAAGCACTCCATGTGTCATCATTTAGTGTTATGTCAGCTGTGGGTATTTTGTAGCTGCCCTTTATTAGGAGAAAGTTTCCTTCCAATTCTAGTTTGTTGAGTGCTAGCATCATAAGGAGAGATAAATTTGATCAAATACTTTTTAGGCATCTATTGATATAATCACATGACTTTGTCCTTTATTCTGTTAGTGTAGTATATGACATTAGTTGACTTTCAATGTTAAACCAACCTGGCATTCCTGAGACAAATTCTACTTTGTTATGGCATTTAATAGTTACATATTCTTGAATTTGATTTATTAGTATTTTGTTCAGAAATTTTTTCTCCATATTTACCAAAGATAGTGGTCTTTAGTTTTATTTCTTTTATTATTATTATTATTATTTGGTGATTGCTTAGTTCTGGTATAAGGGTCATACTGGCTCTATAAAATGAGTTGAGAGGTGTTCTCATCTGTTTATTTGTTGGAAGAGTTTATGAAGATTAGTGTTAATGCTTCTTTAAGTGTTTGACCTAATTCACTATGTGAAACTATGTGCTCCTGGATATTGTGGAGGAAGTGGTCTTTTTATTAAATCGCTAATTAAATATCTTGTAATGGATTTATTCTAAATTTTAATTATTCTAAAGTTATTACCATTGTGTCTTTCTAGGAATTTGTGTATTTTTTAATCTAAGCTATCTAATGTATTGGCATATAGTTGTTCATAGTTTTTCTATATAACGCTTTTTATTTATAAAATTTTAGTAGTAAGACTCCCTCTTTCATATTTGATTTTAATAATTTAAGTCTTCCTGTCTTTTGGGAGAAGGGGTCATTCTAGCTGATTTTTCAATTTTGTTGATATTTTTAAATAACCAGTTATCAGCTGTGCTGATTTTGTCATTTGAGACTTGATCATTGAATTTAATAATTTTCACCCTAATATAGATTGTTGTCTTCTTTCTACTTGCTGTGGATTTAGTTCTTTCTTTTTCTGTTGTCTAGAAGAGGTAATTTTGGCGGCTGATTTGAGGACTTTCTTTTAATGTAGGTATTTATAGCCATAAATGTACCTCTAAGCAGTGCTTTAGCTGCACGTCATAAGTTTTACTGTGTTTCTTCATTTTATTCATCTTAAAGTACTTTCTAGCTTACATTATGATTTCTTCTTTACTCAGTGATTATCTAGCAGTATTTTGTTTGATTTTCCACGTTATAAAATTTCCAAACTTATGTTTGTTGTTAACTCCCAATTTCATTCTATTGTAATAAGATAGCATGCTTTATATGACAAATTATTTTATTGCCTATTCTTTTGCTTTTTCCTGGAGAATTTCCCATGTATACTTGGGAAAAATATATATTCTGCTGTTGTTCAGTGAAGTATTTTCTAGATAACTGGTAAGCATAGTTTACATGGAGAATTTTTCAGATCTTCTGTCACCTCATTAATCTTCTGCCAAATTGTTCTAGCCATCTTTGAAAGCGGAGCATTGACGTCTCTAACTATTACTATTGAATTTTCTTTTTCCTTGCTTTCTGTGAGTCTTTGCCTTATGTATTTTGGGATTCTCTTGTTAAGTGCATATAGAATTACAATTGTTTAAATGCCTTGCAGATCATATTTTTTTCTCATTATAAACTGTTCTTCTACATGTATAGTATTTTCTTTATTTTAAACCCCACTTTGCCTGATATTAGTACAGCCATTTCAGATGTCAATTGCATTTTAAATATTTTTATTGTAACATTTTATTGTAATAATATTTTCACTATATTTTTAGTTGTTGCTCTCATGCTTACCATAGACATCTTAACTATAAGGATATACTTTCAGATTTATATTAACTGAATTCCAATAAGGTATAAAAAAAAACTTAGTACTATATAGTTGTAGTCCTTCTCCCCCCTTTCTGTGGTATTATTGTTATTTATATTACATCTATGTGTGTTACAAACTTGACAATACATTGTCATTATTACTGAAATAATTTCATGTTTATTAAAAAACATTGAGGAAAGATAAGAGAGCAGGTACATACCTTTAGAATTGTCTTACTCTAGAACAACTCTGCTTCCATCCATCTCTTTTTTCTGTTCTTATCAAATATATTATATTTCTGTATGTTGCAGGCTCCACAATACAATTTTATTCATATTGTCTTATATAATCATTTAAAAATCAATTAAGAAAAGAAAGAAAAAATAAATAAGCATTTATACTGTATTTTATAATTATGTAACTATCTTTACTAGTGCTCTTTGGTTTTTAACGTGAATTTGAATTTCCATCTTGATTGACTTACTTTTAACCAAATAACTGTACTTTTTTGTTCTTTTGCTTTGTTTTGTTTTGTTAAGATGAGTCTCCTAGTAATGAATTTGTGCTTTCTTGGAATGTCTTCTTGACTTTGCCTTCATTATTTGGAAAACAGATTTGCTAGATATAAGATTCTTGGGTGCATGTGTGTGGAGAGAGTTGTTTTTCCTTTCATAACCTTGAGTACCCCACTGCCTTCTGGCCTCCATTGTTTCTGATGTGATATCTTCTGCTAATCTTACTAGAACTCTCTGGTATGCAATAACTAATTTTTCTCTTGCTGCTTTCAAGATTTTATCCGTGTCTTTAAACAGTTCCATTATGATGTATCTGGGTGAGATTTCTTTGACTTTATCCCACTGGGAGTTTGTTGAGTTTCTTGGATGTATAGATAAATGTTTCAGCAAATGTGGAAATTCTTTCAGTCATCATTTTTTCAAAAATTGTTTATGTCCCTTTCTTCTTCTCTACTCCTTCTGATTTTCCTGCTATACACTAGTTGGTGTGCTTAAAGTTGCCCCATATTTCAACAAGGTTCTGTTCAATTTTCTACTTTTTATTACCTATTGCTTTTAGGTTTCACCTTTCAAAAATCTTACACAAAAAATTATTGCATATTTCTCCAAATAATGTAAATTGTTCATCTTCTCATAGCATACAACATCTCAGTTCATAACTCCTCCTCAATTTGAATATCAATATCAAATAATGGTGAGAAGTATAAGTCAATAGAAAAATAGGATCTCTAGATCAAGGATCTCTAGATCAAGTGGCTATGGAGACAGGTGACCTGAGTTTATTTTCCAGACCCACCACCTTTTGGCTATATAACTTTGGGAAAACTCATCAGGATATGCATATATTTATATATCAGAAATTGTCATTTGTGACATTTATGGTGGTGGTAGAAATAGAACCTGTCTCAAAAAGTTGTTGTAAGAAATGATTGCAAAGAATTGTTAATAGTGCAGTGAATAGACAAATGATAGCTAATAATACTGTCAGATAGAAGAACTATTATAATGATATACTTGAGAGCTGCACTCTCCAATACAACTTTCAATGATGAAAAAAATTTTCCATGTCTGCTCTGTTCAATAAAGTAGTCATTAGCCACATGTGGACACTGAGCACTTAAAATATGGCTAGTGAAACTGAAAAATTGACTTTCCAATTTGATTCCATTTTAATTTGTTCAAATTTATGTAGTCACATGTGGCTAATGCCTACTGTATTGGGCAGTACCGCATTTAGAACCATAAACTTGGCAATAAAAAATAGAAAAGGATTTCTCTTTCTGTTCTTAAAATGCATGCTATTGATACCCTGTAAATGGCTCCTTGGTTTTCACGATTCTGGAGTTGGAGTGGTTCTTTGGGACTAGAAACAATGGCAGTCAATGAGGAAGAGCTGTCAGAACACTGTAGCACATCCTTGAGTAAGGACTTAAAAGAATATAACAATGTGTTAAAATGGATTCACTAAGCAATATCTATAAGATAAGAGAATCTACTAGCCAATTATATTCCTAGGGAGTGCCAAAGGTCACTCCCATGATGAAAGTGGCAAGAAATGCACCAGGGAGAGAGACACTGGCATCACTGAGAAGCTCAGTAGAGGCAATGGGCTTGCTAGTATCAATGGGGGCGATAAGGAACAAGGAGGGAGAAGTCAGAGATTAGCACAAACCCATCAGAGGCAAGGCAGATGTAATTACATGGTTGACATTAAAGCCAGTATGGGCCAGAAGGCTGTGGCTTGCAGCAATCTGTGACAAAGGTTTATAAAGCATGATATGCCTAGGGGTGAGTGGATGTGTAGCCAATGGGGGTGTTGTTTGTCTAATATAACTACAAAAGATCAAAAGTAAGTGACCAAGAAGGCTGATGAGAGCCATCAAAATAAAAAAGTCATAATTATTTACCTAGCTTCTAGACATAAGCCAGTTCTTTGACCAAGATGTGAGACAGCTCTTCCCTTTAATGAAAGGACATTTCAAACCCCCTAGAGAAAGAACCCTGCAATTCCACAGTAAGGATATATGGAAGCAATTTTCCCAGTCTAACACCTAAGGGCCTTATGGCTAATTGCCAGAGTAACTCTAGAAACTGGAATGTTGAAATCTTTCAATGGCTATTAGATACATAATCTCAGATGGCACCATAATCAGATGGCTCAAAGATGGTAACATGGCCCCTTTGATAATATAAGAACTTACAAAGGTGATAAACAGAGTCCTGACACAGTTCTAGTGCATCCACAGATACACTCTGTGATTAAAAAAAAATCTTTAAGTGCGTTATTGGGGTGAATATGCCTAAAAGTTGGTAAAAGAAAACACCTAGCCTGATTCAGAAACTAGTTTGGCTTATGTATTAGGGCTCTCCAGAAAAACAAAACCCATAAAAAACATAGATAGACAGATGATTGATTAGATTGATAGATAGATGATTGATTAGATAGATAGAAAGAAATTATCACAAGAAATTGACTCACATGATTATAGAGGCTGACAAATTCATATATTGTAGGCTTGGCAGGCCCAAGACCCAGGAGAGCCGATGGTGCTGTTCCAGTCTAAAGGCCAGCCGCCTGGAGACATAGAATAACTGATGATACAGATAAAGTATAAAGGCAGTCTTCTGGAGAATTCCTTCTTGCTTTGGGTGTCCAGTCTTTTTGTTCTATGTGGGCTTTCAACAAATTGGATGAGGCCCACCCATCTTACAATCTGCTTTATCTAAAGTTCACTAATCTAAATGTTAATCTTATCTCTCCAAGTTGACCCCCCAAATTAACCATCACAGCTTGATTATATGGATGTGGGTTTAAAATGGAATGCGGCTTTTCACTCCAGTCCCACTCAAGGAGAAGGTGTCCTTAAAAATAGTGATAAAAACATCCCAGTGAGCAGAATGTCAAGTAGAATATCTATTAAGTTACACCGGTGCCTAAACATAATGCAGAAGAAAAAGTAGTCTTGGGTAAGAATATGTATGGAGTCCTGAGCCTAGGCCAATGATTTGGCTCCTTTGTTTGGGCCTAGGAGAAACAAGATTGGGAGATCAGAGACATCTGAGAAGCAACGTATGTAGATCTATAGGAATGGGTGATATCAACTGTATGCTATGTTGAGCTAGAAGTCTTGCAAATGTTGGTATTTTCATCATGTTAGTGTCCACTAGTGCTCAACACAACAGGCACTAAACACAAGATGGGCAAGATAACTCAAGCAATGGCATTTGGTGTGCATAATAGCCATGCTGGCAGATAAGAAGACAGAAAAGAGACCTCAAATATGGGTTCCCTTGGACCAAGTTTGATCTGGGTGCTGCTTCTGCTAAATGTCTTACTGTAGTGTTAGCATTAGAGTCAGATGCTAAGCCCTCTATCTTTATATGGTACCATATCTCAAAAGACAAATCAGCCAACTTTTGAAAGTTGATACACGAAAGAGGACTGGATTTTTTTTTAAATGTGGTACACATACACAATGGAATATTATGCAGCCATAAGGAAGGACAAAATTATGAACTTCACAGCAACTTGGATGGACTTAGAGTCTAGAGTACTGAGAGATCTATCCCAGAAAAAAAGAACTGTTCTAACTCATAAGTGGACCTTGATAAATTATTATAATACTGTAAGAAAAGGATTGTCAGTAGCAGGAAATTATCAGGGGACTGCAGGGGTGAGATTGACAGTAAGGGGATTCTGCCAGAGGAGGGGGGGCGCACCTCATCAACAAGGGTGACTGCATAGTGAACACTTGTATACTTAACCCTGAATTGTACCCCACAACTTAAAAATAAAATTCTTTTTTAAATTTAAAAAATAATAATGATAAGAATACAAAGAAAAGAAAGTTGAAGTTGATACATTCTACCTCTTCCATCCTGGAAAGAACAGTAATTTGCTAATACTAAAATTAATGTGTATTTAGAGTATGGGTTTGCTTTTTCTTCCTACAGTGGTTCAATACCATCATCCATGGTTGTTCTGACTTATAATAACTGGATTCCTTTGGACCAGTGGTGGCCTTCATATGACCATAAGATTTCCATTACCCAGAAGCTGATGATCTAATAGAACAATGGAAAGGCATTCTCAGGTCACAGCTAAGGTTTGGCTCGAGATGACATCTTGCAGGATTAAAGCATGGTGTATACTTCAAAGAAGGGGCCATTGGGTGATACCCTGTCCACAATCACTAGAAAACATGAATCTAGAAACTGAAAAATAGAAGTTAGAGTGGTCCATTTTACCACCAGACCCCCAAGATCCATTTGTAGAATGAATATTTTTTAGCTCCAAAACTTCAGGCTCTGAGGCACTACGGGTCCCAGTTTTTGAGTAAATGGTTGAATAGAGATTCTTCTACCAGAAGAACAATGAGAGTTTAATTAACCTAAAACCATAGCTGTCACCTGGTTACTTTAAGTTTCCTGCAAGAGTACAGAAAAAGAACAAAATTACTACACTGAATGAGATAATTGTCCCTGATTGTCACAAGGAGAGAAAATTACACTACATGATGAAGGCAAGAAGGAAAATATTAGGAACTCAGGGGGTCTACTGGGGTATCGCCTAATGCTTCCATGCTACATTATAATTATGATTGGGCGATTTCAACCAGTATAACTCTACAAGTCAATATAACTGGGGGCTTGGTCCACCTAGGAATAAAGGTTTGTGTTACCCCATCAGGCAAGCAATATTACCAATAAGAGTAAGGAAGATCTAGATTCAGTGATAGAGGAAAAAGATGATAACCATTAATATTTGGATCAATTGCAGCCATGAGAACTCGCTCCACTAAGCCTACTGTTTAAGTTTTTCTCCTTTAAAAAAAACAGCCAGGCATGGCAGGTCATGCCTGTAATCCTAGCACTTTTGGAGCGGAGGCAAGAGGATTGCCTGAGCCCAGGGGTTCGAGACCAGCCTGGGTAACTTGGCAAGACCTCGTCTCTACAGTATATCAAAAAATTGGCTGGGGTGTGGTGGCACACACCTGTAGTTCCAGCTACTTGGAAGGCTGAGGTGGAAGGATCGCCTGGACCCAGAAGGTCAAGGCTGCAGTAGCCATGAATACGCCACTGGGCTCCAACCTGGGCAACAGAGTGAGACTCCGACTAAAAAATAAAATAAAATAAAATAGAATTGAATTAAATTTAAACTAGACTTCACCTTGAACTGATGCAGATTTTTCAGGTCAGCCTGGGCTTCCAGAGTGTCAGCTCAATGGGTCGGCCAACCAAGCCCTAGGGAAGGTTGTCTCGAGGGGCTGGTAAGCCTAGCTCTGGAAGTGTTGGCTCTAATGGGTTGGAAAGCCAAGACCTGAAAGTGTTGCTGGTTCAGTGGGCTGGCAAGCCTAGCCCCTGGAATGTCTCAGCTTCAGAGTCTTGCCTTCTTCCGGCAGCTCTCCTGGGCAGCTCTCCTGGTTCAACCAGCTCCTCGGCTGGCAAGCCAGCCTCTGGGGTACATGGCTCTTCAGCTCTGATGATCTTCTGCAGATCTTCTGTAGCTCTTCAGGTTGTAGCCCTTCAGGGCCAAGGTTCTTGTCTCATGCCCAGGAAGAATGAGGAACATGGACAGCTGGAAAGTGAGAAAGCAGGATTGATTGACAGGACAGAGAAGCTCCCACAGTGGAGTTGCCCATCTGGGTCTGAAAACCGGTGCTTATATAGCCCTAAGTCCAAGCTGATTGGCTAGCATTAGCTGTGAGCCATAGCTGTTCTGATTGGTCAGTATTAAGGACCAATCAGCAGGAGGTAGGGGCCTAATGGTGAGCTGATTGGTTGCTTTTCAATCCCAGCAGTGAGTACTTAAGTTCTGGCTTGAGAGGCTCACAGGGAGCTTGTTTACCAACAATGAGCCTGAGAGGCCTCCCAGTAGTTCGCTCCATTGTTACCAGAGGATCCACCTCTCTGTTTGCCTAGCCTTTCTCTAGCTATCTCCTGTCTCAGAACTATTAACTCAACAGAGTGAGTTTAAAGTGAGGCACAAGTGGATCTGAGTGGGGCAAGGGATTGAGTGTAGCGGATCTTGATGGTACCCTGTTAGTATCCCCCATTTGTGAGCACACTAACCTATTACTCTACAGCTGCAAGCCCTTGCAGCTCTTCACCTGGAGTAATTCAGTCCATAGGGTAGTGATGTTAGGGAGTAACCCCCACCCCCGACAGCCTCCAACCAACGATTGACAGGAACTGGTGGAGAAATGTGCCAGTGACCATGCTGGGGCTCATCGTTGGGCACGTTGAGGTAACTCTGAAGCCGGTTTTACATCTTTTCTCTGAGCCTCAGTTGCCCACAGATGGTTATCTGCACAGTGATGCACTTTTTATTTGCCCCTTGGCTTACTTCCTCATTCCCCTACATCTTCCAAATAAACCATTTGTACACACCCTGTCCCAAGGCGAAACCCAAATGATGGCACTTCTGCCTTCAAATCAAGGTCTCTCCAACCTTTTTGTTTCCTCCTTTGAAGTGAAATAGAAACATTGAGGGAAAAAGGACTGAAGGAGTAATAGAGTAACGGAAGGAAAGGAAGACCAAGATGGGGTGCTGTCCACTCCAAGTAAAGCCTGTTCTCCAGTGGTACTGTGGGTCCACCTGTTCAGAAAGGAGGAATCGGAAAGGAGGACTGGGCTCCTGACCATTTTGCTCCGCCAAACACTTAGCCAGCCTCCAAATTAGCCCACAGAGAACACACTCAGTTACCTGAAATTGCTGGTACGATGTCAAATATGTCAACTAGGGGAGGGGTGAACTGCAAATAAATCTGACTACAGTCACTTGAGTCTATAAGGTGGCTTTATCAAATAATAAAATGCACAAGGTAACAAATGTAGGTTTCTTTCAACTGCTTGGCAATAATGTCAATACTCCAGGCAACGGCTACTTTTGTGTTTCATCACCTTTCATACCTATGCCACACCTTCAGCTACCACACCTTCATCTCACTTCCATTGCAGGCAGAAAGAAGGTCCAACAGGAAGGCCTGGCACTTTTCGTGGGAAATCTAAACTTTCCCAGAAGCCCTCGCTCACTTTTATTGGCTAGGATTAAGTCCCACCGTATCTATTGCTGCGATGGACTATTTTTAGCTGGGTGCATTGCCACAGTGAACAAGGAAGAAGGGATTGAGGAATTAATATTAGGTCAACAGTTACCACCCTCCATGTAAGGTAAGCACAAGCCAAACTCAAATTCTCTCATAGCTTGTACATCCCTCTAAGGCCATTTTGTAAAATTAATTTCTGAGGACTGGACCCTAGAGATGGGTATGTGACTATGTTGGTGTCCTCATGCAATTAGAGACCCACCCACACTGTGTGTGTGTGTGTGTGTGTGTGTGTAGTTGGGATGGGAGGGAGCAGGTAGGGAGTTACCATCTAACAGTGTGTGGCTACATGACTGATATAAAAATAAGATTGATTAAAAATCTATGATAAAGCCGGGCTCGGTGGCTCAGCCTGTAATCCCGCGCCTTTGGGAGGCTGAGGT
>NW_007253372.1:570556-623918 GCF_000164805.1 Carlito syrichta | reverse complement strand
CGTTCGAGACCCACCTGGGCAGCAAGACCTCATCTCTACAATAAATCAAAAACTTAGCCGGGCGTGGTAGCACGCGCCTGTAATTCCGGCTACTCAGAAGGCTAAGGCGGAAGGATCGCGGAGCCCAGCAGGTCGAGGTTGTGGTGGCCGGGAGCAGCCACTGCCCTCCAGTCTGGGCGACCGAGTGAGACTCCAACTCAAAAAAAAAAAAATCTATGATAGATCAGGCACGGTGGCTGAAGTCTGTATCCTAGCACTTTGGAAGGCCGAGGTGAGAGGATTGCCTGAGGCCGGGGGTTCGAGACCAGCCTGGGCAACTTGGCAAGACCTCGTCTCTACAGTAAATCCAAAAATTAACCAGGCATGGTAGCACACACCTGTAGTTCCAGCTACTTGGAAGGCTGAGGCGGAAGGATCACTGGAGCCCAGCAGGTCGATGCTGGGGTGGCTGTGAGGGTGCCACTGCACTCCAGCCTGGGCGACGGAGTGAAATTCTGACTCAAATAAATAAAAAAAGAAATAATCTATGTTAACATTTAAAGAAGAGAAGGCACCAGGGACAGAGAGACAGACAAGCAGAAGTTACAGAGCTAACTCAACAATCCAAGCAATGGAATGGTAAGCACTTTTCACCCAAATGCATCGCCGACTCGACTTAATCACAGCAAGCAGAAGAGCTTTCAGGTGGGCCTTTTGAGCTGGATTTTCCATCTAAGTGTGAGGTTGAATGACTTCGTGGATTGAGAAATGGCATTCTCAATTTAAGCCTTATATCTTGACTGCAGAAAGACTCGTCTTAGTCATCACATTCTGTGCGCGCATATATCATGTGTGTGCATGCCTGTTTATGTGTGTGTGCACCCTCACGCACATGGCATTTTTTTCAGGTCAGTCATCCCTGAGTCCATCTTCACACTAATTTTCCATTTCTGAGGGATTTGGGGGAGTGCTGAGAACACTTTCCCTTCTACTCACCTGCACAATTCACATATCGTAAGTAATGAAATCCCCAGAAGATATAATATCATTACACTTCTGTTTTTTTCTTACTTTCTGAAACATGTACAGTGACACTTTTGATCTCTCCAGAGACACCAAAAACGTCTGTGGATAGAAAGATGATTCTTCTCAGATTCATAATTTTTCTTTCTTTATGTGTCTATATCTCTTGCTACATAACTGTACACACATGACAATGTAGAAAATAGAAACATATCTTTTTAAATTTAGAATTAAAAGTCTTCAGGAAATTCATTGGGATGGCAATAAGAAATGTATGTTCATACATTATTAATCTCTGCTATAAAAATGGAATTTACAGTAACATGATGTTTATGGCTTGTGATCCTGAGATGCAGACATTTTTTTCCCAATCTCTTTAAAGCACCATTTCCCGCTGATGGCACTGCAGCATCAAACAGCACCAATGAAATCGTTCAGGGTCTTCCAAACAAATTTCTAGATTTCATTATCAGAAACAGTGCCTGCCCATTTGTGGTGCCTGTCTTAGTCCAAAATGACAGCATGAACTGGAGTGACTCCAAATCTGTTTTTGTAGGGGTATCTCACAGAATACAGTGACAGCCGCAGAACTGAATTTCAGGATTCCATTCCATTACCTCAATGTCTCTCAAAATAAATAAATAAATAAAATAAGAAGATTTGTTGTTGTTGTCTTATTTTGTTGTTTTGCAAGAGGGCTTTCAAAAATTTTGCGTCTCAAATTTCCTTCCAGGAAAGGTGGAGCATAGTTGTACCAGATTTTCTGGAATACTGGACATGAGGCTAAAAATCCTAGGTTTTCAGGTATATCGCCTGGGTTAATCATACTCTCGTCGGCTGACTGAGATTTCCATGGGAATAAGTAGAGTTTGCATACCCATCTGTCCATCATGTGTCTCAGGGGGCTATAGATTAGAGGTAGGTTAGTTGTTTGGGGCTAGGTATTTCAGCTTAAACATGTCAGAGATTTACCTTCTAATCAAACATGCTTTTTCTTCTAGAATCTCCTTTAAAGTAAGACATTCTATAAGCTTGAGCCACATAAAATTGCCCATTTTTCTAAGTCAAAAGTGGTTGAGTATAGACAATGTCATTTGGTTAATCCTGATATTTGGCCTCGCCTAGAAAAATAACTGAATAAACTAAAACAGCCTCCCTTCCCTAAGAGTTTACTGCAGAGCCTTGTCCTCTGATAGTTCTGGAGAAAGTGCTCTTTACATTCTTTCATAGTTCTCCTTGCGGGAGACACTGTCTTGCACAGAGATTTGGGCAATGGTGGCTCAAACTATAGTTCCGCCATTTCCACGGCATTAGGCGGTATGTGAAGAGTGACTCTGATGCCATCCCGAAGGGTGGTCATGGAGTTTCAGAATGTCTGTAGATGTGTTTTCAAATATTCTCAGGGGGCGATGAGCATATGTTCATCTTACAGATGAGGAAGCTGAGGCCAACTGTGATGAGAGTGACTTTCCTGTCATTATCGCTTAGATGAGGATGATATCAAGTTCAAGTCCTTCTCACATCCTGGCAGCAGGACTGACAGGTCTGTAACTGCTCACAGCCAATCGCAAGTCCTTCATCTACACACTGCATTCTTTATCTTCATGTCTCCTCTCTAAAAAGAGAATCATAATAATGCTTACTTCATTGTGGTGTTGAGAGGCTTGAGAGAGTCAACACACGAGTAGTGTTTAGAGTAGTGTTTGCACTGGAAAACTACTATGCGTGCTAGTTGTCATTATTAAACTTTTTGCTCCAGAGCCTACTGCTCTGGGAAACTCAAACTTGAAGCCAAAAAAAAAAAAATCTACACTTGAATTTGATTCCAGTGAGATTTCATATGTGTGAAAATAACAACATGAAAAAGACCACCAAAGTCCCACCCAAGCTAGAGGATGAATGGGTGTTTTACAGCCTCCTGCAATAGACATCTTATGTCTCACCATCCAGGTAGTTCATCCAGATTCACTCTGTTTATAGTTTTATGTTGGGTTGAAGAACAATTTTAGGGAGCCATTTAAAAAGCCAAGGTTGTTAGCGCAGCACCTGGAAGCACGCGTACTGTAGGCAGGTGCTGAGAAGCCATTCTCCATCCCTGGTGCCAAAATACCTCAGCCTCTTCACTGCCATGACCCTGGTCTTGGACATCACTGGGGCAGCCACTGCCAACTCAGTAGGCCGGCTTGATGGTGCAGTGTTTTAGGAATTGAGATGATGAGATCAGTGTTCTGGCTGCATCTTCCAACTACCGCTTCCTACAAGGCCTGTGGGATCTGAGCTGTTGGTCTCTGGGCTCACTGCTTGATGGTCAGGTATGAAATGCTCAAAAAAGGCTCAAAGGGAGCACTTTGGCAGCTCCTGGACTGTAGGGTATTACTCATAGACAGCTTCCTTCAAAGACCCAATGCAGTACTTAAGCAAGACTGTGTTATCAGCCTGTTCATAGATAAGTCTTATCGTCAATAACAGACATGTGTACTCGCCCAGCCACGTAACAATCGCTGCTGTTCTGAATCCCCAGTGTCCAAAACTCTTGATTGTCTGGTTGCCAACTATTTGTTTCAGGCTTGTTGAAAATGTCTAGATCTGCCCTTTGAAGCTGGGGTCGTCCAGGTGAGAATTTTTCTGCTTCAAGCAGAGGCGTCCAGGAGATGATGGATGGATCATGGAATTGCAAACCCAGGATGGGAATACATGACCTGCTTCGTGGACATTTTGCACAGCTGTTTGTAGAGATGCTGTTTGTAAGCCGATGCTTGTGGGAGTAGGAAACCTTATCAAGGAAGAGATGAAGCATGTGGAGGGAAAAATGGAGGAGGAGTTTCTGTTCATGCTGGGATGGTGAAGAAGCACCTCAGATGAAGAGAGCAAGGAGAGCGGAAGTCAATGGATTTGAGAGGATGAGGTGGAACCCAAGGCTCGGAGTGGGTGAGCCTGGGCAACTCAGGGTCTTTATCCAGAGAAGCCGAGAGAGCCTCGTGTTTCATTCACAAGCAAAGGATCAGTGTGCTTTCTTGGTTGTGGAGATAGTAGTTCCTTAAATAAATGAATTAGGTCAGACAACTAAACTTTAAACTTGGAAGTTGCACAAGAAAAGTCCCTCAGTAAGAAAACCCGTGGTACATTTTTTTTTTTTTGAGTCGGAGTCTCACTCTGTTGCCCCGGCTGAAGTGCAATGGCATGCTCACGGACACTCCAGCGTCGACCTGCTGGCCTCTGGTGAGCTATCCTTCCGCCTCAGCCTTCCAAGTAACCAAAATTATAGGCTCATATTACTACACCTGGTTAATTTTTTGATTTATTGTAGAGATGAAGTCTTGCCAAGTTGCCCAGGCTGTTCTCGAACCCATGGTCTCAGACACTCCACTCACGTCAGCCTCCCAAAGTGCTGGGGTTAGAGGCTTGAGCCACCTCACTCAGTCTACACTTTTAATAAGTAACATTTCCTCCAAACTTCTTTTTATGAATTAAAACTGGAGGTTGAAAAACATCAGCGTAAAAGAAAGGTAGCAATGCTGAAATCAACATAAATGGGAAACTTCCTCCACTGAACAAACACTAATGAATTCCCTCTCTTTTTGAGGGAATCCTCTTATTGGCAAAGTTTGCCCCAGACTGGAATTTTTATTGATGACAATGAAAGGTTGCAGGATTCTTAAGCCTGAAAAACTCAATGTTCAACTTAAGCATCTTTCTTTCTTTCTTTCTTTCTTTCTTTCTTTCTTTCTTTCTTTCTTTCTTTCTTTCTTTCTTTCTTTTTCTTTCTTTCTTTCTTTCTTCCTTTCTTTTTTTTTTATTTTAGAGGTGTGGGTGCAAGGGAGGATTTAATACATAAGTAGTTGCATGCCAGTGCAGTTTGAGCTTCCAGCTGGCCCTCTCTTTCCCAGTAGTGGACCAGATGTCCAGTGTGATGCTATGTGTCCTCTTTATCACCTTCCCTCCATCTCTCTCTCCCTCCATCCCTCCCCTAGCAGTGACCAGTGTCTGGTCACACTTATGCCCCTGTGACCAGTGATCAGGGGCCGCTAAGCAGATTTCCTGGCTAGAACTTTTCAGTCTTTAAAAAATGAATGAGTTTTACTGATCTCTAATAGAGGCTGAGAGAGTACATTTCCCAAACTTACTTGCCAGTAGTAGTTCTGTCTGCAGGGACTCACGTCTTCCCAACACATTTTGAGGAATATTACCCAAGAGGTCTCAGCAATTCTCCTTTGTGGTCCTCAGGATGTCTTAATAGACCTCATTAAGTGGTAGGTATTATTGTGTGTGAAACACTTTACACATATTATTTTAAATTCTTAACTATCACATATGGAAGGCATTGTTATTGCATGTTATAATTAAGGAAAGAAATTCAGAGAGGTTAATGGATCCGTCGAAAGCCACACAGCTAGTAAATGATGGAGCTCGGTTTTAAACATGGGTCTGTCTCCATCTGCTGCTTTCTTTTTCCTGCATAAATACAATGCCTTTCTGCATAAAATATTATTGAACGCCAAGAGGTGCTCACTCTGCTGTTTGCTGGAGAAAGTGGGATTATTCTATCTCTTAAAAGTACATATAATAAGGAATACGCTTATGATAAATTTAGTGCTTGGTCTAAATGGCTATTGTGGAAGGCAGACTGATGCAGAAAGCAAAGGAATGAAATCATCCCGTATGAAGCAGGGTATAACCAAATTGTGTTGCTGAGTAAGACTTGAAAATTATTTTCAGGGCCGCATTAATGCATCACCTACTGGCTTTCCCCCGGCTTGTGCTGTTACTTTGCCAGATTCAGATGTGATTTAATAAGCAACAGCTTAGGAAAAACCATTTAGAAGACATCCTTGCAGCGCTCAGAAACATGTTCAGCTTAACAGCCTCTCGGAGACTTTGGTGAACCAGGGGGACCGTATCCTACACGTTGGCTATTTTGCCTTGAAATTGAAGCCTCTGCTTCCCTTGTCCTTGTGCTGTTCCTTGAAACGCCCGGCCAGCTCATCTTTGACAAAGCCTCCAACTACAACCACCAGGGAGAGGAGAATCTATTCTGTAAATGGTGCTGGGGAAACTGGCTGATCACATGCAGAAGACTGAAACAGGACCCCTACCTATCACCACACACAAAAATCAGTTCTAACTGGTCCGTGAGTTTAAATATGTTTTCCTGGAGGAACAATCCTTGCTACTTCACCTTGGCTTCAGCCACACTAAATGGTTGATAAAGCAACAGCTACAGATTTAATAACCCTGCCTCCTGGCCTCCCCGCCTCCTGGCCTCCGTACCCTCCCTTCACACGTGTCTTCATATTCTAAGGAGATGATTTCTGGAGAGAACCATTCAAGAGCTTACTTTCCTAACTCTAGTACTAGCAAGTTAAAATAAAAATAAAAATAAAAATCCTCTCCTTTCATTTCAACAGCACTGTGAATGTTTCTCCTTCTCTGAATTCAGAACTTCAGAATGCCCGAGTGTTACACACTGTTCAATCTTCTTTCTTACATGATACAAATTATCTTCTAACCTAAAATCCAGCTTCTTAACTCATCTCTTTATTTTCACCACACGTGGGATACTGAGGCTGTGAATTTCTGCCTTTTTGAGGCCAGCTTCCTGCCTGTAAGCTGGCTCAGAGCAGGTTGAGAAATCCATCAGCGATTTGGGATGTGTTCAACCCAAGGTCCTCTCCTCTGAAGATTCCTGCACATCTGCTGCAATGGCTTTCCTTTTTTATTTTATTTTATTTTATTTTATTTTATTTTATTTTATTTTATTTTATTTTATTTTTTGGGTCGGTGTCTCACTCCATCGCCCAGGCTGGAGTGCAGTGGCACTCTCACCGCCACCCCAGCATCAGACCTTCCGACTATCCTTCCACCTCAGTCTCGCAAGTAGCCGGAACTACCATGCCTGGTTAATTTTTTACTTATTGTAGAGATGAGGTCTCACCATGGTGCCCAGGCTGGTATCGAACCCTCTGGCTCAGACAATCCACTTGTCTCGGCCTTCCAAAGTGCTGGGATTACAGGCTGAGCCACAGAGCCCGGCTGGCCTTTCCTTTTTGACGTGTTATTTTATTGGGGTAAGAGCACATAGCAGGTCTACCCTCTTAATCAGTCTTTGACTGTGCAATACAGCATGGCTGATGGATAGTACAAAGCCCAACAGATCTCAAGAACTCATTCATCTTGCTTAACTGCACCTTCCCACCCACCGATTCATAACATGAGCCAATTTTCTGTGATGGAGTTGGGAGGGGTTGGAGAGAAAAGGAGATAGTGACCTGAGGGTCTGAGTAGGGTTGGCAGATAAAATACAGGAAGCCCAGTTACCTTTGAAGTTCAGATTGCAATGAAGACTTTTTTTCTTGTCTGAGTATGTCCCATGCAATATTTGGGACATACTTATACTAAAATTTTCTTCACTATTTATCTGCAATTCCAAGTTCACTATTGTTCTGTTTCTTGTTCTTTGTTTGTTTTGAGTCAGAGTCTCACTCTGCCGCCCAGGTTGGAGGGCAGTGGCATGCTCACAGCCACAGCAGACTCGACCTGCTGGGTTCAGGTGATCCTTCTCTCTCAGTCTTCCAAGTAGCTGGAACTACAAGTGCATCCCACCACGCCTAGCTCATTTTTTAATTTACTGTGGAGATGAAGTCTTGCCAAGTTGCCCAGTTTGGTCTTGAACTCCTGGGCTCAGGCAATCCTCTCGCCTCTGCCTCCTAAAGTGCTGGGATGACAGGTGTAAGTCTCCATGCCTGGCTTGTCATCTATTTTTATTTGTCAAATCTGTAGCCTTAGCTATGGGAGAAGACTAGACACAAAAAGCAGGAGGTGGTCAAGAGCCAGAGAAGTGGCAACTGGATTAAGGACAACTTGAAAGAGTTGGAGCAGAGACCCCAGAGGCAGGAGTGACAGGGTGGGAGGGCCTAGGAAGGGGAGAAGGGAAATAAGTTTCTTAATTTCAGGAGTTACACTTCATGGGAACATCTAGGAAATAAGAGGAAAATAATCTCATCATTTTATAATCAGATCTAATTAGATAAAACATCAAATGTTAATGCTTTATTGTATTGTCATCTAGAAATGTGGGCTTTTATAAATTCAGAATTCAAACTAACCAATTTCGTTTTTACAAGTCATTTCTCATTCTACATGAAATAATAATGGCAGAACTGTATTGTGTAAAGTTTGTTTGTTTGTTTTTTTAAATGAGGTTAGGCAGAGTGGCTCATACCTATAATCCCAGCACTTTGGAAGGCTGAAGCAGGAGGATTGCTTGAGCTTGGGAGTCTGATATCAGCCTGGGCAACAGAATGAGACTTTGTCTCTACAAAAACTAAAATTAGCCAGAAGTGGTGGTGCATACCTGTCGTTCCAGCTACTTGGGAGACCGAGGCAGGAGAATCGTTTCAGCCCAGGAGTTCAGGGCTGCAGTGAGATACGATTGTGCCACTGTACTCCAGCCTGGGTGACAGAGGGAGTCCCTATCTCAAAAATAAATAAACACATAAATAAAATGCATTTTTTGAAAATAGTGCCAGGCTCGGTGGCTCAGCCTGTAATCCCAGCGCTTTGGGAGGCCGAGGTGAGTGGATTGCCTGAGCCCGCGGGTTCAAGACCCGTGTGGGCAACTTGGTGAGACCTCATCTCTACAATAAATAAAAAAATCAGCCGGGTGTGGTAGCGCGCGCCTGTAGTTCCAGCTACTTGGAAGGCTGAGGCGGAAGGATCGCCAGAGCCCAGCAGGTCGAGGCTGCGGTGGCCGGGAGCAGCCACTGCACTCCAGTCTGGGTGACAGGGTGAGACACCAACTCAAAAAAAAAAAAAGAAAGAAAAGAGTTCATGTTCCAGGATTTGTTATTCAGTGAATTCACTCTCACCTTGATTCTAAGTCCATGACTAACTCTTTTACACATAGACCTCTGAGATGTTTTGACTCCACAGAAACCTTGAGTTCCCCAAAACTTGTCTGTCTGACTAGGAAAAGACTAAAAAGAGAACTATTAAGATTGCTTCTGGGCCAGGCACAGTGTTCACGCCTATTATCCCAGCACTTTGGGAAGCCGAGGTGAGAGGATTGCCTGAGCCCAGATGTTCAAGAACAGCCTGGGCAACTTAGTGAGACCTCATCTCTACAAAAAGCCAAAAAATTAGGTAGGTGTGGTGGTGTACACCTGTGGCTCCAGCTACTTGGAAGGCTGAGGCGGAAGGATCGCCTGAGCCCAGCAGGTCGAGGCTGCAGTGGCTGTGAGCGTGCCACTGCCCCCCAGCAGGGATGACAGAGTAAGACTGTGACTCAAAAAAACAAAAACAAAAAAAGGAAGAAAGAAAATTAGAGACAAATGTAAAAGTTAAAACAAAATAAAATAAAATAAAACCAGGAAAAAAAAAAGAAGAAAATAAGAGATGGTTGGGGGGCGGGGAGTGTGGTCTGGTGTATTTCCTGGTGGTCACACTCTGCCCACAGGCTGGTGTGAGAATGATTTCTTGAGATAAGGCTGGGAGGATCACCCATGGAGCCGACAGAGAGATCCCAGCCATCCAAGGCATGTCCAATTGCTCAAGCCCAAACGGAGCATCATTACATCTGAAGGGACCCTAAGCACTAACCAGCAGGGTCTTAATGGTAACCCTGAAGGACAGAGGACTGAGGACCCAGGAGCCTTCCTCGTTCTAGAAGTTACCTAAGACCCTGAAACCTGCGACTAACATGGGGTGGGGGGGAGAGGTGGTGGTCCCTGTAAGAACTAGGATCCCATGTCCTCCCAGCACAGCAGGACGAGTCAGAATTAAGTTGATTCACGAAAAGAAAGCGAAATTTCCTGCACACCTGTGGCCTCAAATTTATACCCACTCTGCATATTTGTTTCATTTGAATCCCGCATTTGCCAATTACTAGGAGGAAACCTTTTAATTTTTTCCTCGTAATTATGCCTAAGGTATCATGATATGGAATACCAATGTCATGAGTTTGTTCCTAAGATATTGTCGGTTCCAGAGAAATTCCCAATTTGCTTGATTTTGATTCAAGTGGAGCAGACAGTAACTAATTGTGTTGCCTCTAAGATTTTGAAATAATTGAATCTCTGTTTCCGTCTTTTGATCCAAGTCCTAGAGAAGAGTTCTCAATATAATAATATTTTCCTAGCATTGCTTCGGCAGTCAAACAAGAATATAATCCAAAAAGCCCCCTGTATTCACAGCGACAATGCTCTTATGATGAAACCACAGAAAGAAGTTGTAATTAATGCAAGAAATAATGTGAACAATCTATTAACATAATCTGAATGAAATCCTTGCGCTGTTAAATGCAGACACTAAGTGCTCATATAATACTTTATTAATTAACAAAGTATTTATCCACAGGGAAAGGAGGATAAGAGACCCTACACTTTGTCAGGCTACAGGAAAATGTATTAGCGCTTCATAAGAAATGCATACAATTCAAACAATAGCATGATTATCTTTTTAAAGCAATTACATTTAATCTCAGAAGAAAGAATAAATACATTAATTCTTCCATGTTCCCCGATAAGCCACTGAGATACATAAGCGATCATTTTCTTTTCCTACAGCTCTGGAGGCTTGGTGACAATCCAGCATGTGCTGCTCAAACAACTTATGCCGTGAAACACCACTTAGCACCCAAACACACATTATGAGATTAAGCGACTTTCGGTTGAAGAGAATTCTCTTCCCTGGGAAGCCGTGGTTAGTCCTTGACTTTGCACGTTCCTTTCAGCTTTGGAGACTCGGGTGATGAGAAGGTGGATGGCTTAGTCTCTTTCATGCTGCTGTAATTGAATACCTGAGGCTGGGCAAGTCATTAAAAAGAAAAGAAGAGAGCCTCGCTTAACTCATGATTCTGCAGGCTGGAAAGTTCAAAGGCCTGATGCCGGCTTCTGGTGCGGGCTTCCATACTGGGTCATCATGTGGCGGGAGGTAAAAAGGGAGCAAACATGTGTGAAGAAGGGGCCCGGCAGGAGGAAGAACTTTGCTTTGTAATAACACTCTCTCCCGGGAAATATTCCATTCCTATGAGAGCAAGAACTCACTCCGCAAGAAGGTATTAACTTATTCTTGAGGGATCTGACCCCATGACTCAAACACCTCTCACTAAGCCCCACCTCCAGCAAAGCAATCCTGGCAATTAAACTCCAACATGAATTTTGTCAGGGACAAACCACATCCAAACTACAGCAGTGGATCTCCCATGATAAGTGTGTTTGGTGGAGTTCCAGGTCTGTTGTCTTATCCTGGTGCACTGGGTTGAACCAAATATCATCACTGAGAAGACCTTCTACCTTTAACACTTCAGATGGAACGAATTCAAAGTAGTGGTATCTTTCTCTTGGCCCCACTCAGCTCTTCTTGGCCTTCTAGAACTGAGAACTGATACAAGAAAGCACACGCCTCATCTAAATTGGCTGACTGTGACAATTACATGATGATCCACCCACAGGCCTTGCAGCCACCAACTCAGAAGACAGTTTGACCAGCATGGCACTCATCCATCACCTCCTAAGCAATGAGCTGGTTATCATAGCTCCAGTTTCCAGCCCCATGCCAGTCTCTTATATATCAATATCAAAAGGCCTGCTCCAACTTCTCTTAGAGTGGCTACATAGATGCTGCCTCTGTTGGCTGCTGGCTCCTCAGATATACCCCTTCGCAGTTTACCCACAGGTCCAAGATCCAGGGTACAGTATGTCCTCAGATGTCATAACTCCTTACCAGGGTTGCAGCAAATAGGAGCTGGTGTAAAACTAGAATGGTCCAAATGTGTCCTGGAAAAACGAAAAACAGGATTGTTCAAGGGGATAAAACAAAATCAGGGGACCTAAGTCCTTGATGCTCATGATGTGACATTGAAAAAATAATTGAATCCTCCAAAGCTTCTGTTTATGGAATCTGTAAAATACTAATTACTTTCCTGTGCTTTCCAGGAACAATTGCTGCTATATATGTGAAAGATTTTTGGAAAGTATAGAATGTTAAATAAATGCATTGCATCACAGCCTTAAGCCAGTCCTTTGTAATGTTTTCCCCAAAGCATGCTCATCAACCATCATAATGCCCCATGAGGAAATTCACCATTGATGTCATTGGTCAGATACATTTGCAAAAACTGCCTGTGGTATCTTCTTCTAGAAGATTGATGACGCTTGTTGGCATATTAAAGGTTCTGAAATGTCCCATCGAAAAGATGTTCGGTGGCTCAGCCTGTAATCCCGCGCTTTGGGAGGCTGAGGTGAGTGGATTGCCTGAGCCCGCGGGTTCAAGATCCGCCTGGGCAACTTGGCGAGACCTCATCTCTACAATAAATCAAAAAATTAGCCGGGTGTGGTAGCACGCACCTGTAGTTCCAGCTACTTGGAAGGCTGAGGCGGAAGGATCGCCGGAGCCCAGCAGGTTGAGGCTGCGGTAGCCAGGAGTGGCCACTGCACTCCAGTCTAGGCGACAGAGTGAGACTCCAACTCACAAAAAAAAAAAGATACTTGTTAAATTTTGGCTAACTCGATATGCACCTTCCTTCTTTGACCATTGAACTTTTTTTTTTTTTTAAAAAGTATTCACTATGACAACATCATGAAGCGCTGGGTGTGGCGGCTCATGACTGCCATCCCAATGCTTTGGGAGGCCAAGGGAGGAGGATCCCTTGAGCCCAACAATTTAATACCAGCCTCAGTAACAGGGCGAGATCCCAAATAAACAAACAAACAAATAAATAAATAAACCCACGTGAGGGGAAAAGATGGAATACAAATAAAACAACAACAAATATTTATAGTTCATGGAACTAGTTTTCTATAGCATATCATTTAAGAAGCTGGGCAGAAGCTATGTCAAAGATAACCCCGAAAGGAAATGTGAATGTCAAGTTTGTAAAAGAAAAGTTGCTTAGTTGTGTATGTATTCTTAGGCTAGGGTTTGGCTTGTGCTAATATGAAACAGAAAGACACCTGATTGCTTCCACCTCATCTCTGTAGGCTTCCCATTCACCCCTTTAACATTATGACCATGTTATTTATTTATTTGTTGCTTGCTTGTTTGTTTGTTTGTTTGTTTAGAGTTAGAGTCTCACTCCGTTGCCCAGACTGGAGTGCAGTGACGCACTCACAGCTCCCGCAGCCTCGACCTGCTGGGCTCCGGAGATCCTTCGACCTCAGCCTTCCAAGTAGCTGGAGCTACAGGCGCATGTCACCATGCCCAGCTATTTCTGTCGTTGCTGTTATTTATTGTAGAGAAGAGTTCTCACCATCTTGCCCAGGCTGGTCCTGAATTCCTTGGCTCAGACAATCCTCTGGCCTCGGCCTCCCAGAATGCTGGATCATAGGTGTGAGGCACCGCGTCTGGCTGGGCCCATGCTATTTTAGTGAGGCATCTGGGGAGAAGGCAATGTGGCCATCAGCCCTCCTCACCTTCCTTGCTGCTCTTCCTTCCAACCACCAGAAGGGAGAAACTGAAGGAAAAAGGCAGACAAGTCCTTTCAGATCCTTGTACTCAGAGTCTCAATAACGGCACTAGAGGTCATTCTCCATTCCTCTTGGCTACCCCATCCTCCCAGCTAAGTACAAAATACAAGACCAGTATCATTTGCAAAATCAAGTAAGCAGGGACAGGCCAGGTTTTGAGTCTGCCTCTGTGTATCTTCCCACTTTCTCTCACCTCCTTTCCCACCATCTTCTTGAGTCATTCTGCTCATTTTATGTCTTCTTCTGCCCTCCTTTAATGACTGTGTTTCTTGGATTTTTCTGTTGCTGTTGTTGCTATCTTTGATATGTAAGATCTAAGATAGATAACCTGGAGAGAGGGAAAGAAGATATAGTGATTTTGCAGATTAGTTGTATAAAATCACATCGATTTTATAAATTTATGCCACTAACAAGCAATCAGGAAGTGCTTATCATGCACCAAACACGATATTTATTAACCCGCTTAATCTTCATAGCTCCTCCATCACATAGAAACTGTTACTGTCCGTATTTTACAGATGAGGAGACTGAAGCAAGAGAAACAGGGACCCTGCCCGAAGTGGTAGGGTTCATAGTCAAGCCAGCAACTCTTCTGCCACCTGTTCTATCTCAGAAACCATTCTGAGCCTCAACAAATACATTTTAGTTAGGGAATTGTACTCTCGTTTTCCATGTCATATAGTGTAGTGAAGATTAGAAAGACATAGTGAGTAACTCACCACCTGTGATTTGGCGACTTATCTTACAGTTATACAGGGGGAACCCCAAAAAACCAGAATTCTCTTTTGGAGGGTGAGCCCCTTGTAGGGCAGGCTTCCCCCACCAGATAAGTGTTCTAGGAACCCATGGGTATCAGTGTACCAAGCTAGTGTTGTTGTGAGATGCTGCATTCAGCTTCACTAATTTTCTTTTTTTTTTTTTGGAGAGTCTTTAGATGGGTTCGTCCATTTCATGATGGGTGATTTACATAAACAACCAGCCCATACCATGCTGAGTGTTCAGCAGTTTTTGACCAAATATGGAATGAGCCTCCATGCCCTGCCTTCTCTATTCACCAGATCTCATTCTAGGCAACTTTTTTTTGTTCCTTCAGATGAAAAAGTTTTCAAAGGGAAACATTTTGCTGATATGGAAGAGGATAAACAAAAAACAGCAAAAGCACGAAAAAGCACCAAAATTGATGAGTTAAAAACTGAGCAGTTGGAGAAAGTGTCTAGGCAGCTGTATTGCATCAAATGGAGAGGATTTTGAAGGTGACTGGAGCTTAAACATTTAAGAATAAATACACACTTTTTAACAAATACTTTCCAGGTTTTTAAGGTCCCCTTTCACACATCAACTCCTACCATGTGCATTCTAGTCTAGAAGACACTCCCTGGAGGGGGAGAGGCTCTGCCTCAAGGTGCTTACAGTCATGCCGGGAAAATCACAGGCACACATGGAAGCCAAAGTATGAAGCAGAAGACTGCCCTCTGGACTGTGACCAGCGTTGCTCATACACTATTTACAGATGCTTCTCTCAGGCTTCCAGCCTCTTGCCGATGACCACACAGTGGTAAGCAGTGGGCCAGGGCTCAAGCTCTGCCTGTCTGATCTCAGAGTTCATGCTTCAAACCACTACCACATCCCATCAGCTGCTGTTAGAAAGTTCTGAAAACCTTGCACAAAAATTGCTATAGTCCTGTGACCTGAGTTCCATGTAGCAAGGCTGGTGGTGATAGAGAAATCTTTTTTTTTTCTTGAGTCAGAGTCTCACTCTGTCGCCCAGACTGGAGTGCAGTGGCACATTCACGGCCACCCCAGTGCCAACCCGCCAGGCTCTGGCGATCCTTCCACCTCAGCCTTCCAAGTAGCCGGAACCACAAGTGTGCACTACCACGCCCGGCTAATTTTTTTATTTTATTGTAGAGACCAGGTCTTGCCAAGTTGGCCAGGTTGGTCTCAAGCCCCTGGGCTCGGGCAATCTCCTCACCTTGGTCTCCCAAAGTGCTGGGATGACAGGCTTAAGCCACTGCACCTGGCCGAGAAAGCTTTATTTTTCATTTTTTGAAACCATGTTCAGAATGCCACTCCTTAGTGGGAAGGCATGATGAAGTCACTGTTCAAGAAGCCAGAGACATTGCCTGTGGATCATCAACTCAAAGGACCAGAAATCTGGGGAAGGTAAAGCTTTGTGGTCTTTGTGCTCTTTTGCTGCCGCCATGTAAGCCCATGAGTTTCCCAAATTGAAAGGACATAATGTGGATTTAATATACCCAATGAGCAGCCATTTTGACATTGCCTAAATCTCACATTTTTCCAGTAGTTCACTCTACTTTACCCTCTCATCACTAGCCAAGGACAGAACTGGTTTCTCAGAGGTACCTATTGAGGATTGTTTTACAACTCCCCCTCCCCAGCTTGTTTTGTACTAATTAGCTTTTCTAGTTCAAGTATTTACCTCTATTCATAAGACCCAAGTTCACCTAATCAAGTCTTTGTGACCTTCGTGACACAGACAGACCCCACCACCATGGCTGCAATCATGTGACTAACCCACCCATCTGCCTGCTGTCCGTCGCCTGAGATCAGTACCTGCACTTGCCTGCAGACCACCACCCAACCACCTTCATGAACTAGCCGTTCGCCATTGCTTTACTAGACTCTGGTGTGGCCATGTGCTTTTTAAGCTTTGGCTGCTGCCATGTTTCCTAAGCTCTGGCCCCTTCTCCTACCTTGGAAAAGGGAATCTCTCTCTTTCTCTTTCTCTCCCTCTCGCTCTCTAATTTACTTTCTAAATAAACTATATTTTCTAATCTAACTTCTGTGCAATTCTTTGCACCTTTCACTCAGCACTAGATCGCACACCAGACACGCATACCCCCGGTGGGTCTGACCTAACATTTGGAGCCCTCGCTGGGAGTGTGACCTAACAGCTTTCAGTCTGTTCATTCAGTTTCCTTATATCTCATTTCAGATTTGACAGTTTATTATTTTTATGACAATACAATGTGCAAAATCTAGGTTAGATTTATTCTGTTCAGCATGCATACACGTTTCCACTGAAGAACAAGAATCTTCACTGCAACCTGTCTTTTCAATGGCCTCATTCTCAAAATGAATTTCAAAAATGTCTTTTGGCCAGTCTAGTCAGGTAGAGACCTCTACTTGTGCTCTTTTGACTTAATAAACAGCAATTGCATGATTTCTCATCAGAAATGACAGGTATGTGATCCCAATCCATTAGTGGATATATGAAGCCAGTAACCCTGAACTTCATGGACAAGCTCGAGAAAGTTTTCTTTTGTATCTCCTGAAAGCTGCAGGGTGTATTTTCCCACATAGACAAGAAGTTGTCTAGGGAATGGAATTCAGTGAAATGCTGATAAATATGTTACGTGCAACTACAGATAACCTTCTTTCTTGTTTGACTTTACTCAGGAGAGACCTTGGGATTCTTGGAATCAAAATTGTGTGTCGTACATGTTACACTAATAGCTGAAGAGATTCGGCATTATCATCACTCCTTCATGTTAAGTGACTGTATCCGGGAGAATCTACTCTCCAAATAGATAACACATTAAGTAGAATTGATTTATGGAAAAATCTTACCCTTGGGCAGAGCCGGATAGAAACGAAGCAGAGATACTGAAGTCTGGCACACTCTGAGGATGGCATGGCCTCATAGGAGGAAGAAAGGTCTCTAATAGATTGCTTGACGTAGCTAAAATCAGAATTATAGTAATTCTCACATCAGTTCCCAAGTTCTTTTTGCAGTCACAAAGAAGTAGCTATTCATCGTACTCGTTAGAAGTCACTACATTAGAAGCCAGTGATGCCAGAGAATTAATCTTCCTAAAAGATTTCAAACTCTACATAACCAGGATTTTGTTCTCAGGAAGGTCTTTCCAGATGCTTCTTGATAGATTGCCCTGTTATAAGCTCTCAGTGAGCCTTGATTTTTTTTTAACCACGTGCTACAGTTATGGAAATTCATTTAACCTGCAGCATCAAGATCTCTGTTCCCTAATTTCCAATCCTCTGTAGTCAGTCTTTTCTTTACCATTCAAATAGTCAATTTGACTTCCCTTGTCCTGGAAGTAAATGTAATGACCTGTGCTATATCATCCAGAATTCCCAGGAAAGTCGTACTCTGATTCATTCAATGTCTATCACTTCCTGGTCGGAACGCTGCTCCCAGCTCAACTTCGATCAATTTTCACTCTTTAATGACCACTCCCACCCACAGCTCTAACCCTCTGGTCTCCATTCTCTAAGCAGGATGACTGACCACCTAGGTTTGCCAAGGACATGGGACTTTCTGGGCTAAGGCCAAAAATGAAGCAAACTCTGAGTTGTTTACCTTATTCTCAAAAACACAAGACTCCCAATATATGACATCGTTACATGTACTACCTTCTGAAGGATTTGGGATAACGAAGGTGAAATAAAGACAGAAAAACAATACATACCTAGAGATCAGACATCAGTGTAGCCAAGCTGCCCGGTCCTCTGTCCCCTTACCCATGGTTTGCTGACACGTTTCACTACGGAAAACTTTCTCCCTCCTCCTCTTCTGAGTTCCAAAGTTCCCACAAAGCTCTTTTCTCTTGATCTGCAGGGGGAAAGCCTAAAAATCACTGCGATTTTGTCATGAAGAACAACATCACTGTCCCCACCTGTTTATGAGGGACCATCCTTTGAGGTTTCTCTTTCAGCACCAGGTTTTCCTGAAACAACAGTGGTCAATCCTAGTAGTCTATCTTGAACAATGCAACGAACTCCAACAGTTCTACAACTATAGTCTAGCTTCCAGGAATTGGAAAGGCCCCCAGTAAAATATTCAGGCAGGTTTCAAAATGAGAGCGCCTGTGCTTGGCTTTTAGAAAGAGGCACGTGGCATCATTCTGGGTGAAAGAGAGGAACAGATCTGGAGATGAACAGAAGTCATCTTTCTGTGGCTAATACTCTACCTTGGGTCAGTTAGGGACTGTTGAATTAAGCTATAAACACCCTAAAAAGTACACTGAAAACTATTTTATTATGAAAAAAGTCTCCCCACTCATAAGAAGCCCCTAATGAACAATTCCCAGAGTGAAACCCATGGCTTCTTGCTGCTGTCAAGAGATCCTTGCTGTTGTCTGTCTTCTGGTTTCGCCATCATCTGTATCTTTGCTACGTTCTTCCCCGTGATCATGAGATGGCAGTGTTAATTTCAAAAGTCATAGAGTGCATGGCCACATCAACAGAAGAAAATCACGGAATTTACTTCTGTTCTCTTTTTAATTGGGAAGGACAATCTCCCCCAGCAGCTCCCAGCAGATTTCTCTTTCAGGCTCAAGGTTAAAGGTGGGAACCTAGGCAAACCAGTCTTTAAGAGGCAGAGGAAGGCTCTCCTAACCAGAGGGAAATAGATGGTGAGCGGCTGGGCAGCAGACAGAGACTTCCACTCACAGGGAAAGTAGGCTGCTCTCCGTAATTGGAGGTACTGAGACTTCCTAGAAAATAAATTGTTGTGTGGAATCTCTGATCATTTTTAGCCACAGTGTAGCACAGATGTGAATGCCCAGGATTATTTATTCCTCCGTGACACACAGAAAGACTCCCTTTCCCAGCTTCTTCTGCAATCAGAATGAGTGAATTTTGACCAACAGAAAGTGAGGTGAAGTATCTCAGAGGTACCCAAAAGAGCTACATCACCCACATAAGACTAAGATGCAAATATTAATAAAAAGTAACTCTCATTTGATTGCAGTCACTACCGTTTCTTGGTTTACTTGTTATTGCGGCATGACAACTTCTTCCTGACCTAGTATACTCATGGAAGAACAGAAACATTACTCAGACCTCCGATCACTCTTCTACAAATGTCATGGAAGGATAAAGCTAAAACTTCATTCATTCTTCATGATAAATCCGTGTGACTTCAGAAGATGATTTGTATTTAAAAGTTGACTGTAATCGATCTCTCTCTTTTAAAAAAAATTTTATTTTAAAGACGTGGGGTACAGTTCAGGATTAGGTATACAAGTGGTCATCGTACAGGTAACGTTTGGGCCTCCCTTTGGTCCCCACTTTGCCTGGTTTGAGATTAGGTGCCTTTATTATCTTAAGAACACCTATCCTTAGTAGAGTTTAGTTGGGCAAAGAAAAATGGACTGAGCTCATTGAACACTTTCATCATCTCCACAGAAGTGACTGCAAATTCAAAATGAGGTTAGACTCAACTTCATTCTTTAGACACTATGAAAGAAAGTATTGTGGGGCCAGTTATATAAGTCCTTATCTTATGTGTCAGTCATCGTAACCCTAACTTTTCTCACTATGTCAATCACAAATTCGACAAGTCCTTGGTGTGAGCAACGTTGTTAGCCTCTAGGGATCAAAGAGCTATGTATAAACAACGAAAACTTCACATCATATGACCGATAGTAGGAATGTGTGCATGGAGCAGTGTAGCACAGCAGAAAATGTCACTAAATCTGCATGGGAGATAATTCTATGCCATCTATCGTACATAAAGCCAGACTCAGTGACAAGGATGATACCAATGTTCAATAATATTACCCTTTATCCTTACTCCAAAGCTATGTCCAGTGCAATTTGAAAGCATTTTTATTTACACTAGAAGTTTAGCTGTCATCAGAGTTGTGGTGGCAAACTTGTTCTTCAAAAGAAATCAAAGGTTTGATTTATAGAGTTTGCCGATTTCCTTGGTGTAAATACTTCCATCATGACCAATTTTGAGCTGAAACACTAATGCCTGGTTGGCAAAATTACTGACTATTTCACAAGTAACCCTTGTGAGCATAGCCAAATCAGCTCTCCTCACACCACTGGAGTAATCTGAAAAGATTTCCCTAATCAATATACCTCAATATAAACATACCGAAGTTTTTAAAATTACAGGACTTTGTGAAGATTTATTCACTCATTCAACAAAGATAATTTTTGCTTTTACTACATGCTCAGCCCCTCTATGGAGGCTGGAGACACAGCAGGAAACACAACAGACACGGCCCCTGCTGTGACAGTGTTTAGGTTCTAGTAGACAATGACAAGTATAATGGAGAAAAAGAAAGTAAGGTAAGGGGACACTGAGTTCTTTTGGAAGTTCTACCTTATGTTGGTGATCCGATTACATTTGAGCAAAGCTTAAAAGAATAGAGAAAGTCATTCAGATATTTGGAAGAGGGTGCTGAGGGTGCCAAGACTCTGCAGGAAGAGTAGGCTTGGCGTGTTTGAGGAAGAGTAAGAAGATCATCGTGTTCCCATCAGAACAATTAAGGCCCGAAGTGGTAGGAAATCTGGTGATAGAAGTAGAGAGGCAAGGTGCGAGGATGCACCCTGTAGATAAACACAATTTATCAAATGCCCACTTTGTAGCAATAGCAATGGCAAGAATTCTATAGACACTGCTTCACTTAACCTTGACAAGGCTATGAGGGAGGGTTTATCTATCTCCCCCAGCCCCCGACCAGTGATGGACTTGAGGCTCAGAGCAGAGTTTCAACTTGAGTCACGCCAGAAGCAGATTCTGAAAAAAGGATCTGAGTGCAAGCAGTTTGCTTGGGAGGTGATTCTAGAAGATGCCAGTGGAAAGTTCAGGAAGTGAGTCAGGGAAGGGAAGAGAACAGAAAAATGATGTATTGTCAAGTCAGCTATCCCTCTGGGCAACTGGAATTTAATCCCACTGGAGGATTCCAGAAGCCAATGCGACCTCACCCTCAGAGTTATTCTACCTGAGAGGTGATGGAGTTGGAATACATACACCCCAAACTCCTATCAGCCATAGGTTGGAGCTATTCCCTAGAAGGTGCTCATTATCTACACTTCCAACTTGTTGGACAGTCAAACATGAATCCAGCCACCAGAAAAGGGCTTTAGATAAAGTTTTTGCAAGGTTTAACAGCCTGAAGTTAGCCCTAGGTGCCCCCAAATGGCAATAATGCCCAGGCAGACATGGACGGGATACCAGCAGCATCTACTACTAGGAGTTGAGTATGAGGACTGACAATTAAATTTGCGATCACATCCTAGAACGTGCTTCATACCTCATTGCTGAATATCACTACGGTCACCTTCAAAGTATTCCCCTTGGGCAGTATGTGCCAATGCCAGTGCTTAGTCCACCTGTCAAAGCAATTTTGGAATTCTTTTTCTGGAATGGTCATCAGAGCTGTTGTCGTATTACACTTGATGTCCTGAATGTCATCAAATGTCTTCCTTTCAATATTTCCTATATCTTCAGGTAAAGAAAAAAGTCACTGGGGGCTAGATCAGGGGAGTAGGGAGGGCGTTCCAATACAGTTATTTGTTTACTGGCTAAAAACGCCTTCACAGAGAGTGCTGTGTGAGCTGGTGCATTGTCGTGATGCAAGAGCCCCTTCAGGACCATTTTTGCACATACTTTTCTCATGCCAAGATTTTCAGTTAAGATTTTCCTAACTGTTTCTCTATAGAAGTTTATTTGGTCTGCTATGCTTCTCACTGCCAGCTGACAATTTTGACACACAATTTGATGAAATTTTGCAATGTTTTCATCCGTTCTGCTTGTTACTGATTGTCCTGACCTCTCTTCATCAATGAGGCTTTCCTTCCCCTCAGAAAATGCTTAATCCATTTGAACACTGTCATTTTTCTTCATGCCTTATCCCCACAAACTTGGACTCACGTGTCCCCAACTTCACTTCCACTCTTGCCAAGTTTAACAGGAAATGTAATGTTTGTACGTTGCTCTCATTAAAACTATGACATTCTCACAGTAACGACTCTGACGACCATTTCAGAACGAGTTCCAAAATTGCTTTGACGGGTGAACTAGGCACTGGCGTCAGCGCATAGCTGCCCAAGGGCAGTACTTTAAAGGTGACCATAGTGACATTCAGCAATGAGGTAGTTAGCACGTTTTAGGATGAGTTCACAAACTTGATTGTCAGTCCTCGCAACTAGAATTTTGCAGAACCACGATGAGCACACTAACCCATACAACAGTGCTGACGGAAAAACTTAAAAACTTAGTGGGACCTCAGCTAAGCTGACCTCAGGGTTACATGGAAGAGAAATCTGTTTCATTTCACAAGGGTCAATACAGTCCTCCTGTTTTGAACATGAGTCAAGTTTCGTAATAAATGGTCCAACTAGTTTTCTTTAAAAACCCTAAAATGTGACTAAGAATCATCACGAATTTTATTTTAACGTGATTGCCAATATAAAGACCACTTAGGAACGGTCAGTGAGGAGGTTCTCATGAAGTCTAAAACCACAGTTACTTAAAAAGGTCTGAGATTTCCACCAGCAATGATGCCAAAGACACTGGAGTCACTTGGTATCGCCAGAGACTAAATCGGTTGCTCTTCCTCTGTCCTGGATGGTGCAGCTCAGACCACAAAGAGGCTGAGGACAGGGCAAGGTGAGGCAGTGCTCAGTGTGGTAAGAGGAAGGGAGGGTGGGAATATATTGTGTTTAAAAAGCAGGAGAGGTGTTTTCTTTCTTTCTTTTTTCTTTTTGAGTCGAAGTCTCACTCTGTCACCCAGACTGGAGTACAGTGGCACACCCATGGCCATCACAGCCTCGACCTGCTGGGCTCAGGTGATCCTTCCCTTCTCAACCTTCCAAATAGCTGGAACCACAGGCGTGTGCCACCACACCCAGCTAATTTTTTGATTTAATGTAGAGACGAGGTCTCGCCATGTTGCCCAGGCTGGTCTCAAACCCCTGGATTCAGGCAATCTTCTCACCTTGGCCTCCCAAAATGCTGAGATTACAGGTGTGAGCCACCGTGCCGGGAAAGGGAGAGGCATTTTCAAGAAGGGTAGCCCTGGCCGGGTGCGATGGTTCACGTCTATAATCCCAGCACTTTGGAAGGCCGAGGTGAGAGGATTGTCTGAGCTCACAGGTCCAAGACCAGCCTGGGCAACTTGACGAGCCCTCATGTCAACAGTAAATCAAAAAATTAGCTGAACCTGGTGGGACATGCCTGCTGTTCTGGCTACTTGGAAGGCTGAGGCAGAAGGATCACCTGAACCCAGCAGGTTGAGGCTGCGGTGGCCGTGAGTGTGCCACTGCACTCCAGCCTGGGTGACAGAGACCCCAACTCAAAAAAAAAAAAGGAAGAGCAGTCCCACCCATCCAAGAGGTCTCACTGTGATACCTAGATACAAAGCCACTCTGGCCCTCCAGGGAGCAGCCTTTGGTCTCTGCACATCCACAGACGACACTTAAAATAAGAGATGGAAAGTGGAAGTGACCAGGAAGAGCTCTCTGGGTTACACCCATTGTGATCATGAGCTTTATGAAACTCCACTCTCTGAAAGTATGTGGTCAGGCCTCCAAAGGAAGCTACAGGGAGGGAGAGCCAGAAGGCTTTGCATCGATTCAATGTCACACAACCATCCCTGGATCTAAGACATCACGTTGTTCTTTTCTCCCATCTTCAGTTAGACTATTTATGTGAAATGGTAGCAGACAGTCTAGGAGTAAAATAGCCATTTTGATGCCGAACATGAGGGGAAGGGAACAGAAAGATTAAAGCAATCAAAATTAGATAGGGCACATTTTGGAAAAAGGCTAAGAACATGGCAAAGAGAATACCGTTCTTTGCTGACACGCAAAGAGCCGAAAGTTCAATAAACCAATGTTAAGGCCATGGTCAGGATATAAGCACAGTTCTCAGGTATGGGAAGCCCGATAATATAGCAGAGTAAGGCGTGATCACAGCCCATGGTTTTCAACCGTTTTCAAAGCGGCAGAGTGCTTTTATTCTGCCATAATTGTACATGGAACGCAATTGATAAAGCAGATAAAAATGCAGCTGCTCCAGGAAAATCAGGGGAGACCAAAGCCACGATACCTCTGCCTCTCTTTTTCTCTGCCTGCAGCTGCTCCTGTAGTCCTGCCAGGAAAGCCTCACATTCTGCAAAATGGAATCTGAAGAGCAAACACTGCAATGTCGCATCTTCCATGCGTGCCACCCTTGTGCCGATAAGCGTTTGGCTCCTTGCAAGCCGGCAGACAGACACCAACAAAGCTGCCGATCTTTCTCCTTTCTTGTTCTTGATTCTGCAGTGTAGGAGCAGAGCTGGAAGACGTAGCAGCTGACAAATGTCCAAGATTCCAGCCAACCCATCTCACACTTCTGGGGGTCCCTGCTGAAATCTGCAGGAGACAAACTGTGTGCAGACCGTGTGTGTGATATTCACACCAGTCATAGCATCCCAGCCTGCCCCTTATGGCCTGATTTACTTGAACGTCTTACTGTCTGTCAGATCCTTGACCCAGGGGCTGCTGGGAATTTGCATGGCTTCTCCTGAGTCAGTCTGACCCGTTTAATATTTATCTTGAGGAGGTCAGAGACCTGAGTTGAACTCTGTATCTAGTTAGCCGGAATGATTAATTCATACGTCCAAGAGCCAAAGGGTGCTTTCTGTGGATTGTCTGCTTCCATTCTCTGAAACGCTGCAGGATGGTTTAATGGCTTAAATGCACTGGTGATGAGGGCTTGAGGAGGGCTCCGGACTGCTGGTCCCGCAAGGAGCTGCAGGCGCAGAATCGGAAGGGCCCCTTAGCCTCTGTGTGAGCGGTGACACGGATGGAGAGGGCCACGGCCCTGTAATTTAAATCCTCATGGGTCTCCGGTGAAAAGGAGGCGGGTATCTCCCACGTCTGAGTGGATTATCTGAGGCATGAGAGCAGTCTGTACCAGGCTTGAGGCTTAAAGAGAAAGGCCAGTGAGAGAGCACCGCTGGGAGAAATACACACGCTCAAATTCCCAAGCCATCCTTGCCTGCAGCCTGCTTTCTCATCTGTAAAATGGGAACAAGAATAGCTGCAACGGTAGGTTAGATGAATAGTCAAAAATTATTACATTTTTTTGCCACCAATTTCACGTCAGGGAGAAACTAGCCTACCTCTTGGATACTGAGTTTAGCCATGCAACTTGGCTGGCCTTGCACTGGGCGGAATGGTCTTTCCATTTTGGTTTTGAGCTGGGTGCTGGAAATTGCATAACCAGTGGGATATCAGTAGACATGAAGCAGTTACGGCTTAAAATATGCTCGCCATGAGAAAAACATACTCCAGCTACCTTGCTGTCTAAAGAGGAGAGGCTCTTCCTGCCAACCTGGATCCAGCCTGAGCTTGAAGCCAAGCCCAGTCCTCATCACCAACCTCCAACTGACCCACAGAGGACAAGAATAAACATATTTTGAAGTCACTGGGTCTTAGGGGCTTTGTTATGCAGCAATAGCTAACTCATACTTACGTATGGGTTATTATAAAGATGAAGTGAGATGACATATACAAAACACCTAATATAATCTCCATCAGCCAATAAGCAGTCAGTAAGGAATTTCTGCCATTATCAACAATGTTCACATCAATATTAGGGTTAATTTTTTTTTTCCCTTCAAATGATGCTGGTGAAAAAAAGGGATCTCACTCTCTTTAGGGAGTCTTGCCCCTAGTGAGAATGTTCATGACCGAGTGAGTACCAGTTCCCTCCACATGTCAAGACAAGGCTCCTCTGTCCTGCTCTCCCTTTCTACTTCTTCCACATCCAGTGTGGACATAATCTGCAAAACTAGGAGTTTAAATGCCAGGCATGTCTTGGGGGTCTTGCTTCTTTTGGAAAGAGGTCCTGGGTGGCAACCAACCATCACGGTAGGCTTCCCCTGAGCTTCTTGGGTGTGCACATCCAAGTATCTGAAAGCTTGTGGTCTGCTGCTGGCGCTCTACGGGCTTTCCTGTTGCTGGAGGAACTTAACCTCCCTGCCGGGCACTTTCCTGATTTACATAATGGGGCTGATTATAATTGCCAACCTCCCAGGATTGTTGTGCGAATTAACTAATGTTTGTAAAGTGCTTAGAGGTCCATAGATGAAAGGTGCCATAGAAGCCTATCATTATGTCATCAGAAATGAAATTCCAATAAGATTACACTTTTATTTAGATTTCCATTGATTCTGTCATCATTCTAGATTAATCCTTGCTGGTTTTCTAGAGCAGATAAATAAATAATAAATGAATAAATAGAAGAAGAGGGTGATGTATTAAAATCTGACTCATTCACATGGAAAGGAAATTAGCTAGAAGGAGCTAACACTTAGAAGTGATTTTTAAATTATTATCCTTTAATGAGCCCTGATCATGTAATCAATATTATGTAAAACCTAGATAAGGTCTCTGAGTTTACAAACTAAATTACGAGCCCGACTGATTAGATAGCTAACATTTTCAATTTCAAGTGTGTAGAAATGAATGCTCTGTAAAAGGCCTATAACTCTACTCATTTTTAAATTGGACCCCTTGTTATAGGAAATAACCCCAAAAGATTAAAGAAGATTCTGAGTGTATAAAGAGTCTATTTATGAGGTTACCATGTGGTCTGCTTAGTTCTAGATTGGGTCCATGTGAAATGGCATTGAGATTCATACCTACTTAAGTGACCTGTAGGTAATCAGTACCATGAAGTTTAACTATAAATCCTCTCATAAAATCAGAAAATGTTAGATCTTGCCATCTGGTTTAATCCCCTCATTTTACAGACAAGGCAACAAAAACCTTGAGAGTTTAAAGTTTACACAAAGTCAATAGTTAGAGGTTGGCAGATTTGGGTCTCCAAATCTTCCCGACAACACTGTTCTAAGACACCTATCTCTGCACCTTTGAGTAAAAGGCTGAGTTACTTATTTGTGGTATCATAAGGACTGGCTCTTCCACGCGCTTGGCATCGGGGTACAGTAGGTGGACGTGTTCTCACTGTTCATCAGAGTTAGTTACTTCTCTGTATTAATTGCAGTAAAATGCCTGCCTTCATTTGGGCACCACGCTGATTTAAGAAAATGAGACACTCGGCCAGGCTCGATGGCTCAGCCTATAATCCCAGCACTTTGGGAAACCGAGGTGAGTGAAGGTCGGAGCCCGTGGGTTCGAGACCAGCCCAGGCAACTTGACGAGACCTCATCTCTACAATAAACCAAAAATTAGCCGGGTGTGGTAGCAGGCGCCTGTAGTTCCGGCTACTTGGAAGGCTGAGGTGGAAGGATAGCTGGAACCCCGCAGGTTGATGCTGGGGTGGCCATCAGCGGTTGGGTGGCAGAGTGAGACTCCAACTCAAAAAAAAAAAAGAAAAGAAGACACTATTCTGGGTGTCCTAAATACATAGAAATGATCCCTTTTCTCGGGACTGTTGACAAGAGATGGCAGATGGGACACTGACATCTGCTTTCCTTTCTGGAAATCCAGGGGGTGGATAAGATATCCAGCTCTCCAACTCCAAACGTCTATGCATCCGAGATGCCAGGTCCATTCAAAGTAGACATTAGCCGGGCTCGGTGGCTCAGCCTGCAATCCCGCGCCTTTGGGAGGCTGAGGTAAGTGGATTGCCTGAGCCCGTGGGTTCGAGACCCGCCTGCGGAACTTGGCGAGACCTCATCTCTCCAATGAATCAAAAATGAGCCGGGTGTGGTAGCGCGCGCCTGTAGTTCCAGCTACTTGGAAGGCTGAGGCGGAAGGATCGCCGGAGCCCAGCAGGTCAAGGCTGCAGTGGCTGGGAGCGGCCACTGCACTCCAGTCTGGGCGATGGAGTGAGACTCTAACTCAAAAAAACAAGAAAACAAAGCAGACATTGATAGTAGATCCCGTGCTTGGAGCTCACTGGATCCCATTAAACAGTAATGTCTGTCGAAAGAGATGGATGCTGTGGCTTCGCTTCCCATTTGAAAGATGTTACGTACAGATAACAGAGGGAGAGTGTGTTTGGAAGCCCTGATGCACACACACTTCCTAGGCTGCCTCATATTGCTGAGGCCTGAAGAAGAAAATGTTCTTTTTAAAGTCGGGAGTGGTACCAAGTCCAACTAAACTTCAGTGGGTTATGGATGGAGGATATTATGTTTCATTTGATGACTGCAGCGATGCCAAAAGAAACCTGAAAGACAAACGCCTGCCTTAAATATTGAGACAGAGATAGATGGCCTAGCAGAAGCACGGCGGGAAGACGGCAGAGACGCTTTCGCTGCTGCTGTCTTACTTCTTTTCCAGATGCAGTTCGTCTTTCCAGGGCCGATTTTCCCCATAATGTTCTGTCTAAAAAAATGGAAAATGTTGGCTGCTTAACCCCGAGGTACACGAGAACTCATGAGAACTCATTCACTCATTCCTACATGCACTGGTTGAGTCTTTTTCAAGGAACTCCTACTTTGTGGGAGGCATTGTGGGAGGTGTTGTAGCAACAGATTTGATTGTTCATTGCTACATCGTGTTTCCACTACTGTTTCATGCTGTGTGTGTGTGTGTGTGTGTGTGTGTGTGTGTGTGCAATCAAGTTCGTGAACTCGTCCTGAAAAAGTGCTCCATGCCTCATTGCTGAATATCACTAAGGTCACCTTTGAAAGACTCCCCTTGGGAAGCTATGCACCAATGCCAGTACCTAATCTCCCCATCCAAGTGACTTTGGAACTCTTTTTCTGGAGTGGCCATCAGACCTGTCATCATATGACCCTTGAAGTTCGGATGTTATTCAATGTCTTCCTTGCAATATTTCCTTTATCTTCAGGTCAGGAAAAATGTCATTGGGGGCCAGATCAGGTGAGTAGGGAAGGTGTTCCAATACAGTCACCTGTACATTGCTGCCGAGGTAAGTACATGGTAGTGAGTTCGTGAACTTAATTGTCGGACCTCAACACATAACCGTGACAGCTCTACCCACCTGTTTGAACCAACCTGTGAATTCTGCCCTGCCCTGATCATGTAATCCATATTATGTAAAACCTAGATAGGGTCTCTGAGTTTACAAACTAAATTATGAGCCCGACTGATTAGATAGCTAACATTTTCGATTTCAAGTGTGTAGAAATGAATGCTATGTAAAAGGCCTATAACTCTACTCATTTTTAAATTGGACCCCTTGTTATAGGAAATAACCCCAAAAGATTAAAGAAGATTCTAAGTGTGTAAAGAGTCTATTTATGAGGTTGCCATGTGGTCTGCTGAGTTCCAGATTGGGTCCATGTGAAACGGCATTGAGATTCATATACTCATATTCATATTCAGTTACTCATCTTCCTGCAGGAACCCCCATACAAGCTCAGATCTAGGCTTTCTCGCCCCCGCCTCTGCCTTCCATCTGAATCTGCTGCTTCTTCCCATGGCCCCACATCTCTCGTTTCTAAAACTGCAAACGACATCAACCTTTTCTTTCAGTGGTATTGATTTCTTATTCATCACAAATTAAGACCTGAGCATTGTCGAAAAGCTCAGTCTGCGTTCTGAGCATGCATCCCATACTGATGCAATTAAGAGAATTACTGTAGAGGGCTTATGGTTTTCTGGGGAAACAAAGTCAGAACCAACAATTATAACTACATGATCTCGTGTTGATACAATCAGGAAGCTATCATGGTTAGGACTAGCTCACTCAATAGTAATATTGTCGATGTGAAAGGAATGTGCACCTTGGCTTACTCAGTATTTGGTAGAGTTAGTGTGAATGTACTTGGTTTAATTTACTTCAGTTCAGTGCCAAGAATAGTTCAGCACTCTCTTTGTGCAGCCCCTTTGTCAGTTACTGAAGATACAAAACAACAGGGATTTAATGTACCCTTGAGTGACAGGTACCTAAAAAGTCGCCATACCACCTAAAAGGTAACCATACCATGGTGCAACAGGGGCAGACGCGGGACTGTTTAAAAGAACTCAAGGCGGTGAGAGTGGTGGTAAGGGGTTTTGCTCCTAAGAAGAAGCTGAGTCAGGTCAGCAGTACATTCCTGGGAAGAATTAGACATTAGGAAAGTTTTCTGGGCACAAGGCTGGGGGTAGAAGCAGAGAGTGTGGTGCTTCACTTCGTTGGGAGGAAGGGGATGAGCAAGAATCTTGAGAGGTGGTTGTGCACGTCTGAGGAGTTGGTTTGTGCCTTTGAAGCTCTGATGGTGCTGAACACCCAAAACGAGACTGGACCACATTCAGAATTGTCATCACCGATCACGGACATTGCGATACCGCAGTGGGGAGCAGGTCACAGCAGTCGGAAAAGTGACAATTTTCGGAACTCAGTAGAGCTGAGTTCAAATCTTGACTTTCCAACTCGCTAGCTGTGAGTCTTGGGGCAAGTTACTTCACCTCTCTGGAGTTCGACGTGAATAATCTTATCTACCTAATGTGTGTAAGGCACCGAATAATACACAAGTAAGGCAAGAAGAGAGTTTGCTTCCACCTTCTGGACAAAAGAGTCTAGTCAATTCCAGTCAAAAGGTACACAGATGTGAAGGACACCTCTCACAGAGGTCATGTGAAGTCTCAAAATATCCCAAAGGCTGTAGCTGTCAGACACAGAACAGGTTTTCGTTAATACGCGTTGCAACATGAGAGGGATAAAAATACGCCGGAGCAATTGTCTGCCTTCTCTGTTCCTTTGACCAATTCTTTAGTAACACATCCTTTTTCTGGATGGGCCTGAAGCATGGACAGGTTTGGGAACTCTTGAACTCAAGAGGCTGGGCCTATTCCATCGGCAGGGTTTACTCACACCATGCAAGGATTATAAATGAAAAGCGGAATGCTGTCTCACACTCTTTGTGACTTAAGTTCATCTCCCAGGGAGTGTTTTTATTTGCTTTTCATTACCCAGTCGTTGAACCCCAACATGCCTGCCACGACTTCCTTCTTCCTGGTTGCTTTATCGAATGTCTGGAGCACGTATGCACCCCGTCTTATGGGTGTTTACTATGTGACAGGCCCTTTGTAACACTCTACGAATGTGTGTATCTCAATGATCTTGGTTCTAATCTCACTCACCACTTACATCCTCCTAACCACAGGGAACTCCTGTGGACTCCATCTTGTCAAGATTAAGAACTGATCACTGGGTCATCTTTACTTTCAGTAGGACACATTCCTATACCACTCACTTATCATCTTATTTATTTATTTATGCTGTAGACCTACAGAAGTTGGGTGGCGTGAACTCACCAGCATGTTTCTTGATGCCACCTTCACAAGAGTTCACAGACAGAGATCTGGAGTTAGACAGCCCAGGTTATACCCTGATCTCCTCCTGCACGGATCGGGTGACATCAAGACAAATAATTTTCATGAGCTTCATTCTCCTCTGTGTACTGCTGTTGTGGCAATTAAATGAGTTAATATTTAGCCTGGTCTGTAGCATGTCGTCAAAATATATTAGCTAATATTTTTATTGGCATGGACAACTCAGTGAAACTAACTTTCTCGTGCTGTCCCCTGCAGTAGCCTCTAGCCACCTCTTAATTAATTGAAATCAATTAAGATCAAATGTAAACAAAAAAATTAAACCCTTAGTTGTACCAGCCATGTTTCGAGGGCCCGATAGACGCCCGGGGCTGATGCTCACTGTGTTGCATTACAGATATGGAATTTCCCCCCCCCCACCCTGGTCATAGAAAGTTCTGCCGACCCTGCCTCCAGTAACGTTGCCGTCCAACCCTAGAAATATTATCTGAGGAAAAAAAGCAAGATTCACCACATACCTTAAAAAATTTCAGAACAAGTCCAACGGGGAGCTTGAACCCCTAAAGAACCATCCCCAATACCCACCTAAAGCGTGCATCAATCTTTGGTAACAATTAGAGCCTTGTTGCCGTCCCAGTTGCTTTGTGGCTGTTTCTCCCGCCCCCTCCCCTATTTCCCATCTCTTTCTGATGGACTTACGCTCCGTATGTAATGTTGCTACAGGTGCAAAATTGTCTCTTTCAGTCCTGAATGCGGGTGCACATGTGCAGTGCGGCTCCAAAGGCCAGCACGCGGCTCCTGTGCGTTGCAGCCTCTCTCGCAGACTGTGGGTCAACAGCGTTCTTCTTTGCTTGCTAATGCTTTATTGTCTCTTAGTATACATTGGAATAATAATGGTAATTTATGCAGATATTTTGTATGCATAGCAAATAATGAGAAACACCTGCAGAAATTTCCCTCCTTCTCCGAGTTCAGCAACTAATTATATTTTTAAATAATGGCTACCATTGAACACAATTATCCAAATCACTTTAAGTAATGGAATCTTTTTAAGGTGTTTTTGAAAATTTTAGCACAGTTTTTAAACACTCGTTTTTATCTGGAAGATGGGAGGAAAAAAGGCTAGTGGGCGGCTTACTCACCCAAAAAGCAGTTTCTGCCGAGGATGGCTCAGCCTCGCATTTTCCTCTGGCCTGGCCTGGGCTCTCGAAGGCTCTGACCAGCCGATGAAATCCAAGTGTTTCATAGGGTTCACCTTCCTAATTTGGGCGTCTTGCTCTCCTTCCCTTCCGCCCTTTCTTAACGTGATATAAAACGATTAGATCACTTCCAAAACACTCTCCCTTTGAAAAGCACCAACGCCCACGTGATTCCTCTGCTGTCCATTTTGGTCTGAGCAGGAAGAGCACTGCCTGGAAAAGTCAGTAGCCCCAGCTGTTCGGGCGTTTCTGGGTCTCAGCTTCCTCTCCCCTTCATTTGGAAGATTGGGAGGGATCCATGGCTGACATGTTTCTCTCTCTACAGAAGCAGGGGCCCGTGAGAGCAGGGTCTCTGAACCCTGGCCCACCAAGGACCACGTTCACCAAGGAGAATCTGCAAGGCAAAGGTGCTTGTCCAAGAACAAGACCAATAAGAAATAAGTATTTTCCTCCTTATACCAAATCCTTAGGTTGTGGTCTTACTTAGAGCACTTAATTACAGTCTCTCTCTCTCTCTCTCTCTCTCTCTCTCTCTCTCTCTCTCTCTCTCTCTCTCTCTTCCCCCCCATGCCTATGTATTAGTATGTATGTGTGTCAGTGTGTGTGTATTTATATATGTGTGTGTATATATATATATCTGGGGATTTAGGGATTGACCATAGAAAGAACAGCTTGGGGAATGTACACCTTCCTCTTAGTCACTGCCTTCTTTGCTAACAAGACGTGAAGGGGACCTTCACAACCTTTCCAACTCTTTTTCTATGTGCTCATAAGAAATTATTGCTCCAGGCCGAATGTAGTGGCTCATGCCTGTCAACCCAGCAGTTTGGGAGGCCAAGGCGAGAGGATTGCCTGACCCAGGACTTCGAGATCAGCCTGGGCAACATAGCAAGGGTGAGCTCTACAAAAAAAAAATTTTTAAAAATCAGTCAGGCATGGTGGTGCATGCCTGTAGTCCCAGCTACTTGGGAGGCTAAAGCGGGAGGACCCCCCCTAAGCCCAGAAGGTCATGGGTACAGTGAGCCATGATCATGGCAGTGCACTCCAGCCTGGGCAATGGAGTGAGTCCCTGGCCCCCCAAAACAAAACAAAGTATAATTATTGCTCTGAGAAAGAAAATCGGCTCTTGCATAAATCATATCATTTTCTGTCAGATTCGAGATCATTGGGTCAACCAACATGATTGAGTCACATGGGGAAATAGTAAGAATCCCTGGCCTCATGGGGTTTACCATCTGGAGATGGAGGTGAGTTAAATATCAACCAAACTCAAAATAAAACAGATGAAAATAAAGCAATACACAATGAGAGTTTAGATGACACAGTCGTTCATTCTCCTCTAAGTCAAGAGGAAGCTCTTGGAAGAATGACTTGGACCAGGGCCTGGAGAGCTGCACACCGGCCAGTGGGGATGTCTGGGTCCTGTCTGTAGACTCACGTGGCTGCATGCCGCTGTTCAGCTGACCTGGTGGACGGAGGCATCAAGGAGACACAGAAGGAAAATGCCGTGATGCTTTCCTAAAACTAAATAGAGCCAGTGAAAAAGGATGCCTTTTCTCTTTCTGAAATTATTTTCCATCTTTTTTGTTGTTAAAGTATTTTTTTAAATTAAATAATGGTCACTATAGACAGTCAATCTCAGGGTTTTTGTTTTTTGTTTTTCAAAATAAAAAGCTGGCAAATACCCATCAGTCCCCAAACCTGAATATTTTGTTTGACGTTCTGCTGGGTCATTCAACCTGGAAGGGCCATCAGAGAACCACAAATGGGAAGCTACTTTTTTTTTATGTTCACTACTTGAAAACAAAGAGTAAATCTTTCTAATTTTACAAAGAGTGAATCCTTCCAATTTTATCTTTCAAAATAAATCTTAAAAGCATACATCAAGGGTGCTTGGAAAAATGGTCTTTGAGCAAGATTTTTTTTTAAACCCCTTCTCAGATGAACCTTGAGGATAAAATCTAAAAGCAAAAGCATAGTCCAGATTTAATTCTACCACTTGTGATGTTCCTTTAGGAGGTGATGGTTCTTGTGAATAGTGGAGTCACAAATCCATTTCTAAAGGATACAGTGAAAGCCCAAACCGCATTTTTAAAAATCTGACAAGCACTTTAACATCTTCAACGTGCTAAAAATGAAGTTGATGCTGGTCCGAGTGCCCTCACACATGGCCTTCCTCTGTTGCCAGAGTTTCTGATGTGATTCAAGTAGCAGGTGAATAGTTAACGATGCAAGGCCCTGGTGCTTTTATTAACCACAGAAAGGTGTGCCTTCTAAACAAAGCCGAGGCTCCTCAGCCAAACATAAACCACTGCCTTAGCGAAGGGACTGGTGACTCTGTGTCTGGGCCTGGAGGGGAAGAGCGGAGAGGGCTTCAAGAGTCATCAGAAGTGACAGGCTGCCCCCCTCTTGTGACACGCACCATGTCTACCCCCATCCTGAACCCATTTCCCGTGTTAAACTTCCAAACAGATCAACTCTGTGGCGAGTGAGAGCGGCGGTGGCTCCAAAATGACTTGACACACACGTGTGCTTCCGTTATTTAAGAAGTATCTTGGGGGTCAAATTGAGCGGCGGTGTCCTTATGACTCAGATTGTTGACGTGTGCCCCCTGGCAGGGCGTCTGTCTTGTGGATGGCTGCGATCTTTTGTAGACACAGCCGTGCCACCCGGGAGCAGATTCTTGTCTCTGTTACTCACAACACTTAACTTCTGCACCAAACATGGTCTTGAGAAAAACATCTACTTAAGAGACATCTCTTGGGTGTGGCTGTTCTGAACACAGTTTAACACAGAGAGAAAGTGTTTGTGGACTGTTTGCAGTGATGGTGTCGTTGGAAGGATGCTCTTAATCACGGTAATTTGGAGAGTGTAAGATGGTGGCCCCTGGGGAAGTCTGACTTGAAGTAAATCTTAAAAGCATACATCAGGGGTGCTTGGAAAGATGGTCTTTGAGCAACTGGTTCACTGTAAGGTTTTTTTTTTTGTTGTTGTTGTTGTTTTTTAACCCCTTCTCAGATAAACTTTGAGGATAAAACCTAAAAGAAAAGGCATAGTCCAGATTTAATTCTACTGCTCGTGATGTTCTTCTAGGAGGTGAGAAATAAATAGTGGAGTCATAAATCCACTTCTAAAGGATACAGTGAAAGCCCAAACTGCATGTTTAATCCAACCAGCACTTTACCGTCTTCAAAATTGTCCTAAAACGTGGACACTGTCCCCACAAAGGGGAGCTTTCCTCTAATACCACCCAGTCATAAGCAGCAGGCTGTCGAACTGTTCTTCCCCAAGATTCCAAAGCTTGTATCTTGCTGAAAATAGGAAAGAAAGGCCTAGAAGTTCTGGGAAGGCCTCCAAATACGAGGTGCAAGTAGGTTAATACAGTACGTTGTCTAGAAATCCATCTTAGCGACATGAGATTGCCTCTTCCCCCTCACTCAAGTCGCAGTACCGAAGCAGGACCACAAGAGGGAACCATTGTTTAAATGTTAGGAGGATTGGGTCTTTGAGGAATTCACCCATCTCAAATCTCTCTTTAATATAACAACCTGGTCAAAAGGGTTGAACAAAAAAAGTAAAGAGACAGATGCAATCACCGACGCAGTTCTATTTTAAAGCGCTGAACTATTTCAGCTTTTAAATATACAAATAATCAAAGGTGTTCTTGGGGCTGTAACCCGGCAACGGAAACCCAAGCACCTAACAGAAATTCATGCCATAAAGAAAGCACTGACAGGTCTTTATTTTCCCATTGGCCCTAGCTTGCCCGGCAAGGAGGCAAACTTTCCTGATGCCCATAGAAAATGTTGAAATATCAGAAAACAAAGACAAATCTAAGCCGTCGAGCTCCAAGTGTTGCCTATCAAATAGCAGAGAGTCACAATGAGTGGTAACCAGAGAGCGGGAACATATGCTGTAAGGAAGCCTTGCTTACAGCCCCGTGAACCAGCACAATCGTGAAACCCAGACGAATGTGATAAAAGACATATAGAATGACTTCTTGGAGGTCGCACGGCACCAGGCTGGCACGGGTCCAGTTTCTGCATCGACAGAACTGCAAAACAAACTGGAAAATATTTGAGGCCAGTAGGGCTTTTATAGGAAAACAGATGACGGCTGAGATTATTAATCTCGACAGTTTCCTGATTTATTAGGACGTTGTCATCCTCTCCTTTTGTGTAATTTGGCAAATGCATAGTATTGGACCTGGTGGAGGCTGAGCTAACCGTGGCAGCAGGTAGAAAGTGAGGTTTGGACTTAGGCAAGAGGTGGACAGAGAGGATTTTCAGTTGCATATTGTCATCTGGGGAGCACCGATCGAGTCTGTGTTTCTGTTTTTGTCTTTTAACGGCTATCAACCCTAGATGCGGCTATGTAACTAAAATGCATTCATTAACTCAGAGAAATATACCTTCTGTTTATTTAATAAATCCAAAGTAAAGGTGACTGAAATTTAAAACCGACGTCTCCAGCAATTAAGAACAAATGTTACTGTTTACCATGCAGGGAATGAAAAACAAAGAAAACAATGAGAAAATAATAGTAATCTTTAAAAGCCATTCCTCTGAACTGCTATTATGCCACAAAGCAAAACGCACAGAATTTCTCACTGCGAATCGCTCGCACAAAATCACGAAAACAGTCTTGGGTGACTTCATAGTAAACTCAAAATAAGAAAGCACTTGACATTTTATTAGCAATCTCCTTTATGAAGATATCTTTTATATTCTATTTTTTGTGATCCCCTCCATTTAAAATAACTGCAGCAGAAATTAAGCCTCAATAAAAATGCATCACAATTAAAGATATTTCCAACTAATCAATATTATCCTCGAGACAGTTTTATCAAAATATAAAATTTCCAAACTTAGAATGCTATAATTGAACACTTTTTTTATTATTAAGGAAAGCCATGTCCACACCTATGTTTCAAGACTGACATATTGTGCAATAAACAGCAATCAGCCTAAAGATGCTATATTAAACAAACCAAGTTTTGTTTTGCTAAACTAAGCAAAATTAGTTGAATGCCCTAAGTAATAGTTGCTGGTATTTTTTTTTCTAAATTATTTCTCCACTTGTTTTTGTGTCTATGCATAAATTAAAAATCTGCTGAAATTTATTATTCATCTGAGATGTAATTAATATGCAAAATTATGCAAATTAAGATGCAATTAGGCTTCAATTCTCTAGTGGAATTTTCCATTATAATTTAATACAAAGTAATAGAGTAATTGGTGTCACGTGTAATTACGGTTACTCACGTGTACTTGCAGACGTGCAAATGATGTGGTATACGTTAGTTATCCTATGCAAATGGCTCATGCAATCTCTTAATACTTGGAAGTGAAGTAAACAAAGATGGTCTTCAAAAAAAAGGGGGGAGAGGTACCCCTCTTTCTTCTCATGTGCTACCATTTTGGAGAACTATGCGAATCGTCGTACCTCATCTCCTCGCATGTATTCCTAAGAATTTTTAACTTGGTGCACGGTTTATGACTTTAGAGAAATTATTTCCAGACAGAGAAATAATAAACAAATAAATCTTTAGACAGAGACCCATCAGGGACTCAGGCGCCACATGGATGCGCCCAGGGTGACAGCAAACACACACACCGAAGCCTGGCGGAGCAGGACAGAGGCTTGTTTTGTACCAGGCTCAGAAGGTCCCTTCTCTGAAAGAGATCACATGGCCTGCTCTGCTGTGACAGTGTCCCATTCCTTCCCGGTGACAAAGTCGATGGATTTGCCCTGCGGTCTCCCAGGAAGGCAGGCCGTTGGGATCGTCAAACCCAAATTTCTTCCCTCTTAATTTTCCGAATTCTAAGAGGATTCGGTGTCATGGCTCTCTGCATAAATAGAGCACCGGGGAAATTGAACTCTCTCGTTCTCCCCATGGCTCACTCCATCCTTTGGTTCAGGGGGCTCGCCTGCTGACCACCGTATTGGTGCGGCTGGTCGTGTCTTTCTAGAGAAATGAGAAGAACGGGTCTCCCCCGCGCTGTCCTGAGCCAGGAGCGGCTGCTTATAATTTCTCCATGAGAAATGATTACCGCTTGTTTTAAAACACCCATGCTGTGTTGAATCCTGCACAGAAAACATTATGATCTCGACACTTTCCTTCTCATAACTGAAGCACACACTTTAAGACGAGTATTTTATATTCTCAGCTCCAATTAACCTGAAGTGTTTCTCTTCCCCACGTCTCCCCCTGCCCCCATTCCTCACCCGAGTCTATCCATCTCCCCTTTGTAACAGACGCGTTCTGTTTCTCTGGGGGGGGTGTGTGTGATACCCTTTGTGGCAACGAATAAGAGTGGGCACAGGCAGAGAGGACAGGGAGTGACACAAAGCGGTGGATAAACCATTTCCTTTTTTCCCCACTAGGTTCTCGCTTCCTGACCCTTCCCTGCCACGTACTCCGGTTGGTTATTTGGAAGAACAAGCACGGACGAGGAAACAGGACAGCTAGCGTTAGTCTCTCATGCTGCACTCCCAGCAGCTCCACCCCTCCATCCATATGTGGCTTCCCATTCATTCCAGGAACAGCACCAATGACTGTGCAGCCAGGGCCATTTGTCATGGCAGTCCACCGTGGACACTCCGAGCAGCGCTTGGATCTTCAACACCGGTTATACAGCTGTTGTACAATCGTTGTAAACGGGATACACAAGGCCCCATGGGTTTCTCGGAGTCGACTGTGATCCCGGGAGGTGGGACAGGACGGAGGGCCGTTCCCAACCACCTTCCTCCTCTCCGCCTGGCCCCATTGTTCCCTAAGTCCAGGGGCCCGGGGTAGGAAAGGGGGTGAACCGTCATCAACAAGGACCAAGAGGCTGAATCAGCAGTGTTCTTCGAGCCCGGGAGGGACTTTGGAATCCAGGTTTCGTGGACAAAGGGGCTTCCTGAGACTTCAGCATCACCAAGGAAGACTCTTTCTGGACTTGCTGTGGCAAGATAGCCCAGGTCAGAAAGACCAGCCTGGACTGGAGCTCTCTGAGACCCCGGACCAGACCGCCCAGTGTAGGCACATGTTGTCTCTTTCCTGGTTTCCTCTGTTCTCACCTTCAACGGGTTCCATTTATGGACCGAAACCAACATTTCACGTCTCTGTTTTTTACTTATCTGAGGAACTTGGTTGATTCGGTCAGACCTTCCCAAAGAGACTCCGTGCTCCTTTCTTTTCCCGGGTTTGATTCTTCCAATCCTCAGACTCAGATAGCTGAATGAATACACATGGACATGCTCCACACCTGTGAGCTATCACATGCAGGCATTACAGGTCAGGTTGCATCTGCTTTGCAGATAACACGATCCAAGTCTTCACAACAGCCATATAGAGAATACGTAGTGGAGCTGAGACTTGAGTAAAAAGATTGGCTTCTGTTTACAATAAAAATTTATTTTTATTTAGCAAGCATTTTGATATTGCTTTATCTTCTAAGAACTTTGCAAAGACTCTACTCGATGTAATTTAAGACACCATTTTTTTACGTGTTAACATCTAGGAAAAGCAACAATATCTTACAATCAATGATTACTGTTGACTGTCACTCTCAGCAAAACCACAATGATGATACCGCTGTGGATGTTTCTATGTGCACACGCTTTTTTGTTATTGTTTCCTGTTGAATGTCGGAACCACGGAAATCTTGTGAATGTTTAGCCAATCGCCTTTAACTTAAGGACCATTTAAGGTAAGAATATGAGTCTTTCTGTCTGAAAATTATTCATTGACACCTTCAGGTAAGATTAAGAAAGTGCCACCATGAAAACTCATTATGAATGTCAGTGACTTGGAAGACAATGGGGAGTCCTCTTAAGAAGTACCACCTTAGGCCAGGCTCAGTAGCTCAGCCTGTCATCCCAGCACTTTGGGAGGCCGAGACGAGTGGATTGCCTAAGCCTGCAGGTTCGAGACCAGCCCAGGAAATTTGTTGAGACCTCATCTCTACAATTAAAAAAAAAAAGTAGTACCACCTCACTAACACCCTCAGCACCAACAAATATCCTGTGTTTAAAAACAAAGAAACAAACAAAAACACAGTGAAAACTTATTCATGTCAGATTTATGATGTGAGGAGGTTTTAAGAATACAAACCAGGCTGGGCTCAGTGGCTCAGCCTGTAATCCCAGCACTTTGGGAGGCCAAGGCAAGTGGATTGCCTGGCCAACGTGGCGAGACCTCATCTCTACAATAAATTTTTTAAAAAATTAGCCGGGCATGGTGGCACATGCCTGTAGTTCCAGCTACTAGGAAGGCTGAAGCAGATTGCCTGAGTCCAACAGGTTGACAGTGCGGTGACCGTGAGCATGCCACTGCACTCCAGCCTGGACAACAGAGTGAGACTCCAACTCAAAAAAAAAAAAATACCAAGCAAATGATTTCATCCAATATACCCTTTTTATATGACCGCCCAAGAGTGAGAATATGTGGTAAAAATCCATGTTGAAATAACTCTGGAAGAGACCTGTCAGTATTTATAGTACAACAATTCCACATGATAAGAAAGCATTATGTCACAGGTTAATTACCGGCCATCTTTTCTTTGTTAGAGGCACATAGAATAATGGTACATCTGACATCCCAGTGATGTCTCAGAAACAAGAAGATATATTAGACACTCACCTGTGCCTCCTAAGTGCCGTAGGAAGCTGTGGTGTGGTTAGTTGCGCTTTGCAGAGTCAGGACTGAGGTACAGAAGTCACTTGTGTGACTACTTGACATTTACCCAAAGGAACAGAGGTCATTCTACAAAAAAGACACCTGCACCCTCATGTTCATGGCAGCGCCATTCACAATTGCAAAGATGTGGAATCAACCTAAATGCCCATCACCCAATCAGCAGATCACAAAAATGTGGGACTCACATACACACACACACACACACACACACACACACACACACACACACACACACACACTATGGAATGTCTTTCAGCCATGGAAAGGAACGAAATAACGTCTTTTGCAGCAACTTGAATGGAATGGAAGAACATTGTCTGAAGCAAACTAACACAGAAACAGAAACCCAAACGCCGCGTGTCCTCGTGTATGGGTGGGAGCCAAACTAAGAATCCTCAAAGACATAGGAATGGCGTAATGGACACTGGCGACTCAGAAGGGTAGGGCGGAGGGGCTGGAGGTTGAAGACTCACCCATCGGGCACAAGGTGCACAGGTAAGGATGGACGGTACACTTGAAGCCCAGACTTCTTTGCCGCTGTACAATGCAACCATGTATGATGCATCCATGTAATCAAAAACCATTTGTACCTCAAGTGACGGACATTTGTTCAAAAATTAAGCAAATTTAAACAAATTAAAAAAGAAGTCGCGAGTACACCCAGGAGCTGAAATTTGAACACACAGATCTGACCCCGAGTCATGATAACCTGGGCCTAACCTGGCCCCCAGACAGAATTAGTTAGGTTGAGATGTCGATTTTTTTTTTCCTAAAGTTATTACTACTTTTTGGTTGTTATCGGCATTTAAAATTGGGGAAATGTCGTCTAAGAACTTGAATTTCCACGTCTTCGTGAGACCAGACCCAGCAATCGTGGCCGGCGTCCCTCTTGCCTGATGACAGTGGGTTCGAGGGACATGCCGCCTCCCCCTTCTGAGGCCTGAACTGACCAGTGTCCCCTCACCTTCCTCGCTTCTCCTCACTCCCTGAAGAGACCCAATGCTGTGTTTTGACAGGGTGTCAGGCATGCTGCTGCATTTACATTGGGGACACTTCCGGTGAACCTTCTCGGCCCATACCACACCGTTCTCCCCTGTCCCCTCCCCACCCATGCTCCTCACAGCCCAGGAACCATCGGACCTAGACGGGTGGAAGCATCTCTTGCCCAGAGTGTGAAAGATAAGTTGCTGTTTTTGGCCATGGTACCAGGCAGGGGTACCGAGCAGAGTTTCCAGGAGGGGCTTCTCACAGGGATCTCACCACACAGCATCATGGGAGCTGGAGAAACAGTGGCTGCAGGGTCTGATATCACCAGGACTGGCTGTGCACAAGGAAGGGGGAACAGGACCTGCTGGAACCTCTGAGGTCACCTGGAGCTCACCTCTGCACCTCCAACTCGGAGACCGGGGTCCTGCCAGGGAAGCCAACCCCCTTGTCATTGCAGAGAAGCGGGATCCTAGTCCAGCGGTCAGAGAAGCCAAAAGGGGAGGCCCCGCTGGGACTGGAAGAGCAGGGCTCAGCCACTGGCCACAGCCACTAGGTGAACCAACACAGCGAGGACGACCAACCCTCCTGACCCCACGGTAGCCCTGCAGGCATCAGGATGATGAGGGTTTCACTCCTGCCTTCCAGCCTCAAGCAGGACTACCTCATGGCCACCCACAGCCTGGAGTCACAGAGGGGAGGGGATTCTAGGAAATGCACTTCTGGATTAGCTACGTGCACACAGCTCAGAGTCACCATAGCCAAAAGTCAAGACATAGTGACGGTCAGAGGCTCCTGCCAAAATAGCTTCATCTTCCCATCTGAGTCACCAGGAGGATCAGAAGCGTGCCGAGATTTTTGTCTGTTTGCTTTTCAGTGCGACTCAGAAGAGCCTACGGTATGTGGGTCATGATTCACCCAATTGTGATCCTGACACTATTGTCTGCGATCCTTATGCAAAGCCTACAAGACTCATTTTGCGAGTCCAGCTTCTATCTTGACTCTCACAAGCCCGTCTCACCTCCTTCTGGCCCAGTCCACCTCAGTCATCTCGTCGCAGGTCTCTGCTGCCCCGAGCCATCTGAATTCCCAGCCCAGCCTTGGGTGAGGATGCCTTCATCCCAGCAGTAGCAACTGTGTTATTCTGGCCTGTTCTCAGGTCCAGCCCTCGCGTCAAAGGTCTCCGGCAGAAAAGACCTGCAGAATCTCATGTTACCCATAGCACATGCCTTAGGAAACACTTCCTATCACCTACTGGCCGCACGCACAAGAGCTGACACTGCGGCCCACACAGCAGCTTATAGGACAGTTAAGAAACAAGCACTTCCTGTCAGGGCTACTCTTTCATCTGTCTATACTGTCTGGGGACTGGGATCCCATTTTCTACAATTGCCTAGATCCTATTCACATGCACAGGGAACTTGCCCCAAGTGTATTTGCAAAGTCCGGGTTAGATGACATTTCCCAACTCACCCTCACATTGTCCTCAACCCCAGCCTAGGTTGACGGCTGAGATCCACCTCTACTCTTAGGGCAAATTCACATGAGGGAGCTTGAGTGTCTTCTGCTGCTGACCAATCTTGCTTGGCACCATCTCGATGTATCAGAGTCATTCTCATAACTTTGACGGCCCCCTCCCAAGCCCCACCCCGGAGAAGGACGCTTCAACTTTTTCTTTCCTAGGGTCTCACTGGTCTCTTGTGCAAACTAAACCACCCTTCCCAGTTTACCCTATCCAAAGTTATGGAGTAAGGAGGAGTTCCAAGCTTTAAAATTACCGTATGACCTCCTTCTTAGCTGACGCTGCCCCAAAGTGGTGTGAGGATGCAAGACTGAGGGTCAGGCAGAATGAACCAGGGAAGGAGTGAAGACAAGGATGGGTGGTGAAGTTGGCCCCTGTTCCATGACCCCTGCTCATCCCATGGGACTTTCTGGGAATCCTTATAAGACTGCATCTCAGACCCGTTTGCCTGAGGATAGAAGAGAGAGTAATTGCTCTATCGGCCCTGTAATTCATTCACACTTCTGGGTCCCATATATTTGAGATCACGTGGGGCTGGTCATCACAACAGTGGTCGGAAAAGCAAGAGAGCTGAGCAGAAAGTGGGGTGTAAGAGGGTCAGAGGCCATTCACCCACAGCAATGCTTACCCACATGGGCCCTCCAGTGAGGCCAGTCCAGACCTGGTGGTGGCAGGCTGCTGCCTTTCTAAAATTCAAGGAAACACTCGTCTCTATAGAAAGAGTAGGATGTAGACGCCAGATTTTTAGGAAGAAAACACTGGACTTTCCTTTGTGATCTTCCCACAGAACTAAACATGAATCAATCCACTGGATAAAACACAACCATGTCTAATCCCTTACTTAATCAAATAATACATATTTTCCCAGGAATGAGCTTTTCAGTTGCGGGGGCTTCCCAGAAGCCTACATTTGCAATGATGCTACCATCATCCGTTGTTGTTCCTAGCATTGTAGTTGATAAACTGTTGATGTTTGTTGAATTAAGTCAAATTGAACTGACATGAATTGAAAGAGGGGGAGGAAGATGATATGATCGTTGTACTGGAGAGCTTTTCTATACGATGAGGTGGCTAATATCATCCTCATTTTGAAGATTATGAAGAAATTAAGGTCTAGAGAGGTTAAGTAGGTTGCCAAACATCCTACAAACGGTAGTCAATGTGGACGTTTGGGAATTCTAAAATCTGAGATAAAGCCAGCCTTCTTTCCACAATATCGAAGGCAACCTTGAATTTAAACAAATATAAATAGAATCAAATCAAAGTGAACTGAATTGTATTGAACCAAACTGGAAAATCCATCGCGATGCAGAGATGTGGGGTTCAGGACTCTGTAGAGTTCACGTTAATTATGGCATATCATTCCCTCCAACCCCAGTCACCAGATGCCTGTTTCCTGAGGGTGATTCTTTAAAATATTGAACTCTTAATATGTTTTTAATCTACTTTTATTAATAAAAGTTTTAGTTAATAAAAAAAGTTTTGAAGCAAACTCTTGAGTGATTTATATTGCTGTAATAACATCTACCTCTTCCTTTGTGAGAACGGTCCTTTGGTCTCAGAGTGCAGGAGATGGGCCTGATTAGCCTTGGTTCATAATACTCTGGTCTCTTTTGACCTGTTCACGTGGTACAAAGCTATCTGGAATGATAATCACGGTAAGGATCTCCGCTAGTGCGTCCACTAGCAAGATAAGCTTTTTAAGAAGCAAGTTCTGTGCTTGGTTTTGTAAGTCGCCTCACACTTTGAACCAACACACTAAAACAAGAGCAGTAACTGGCTATCAGGCCATTGTGGAATGCTACTTAGAGGTGATTTTTCAAAAATAGGTCAAGTTCAACAGCCTCATGTTCCAGAAGAGGAAACAGTGCTCATACGTAAAACTGATCTCACAGCTTATACGGAGTATTCACCCATTATCTCATCTATTATGTCATTTGAGGCATTGGCCCTAGGAAGTTAAGTAAATTGTCTAAGGTCATGTGGTTAATTAGTGACAGAATGAAAATGAAGGGTGAGGAACCTGCGGCTCATTAAATGTGTGGTTTTCATTGATTTATTTTTCACAAAATATATATTGGGCAGTGTGAAGTAGACATTGTACTTAGAGTTTTGGTTTGGAGAGACAAAAAGATGGCATAAAATAATCAATGAATGCCGATTTGTCCTCAAGCAGCCTTCATTCTGACAGCAAAGAAAAAAACGTTGCCTATTCACGGCGGGAAGTGCCTATGGGTGGTTCTAATCAATATCTAGGAAGTTCATGTAGGAGTGATTACATTTAGCCGAGTAAAGAGGAAGTTCCTCAATTATTTCTAGGTGGGGAGACATTGCATAGGTTTTTATTTTTATGTATGTATTTATTTTTGAACCGGCGTAGCACCCTGTCACCCAGGCTGTAGTGCAGTGGAACAATCACTGTTCACCGCAACCTCGACCACCCAGCTCAAGTGGTCTTTCTGCCTCAGCCTCCTGAGTATCTGGGACTACAGGCATGCGCCACCATGCCTGGCTATTTTTTTTTTTTTTGTAGAGAGGAGATCTCACTCTGCTGCCTAGGCTGGTCTTGAATTCCTGGGCTCAAACCATCCTCCTGCCTCGACCTCCCAGAGTATTGGGATTACAGCTGTGAACCACTAGGCCCAGCCTGCAAATGTTTATAGATAAGTAGGATCATTTGATATGTTGACTTGGAGCTCGGAAAGCAAAGGGAATGTTCTAGACAGAGAAGAATGACAGAGAACACGGGATGTGGAAACCAAGGAGGACTCTGCTTTCTCATTTCTCAGTCCCATTGCCTTCTCATATTTTAATGTCTATAAAACCATAAGTTATCTTTAAATCAATTTTGGAAGACATTTGCCGTTTGTAAGACTGTGGAGTAAGATGTGTATCAAACGAATGTTGGACTTCTCCATTGATAGTGTCTCATGGTCAAGGACTTTTGGCAAATTTTTAGCTCATTTTGGCAAAAAATTGGCAAATTTTTAGCTCATTTTGGCAAAAATCACTGAAGGGTGAATGAAAAAAAAATTAGCAGAAACTTCTGTTTCAAATTTACCTTGCGGAGAAATCACAAAAGGCCTTAAACCTTAGATTAAAGTTATTGAGACTTTATTGTATGGGCAAGCAGGAGCCTTTGAAGGTTCTTTGAATAGGAATTAATAAGACAAGAAAAGTTTTTAAGAAATTAAATTGAAAGCAATGTGTAGGTAGGATGAGAGTAGAAAGGAACGAAGAAGAACACAGAGCAGTGATTAAAATAGTTGAGAGAGAAACAATCTGAACCACTGAGTTAGCTGCTGAATAACCAACTACCCCAGAGCGTGGCAGCTTAAAACAACCACCATCTATTTATCCCACAATTCTGTAGGCTGGTAATTTGGGTGGGGCCTTGTTGGGACAGTTGTGATTTCAGCTGGTCTCACCCATGTCCTGAGTCAGTTATGGCTGACTGATCAAGGAAGGCTTCAACTGGGATGGCACGTGGGATCACCATGCAGTCTTTCGCCATCCAGCAGGTTAACTGAGACTTGTTCACATGGAGCCTGGAAAGAGTTTCTGCAGAAAGTGGAATTGCCATGGCAGCATCAAACCTAGGCCTGTGACTGGGATGATGGCACTTCCACTGCATTCCGTTGGTCAAAGTAAGTCACAAGTTCAAACCAGAAATGAGGGGTGGAAAAACAAAGAAAAAACAAATAATCCTTTGTTTCCAGGAATCTATCATATAGAAAAAGAAGACTTTTTTTTTTTTTTTTTGGAGTCTCACTCTGTTGCCCAGACTGGAGTGCAGTGGCCGCTCCCAGCCACCACAGCCTTGACCTGCTGGGCTCCGGCGATCCTTCCACCTCAGCCTTCCAAGTAGCCGGAATTACAGGCATGTGCTACCACGCCCGGCTGATTTTTTGATTTATTGTGAGATGAGTTCTCACTGCCCAGGCAGGTCTTGAACCCGCGGGCTCAGGCAATCCACTCACCTCAGCCTCCCAAAGGCACGGGATTATAGGCTGAGCCACCTAGCCTGGCTCTGGAGCAGATCTTATTGGTCATTTCTATCCAATTGTTTTACCTTTCTTGCTAAAAAGAAGTGTGGCAATATCATCGTTTTTAGCTAAAAGTTACCAGGTCTATTCTGATGAGTCAGTTTTATTCTATGAAGCCTAAATAGATGCAATAACTTATACCATATTTAACATTAACTAGAGCAATTTTATGACTAAATTTACCAACATTTTTCCTCTTGTGCTCAAATTATATTACAAAAAATACAACATACTAGTCCTAGAGTAAAGTATAAATCAGTGGAAGTCCATGAAAGATATTCCAGTGAGTTGTTTAAATATATTTAGTGCTTAAAACTTTAAAATTGCTTTTGATCCAAAATTTCACTGGTTAGCAATGTGGGGAATTTTTTTCCCATTTTTCTCATTACAATGGTAGATCTGTTTTAAAAGATCTTGAGAAATCAAAGGATACCTTTCATGAACTAAGATAAGGATATCTTTCATGAACTAAGAGGGGCAGGATAAAACATAACTGAATGTCTTTAAACATTTTCCCTTAAATGCCAGTCCAAAAGAAATGGTTTCTTTCCATGTCAATTTAATAAACATCTATTTCAAATACATGTGCATCTGATTTTCACCCAGTTGTTTTCATGAAATTTGAGAATTTACAAAGCATTGTCAGAAACATCTGGAATCCCACTTCATTAGAGTGAGTTTATAGCATATCGTTTATAGATACTAAATAATAAATCTAAGTCCTTGTTGAATCTCATGATCACTGCCTTTTTTCCAGTTCAGATCTCCCTCACTTCTTTTTTGGATGAATGATGTAGCCTCTTACCTCATGCCCCTTATTCTAATTTTTCCTGTTTTACAATGCACCTCTTTACTCTCCAGTTCATTTCCAATGGGATATTAGTCCAGCCAGATGCCCTTTAAACAAAAAGAACCTGTGTTCAAATAAATTGTAGAATACAATATATACCATACCCTCCACATTTGTAGAGTCTTAAAACTTCCCAGCCCATGAAGAACTTTGAGAAGTCTTGAATAACATAAAGATAGTAATATGTAGTCTTTTCTGCATTACCTATGATCACCACCTGGTTTATTCTGAGGCACCTGGTGCCTGGGGGATAATCAGGATATTTATAGCAGGAATTAGAAGAGAAAGAGCCAATATTTACCTTCCAAAAGACTGGAGACCAGGGCTCAAGAAATTCTTGAAATTCTGGCTTGACTGAAATACGGACCTTTAAATTCCTAAAGATCTTTGACATATCATAGTTCAGGCTTGGTGAAGTCATAAATCACTAAATTTTACCAAGAACAATGCTGAGAGGAAAATCAGAAAGCCGTATGGGGAATGAATGTCTACCGGGCAGAGAAAGGAAGATGATATCTCTCATGAGAGGAAGAAGAGACACTGGGATTAAGCATGACACACAGAGGCAGCCTGGATACTCCAGAAATCTGGTGACCAACCCCCATCTACTGTGAGCCAAGGGGCACAGGAGAGGTAAAAGGAAAACCCCCAGGCAAGCTGAAAGGGAAGTTAAACCTCTGGGTTGCATGCAACTCCCCTTCCCACCTGGAACTTTGAAAGAAGACTGATTTGCAAGATTCTCTCTTATGCTAATACAAGATGGCCACGGTGGAATAGAAAAGATTATATATGAATTTCGACAGAGGAGCAGCAGGGAATTTTGCCAGTGGAATCTCCCTTGACAGTGATGTGGTGTAGAAGGGATCTACACTTTCTTCCAACTGGAATCACTGAGAAGTAAAAGACGGTGGATCTGCCATGGGCCAACATAGTGAATGTCCGAGGGATCACACATGAGATGAAGAGGAGTGGACAGTTTAAGCAAGAAGCAGAAGAGACAGCTGAAAAGCAGAAGGTTCAGAGTGTCGACGAGCCAAGTATAAGCATAAGACCCAGAAGTTAGGATGAACATATTAGCTTACTAGAGCTGCCATAACAAAGTACCACAAACCAATTGACTTAAACAATAGAAATGCATTCTTTCAGGCTTCTGGAAGCTGGAAGTCAAGATCATGGTGTACGTAGGTTTGGGTCCTTGTGAAGGCTATGAAGGAGAATCTGTCTCATGCTTCTCTTCTAGCTTCTGGTGGTTTGCTGGCTAGTTTGGTGTTCTTTGGCTTGAAGAAACATCAACTCAATGCTGCCTTCACCTTCACATGGAATAGTCCCTGTGCATGTCTTTCTCCAAATCCCCCACATCTTTTTAAAAAATAAAGACACAGTCACATTGGATTAGGATGCTTCCTAATAACCTCATTTTAACTAATTGCATTAGCAACAACTCTATTTTAAAATAACATCACATTCTGAATGACTAGGAGTGTAGATTTCATCATATGAATTTTGAGGGGATACAGTTCAACCCATACCAAGAATAGGTGCCTTGAGGATTTGATTTGCTGAGATGGGTAATGAGTTATGCCTATTACAATCACTTGCACAGCGACTTGTCTGGAACAGCAAAAATAGTAGGAAAAAAAGTCCATTGCCTTGCCCAGAGTAAAGAGAGACAAGCTGCATCTCAGTCAGAGGTCAAGAAGAACAAGCCCCAGAACACATTTGCCTCAGAAACATAATTTCGGAAAGGAAATGGTGACAACCGCCAGGAGGAGTTAAATTACCTAAATGAGGAAATTTTGTACTGGAAAAGATCAAGTATCCTTAACTATAAAACTTACATAATTTTCCAACCATCTTTGCCAATGAGGATCAGAAAGAAACTTAGTTACAGAAAAATATTTTTAAAAATTTTTCCAAATGAGTGTCAATATAAATTGTCTACTCTTATTATGTAGATAAATATTTCTCCTGTTTTGATCCAGAACTTCCAAATTTATTTGCTAATTTTTTTTTTAAGTGAACACATGTTATTTTCTCTCAGAATTAGTATTATATAGAATGCCTCTCTGGGAAATAGGATCCTATATTCTTATTAAAGTTGTCTCTACAAAACAATCTTTTTTAAAATGTCCCTTTTCATGTATTGGTTCAAAAAACCACTTACTGCAATTCTTGAGTGTTTAAGGCATTATGTTAGGTGCCTAGACTAGAAAGATAATTCAATTATGAAGTCTGACTTCAACGATGTCACATCTTTTCAGAGAAAGTGTGTACTTGTTTTGGAAGCACATGTACTAATACAGAAACAGCACAGAAATGACTGGCATGAATACTCTAGAAGGATCATAAAATATAAAGAGACCCACATTTTGTTTTTAGTAATATGTGCTTTCTCTCTAAGACAATGATCAAGGCAAGGATATTCTTTCCCACCACTTCTAGTCCACATTGGACTGGAAGTTTAACAGAAAGTTAGAAAGAGCAATAATTCAAACAAAAGGCATAAAGATTAGAAAGTAAAAATTTAAACTGTCAGTATTTTCAAGTGACATGATTGTGTAGTAACTACTGAAGAATATTCAAAACACCCACTAGACCACATAGTGAATTTAACAAGGTCACAGTATACAGGGTTAAAATGATACTTTAAAAGATTCATTCACTATAGCACCGAACAATAAAATACTTAAGGTTAAACTGAACAATACAAACAAAACAAAACCTCTACACAGAATTCACAAAAGATTAAAGAGAGAAATTAAGGAAACTATAATAAATGGGGTGGGGAGATAGATTATGTTCATGGATTAGAAGGCTCAATATTGTAAAGATGTCAATTCTTTCCATGTTGACATGCAGATTCAACACAAGCCCAACCATAATTCCAATATGTTCTTTATTTTAAAAATTGATAAGCTGATTCTAAAATGTATGTGGAAGTACAAATGATCTAGGAGAGTTAAAAAAAACTTGATTCGAGACCCACCTGGGCAGCGAGACCTCATCTGTACAATAAATCAAAAAATCAGCCGGGCGTGGTAGTGCATGCCTGTAATTCCGGCTACGCGGAAGGCTGAGGTGGAAGGATCACCGGAGCCCAGCATGCGAGGCTGCGGTGGCCGGGAGCGGCCACTGCACTCCAGTCTGGGCGACAGAGTGAGACTCCAACTAAAAAAAAAAAAAAAAAAGGAAAAGGAAAATAATTCAACGTAGGAGGAGGGCTTACATTCCCTAACTTCAAGACTAACTATAAAGCTAGAACTATCAGACAATGCAATATTTATAAAATAACAGTTAAATAAAACAGAGTACAGAAATACATTCAAAATTATACAATCAATTGATTTTGGTCACGAGACTGAAGAATTTCAATAAATGCAGCTGGACCAACCCCACCCTCCCCTAAAAAAACCCTTTGCCTTCTGCCGCATGCTAAATGCAAAAGTTAATTTGAGATGAGTCATAGACCTACTTTTAGAAGCTAAGCTTATAAAGCTTCTAGAAGAAAACCTAAGATAATATCTTTTTGACATCAGGGTAGATCTGGCAAAGGACAAAAAGCGTGTATCCTATAATTTAATAATGAAAATATGAACAATTCAAAGAAATAAACCCCACCTGAACAGAGATTCCACAAAGAAATATATATTGCCAATAAGCAAAACAAAACAAAACAAAACTCAGAACCATCGGTTAGCTGGAAATACATCACCCTAAAGAAATACCACTCCGTTTTTAGCAAAATGGTTTAATTAACAAAAGACCAACAATTTCGATAGTCAAGGACATAGAGTACGGTGTTTCTCCTACACTGATAATGGAGTGAAAAATGGGACAATCAATCGGAAACCTGTTCGTTTATCTTTTTTTTTAAGCATAGCATATATCTCCTGATCATCCATCAGTTCTCCTAGGAATTTACCCAAGGAAAATGAGAATGCATTTTGCACAAGAATTTATAGGTAATGTTAATAGTAGATGTATTCATAGTAGTTCAAAACTGGAAATAATTCAACTGCCTATCAACCAAAGAATAGGTAAGATATTTTCCTATAAACATGCAATGGAATAATACTAAGTGATAAAAATGAAAAAAAATAACTATGGGTCCATATGACAACACGAATGCCTCTTTCAGAGGATAAGTGACTGAACAAATTAAACTGGACACAAAAGGATTCACCCTGTATGATTTCACATATATGAATTTCTCCACGAGGATACACTAACCTATTGGGTAACAAAATTTACCAGGATGAGGCAAGAAGAAACTTCTGGCAATGATAAAACTTTCTGTATCTTAATACCAATGTGAGTACCATGAAGGCAGGCATTTATCGAAACTCACTGAATTGAAAAGATGTGTATATTTTACTATATGTACTTTTTACTCTAAAAAGCAAATAGTGAACTCTATTAGTATAACTGACTTTCACAATGGTGTCGACAAACAATTCTGGCAGTTCTGTGATTGGGCAAACAGGTAAACATACAAGTGATAATGGGGGCTAGACTTTTCTCTGTTGGAGAAGGGGAATGTAAAACATGGAAGGAAGCCGGGCTCGGTGGCTCAGCCTGTAATCCCGCGCCTTTGGGAGGCTGAGGTGAGTGGATTGCCTGAGCCCGCGGGTTCGAGACCCGCCTGGGC
>NW_007253372.1:439985-570442 GCF_000164805.1 Carlito syrichta | reverse complement strand
AAAAAAAAAAAAAAAAAAAAGACATGGAAGGGAGGATACCCAGAATAAGCACAATTGACTGGAATTGGAATTGTCAAGGAAATTCATTGTTTTTTACCATATAGATAGGTAAATATAGAAATGTGTGTGTGTGTGTGTGTGTGTGTGTGTGTGTGTGTATACATGTGTGTGTGCATTTTCAGGGTGGTGGTTTTCCCTAGTTCTGTACACTGGGGCAGACCAGAACAAATGGATTGTAGTAACAGCTTTTCTCCCATACTGGCTCGTACGTCCAGTCTCCACTAAAAGATGCCAGGGATCTCAAGCCTGTTATCCCAGCAGGTTGGGAGACCGAGGCAAGAGGATTGCCTGAGCTCAGTGGCTCAAGGCCAGCCTGGGCAACTTGGCGAGACCTCATCTCTACAATAAATCAAAAAATCAGCCAGTCGTGGTGGCACGTGCCTATAGTTCCAGCTACTTGGAAGGCTGAGGCAGAAGGATCACCTGAGCCTAAGAGGTCAAGGCTACGGTGGCGGCGAGCCTGCTACAGCACTCCAGGCTGGGCGACAGAATAAGATGTCAATTAAAAAAAAAAAGATGCCAGGGATCCCCTGAGAAAAGGTTCATTTCAGGGCTACAAATGAAAACATACAATATGTGTTATTAAAAAAGTAAGACAACAGTTCAAGAATGTTGGAGACACGACAGGAGGACACATAAGCCAGCTTAAAGGAGCTACCCACGTCAAAAACGGGGTACAATATGACCCCCAACAGCATGACTCTTAGGAGTGGATCCTAATCCCTGAATAAAATGAAAACCCATAGACTTAACTTCGTACGCAGAGTTGGAACTGAAGAATGCATAGGAATGAAGAAATTCTCAGGTGGCGGGGTGGTGGCGGGAAGGGATGGGCAGGTCCAGGCAGGGTCAGACCACAGGGGCCAGGGGAGCTTTTTTACAGCCTCTCCTCCTGTTCCTCTTTTTCCATCTGCTTGGTACAGCCTCTCCCCCTTCAATTGTCCACCACCTTAGTGTCCTCTTCCCCCGTTCCTCCTCAAGGCCCCATTGGCAGGGGATCTCTTTGGACAGGTTTCTTGAATTCCTGGAGGCATCTTAGTAAAGTTGCTGTTAACCATTTGTTGTCTAGCTTGTTTTTTGATCACCCCTTCCTCTCTCAGCACAAGCAGCATAAATCCTTTACATATCTCTGCTGCTTAGCACTTAGGTTTTAACTCTTGTTTTGATGCTTTGCTATGAAAAACGCTGTAACATTAATTGCATTGAATTAAATTGCGTCTCACCCATTGGTTATGAGCTGGTGAAAATCAAAGTAACAGGGGTCAATTCAGTAAAAAAAAAAAAAAAAAAAAATTAGTTTATCCTGATGCCAGCTGTGAAAAATGCAGAAGACTGGCCGGGAGCCAATCACAGAGGCCCTGTAAGGTGCATTCTTCCACCTGCTTGAAGGGAAAACCTTATTTAAAGAAAAAAAAAATCGGCAGATGACTGCATCTCTCCTTCTGTCCTGTGATTCAGAGTTGTGGTGTGTTTTTCTCCCTCACTACGCAGCTCTGAATTGGGTTCCTTGACAACAGATGGCCCTGCCAGCCAGTTGGGCCAATGAGTCGTCGTGATCTGCAGCAACAGTGGACGTCCAAGAGCCACGGAGGTGTCTGGATGCCCACTCACTGAGGACCAGAAAGGAACTCCTGCTAGATCCCAGCCTTCCCTGCTCTTTCTTCCCCCTTGGGTCCTGCTAAAAATAAACTGTGTAAACCACACAAGACAATAGGACAACGGTCCCTTCTGAAGATGAGATTCAAAAGTAAAAGTCAGACCAAGAGGCAGCAGACCCCCTCTGAGGAGGGTAGGGAATTCCCCTACGTGAGCCAAACTAGGCAGGCCAGTCAAACAGCAGATACATCACATTGCAGGTACCAACCTTGTCCTGCTCATTGACGGAAAAGTCGGTCTGTAGTTTTGCTTTGCTACATACAAACTCTGTAGCCCTAACTTCTTCAATCAGATCAGCCGGATCTCATTATCTTAATGACAATTAAGTAGCAAACAGGCCTAGATGAGCACCTATCTAAGCCAAAACCCTAGGAATATGGCCTTCCTGAGGGTATGTATACAGTCCCAGGGAAAAAAAGGCAGCATCTGAGAGACCCTTGGAAAGCCTGCCATTCCCAGGGTTTTTCCTTGTATTTTTAGACACTTCTTCTGACCTTGCTAATACTTCTTTTTTTTTTGAGTTGGAGTCTCACTTTATCGCTCAGGCTGGAGTGTAGTTGCATGCTCCCAGCCACCGTAGCCTTGGTCTGCTGGGCTCAGGTGATCCTTCCACCTCAGCCTTCCAAGTAGCTGGAACTACAGGTGTGTGCTAATGCGCCCGGCCTATTTTTTGATTTATTGTAGAGGCAAGTCTGACCAAGTTGCTCAGGCTGGTCTCGAACCCCTGAATTTAGGTAATCCTCTTACCTTGAACTCCCAAAGCACTGGGATTACAGGCTTGAGCCACTGCACCCGACCTGCGAATACTTTTTTACAGCCATGGAAATTACTGTATATTATAAACACTGTACATTATAAACTCATCATTGTACAACATTGATATGATCAATACTGATTCACACGATTGACTCAGATCTCTCCAATCTCAGCATATTCTCAAGATAGGGTCATACATATGACACCTTTAAAGAAGATAGAACAATCACTATTTTATAGATAAAGAAACTGAGACTTAGAGAGGTTAAAACCATTTTCCATGATAAAAGGAAGACAACTGTTTAATTCTGGGTTGAAAAATAAAGAGACATTAGCACAGACAATGAAGTGGGCAATAAATGTGTGTTGGATATTTGAAAAAAATGCAAAAAAAAAGAGATGACAGAAGGAAGAGACATAATTTGGTATCATTTAGTCAGATGTTCTCAGCAAAAAAATGGTATGAACAGAAGTTGGGATAGGTTAACTCAGCACCTTATTTCCTGAACTTGAGATGTTCCAGGATGTTGCTTTGAATCTATACAGGGAATGAAGAAATCTTTCCTTAATCCACTCAGATATCTTGCAGATTTGGAGGGCTTGGGGAAAGAGGGAACATTGACAAGATTGTGGATGACTCAGGGCACTTCTATCATGTTAATGAAAATAGCTCATATCAATGTAGAAATCTATTCTGGTCTTTCCTCTGTCATTCTTTCTCCCCCTCCTTCCTTCACATTCAGGCATTGATTACTCCACATTCAGTATTGATTAATTCAAGGGAGGATGGTGCAGTAAAACTAAAGAAAAAAAAGAAGGAAGAGATTGGACTTTCAAAAGCCTTATTTTAAGCAGAAGATAAAAAGATTGAGAACAAGAGATCAGTCAGATTCAGCAAGAATGGAGAAGAGATGGCAGATACAGAAGAAAAGTGGAGACAATAATGGACCCCAGCAAAATGGCCCTGGTTCTTCACTCTACTTTCTTCATACTTTATTCCCATGCATCTTTAATGCTGGAGGATACTAAAAGAATACCTAGTGAATTGGGAGATTTAGGCTGTTTTAAGATTAGCTCCTGGGATTTCTAAGCAAGCATATGGTCAAATAAGCATACATAGTGAAAAAAAAGTCCATAAAACATGGTTTAAGGCTTGAGAGAGAGAGAGAACACTTCAAAATTTAAGGCTGAGATACTTGGTTACAACGAGATAAGCAATCAGAGAACAGTCTACCCTGAGATAATCTTATTCTTGGGAGAAGTTGATAAGGAGGGATTGTGTGCTGGTTTAGGCAGAGAGTGGGTCAATGTTCAGGTTCCTGGGGAAAGGAATGAAAATTAATCAAAGGTCAGTTAACAAGCATTTTGTTCTGATTGATTGGAGTGGGGAAAACTTGTTAAGCTAATCATTCATGAGGCAAAGAATTAGAATTTGGAGGATTTGCCTGTCTCTAGTCATAAGTAAACAAGGAAGCATTCTTGAACCTTATCTAAGTCATGTGTGGAAGTAGAGTTCTCTGCGCTAAGCAGTTTCCCAGAACTCAAAAGGGTGGAGATTTCTTTAATGTTTACCATTTTCCAGGGTCCCAGGGCTGGAGTAAAGGTCAACATCGTCAACGGGTACCCAGCAAAGCAGGAAAAGTGATCCAGTATGGTTGACTCTACGACATACATACTCACACTTTAAAGGATGGAAGAGGGAGAGACAAGGGGAAAGCAAAAAAGTGGGGAGGGGGGGTGAGGTGGGAGAAGTTGCCAGTGGCAGCCAGAAAAAAACAACTCCCCAAAAAAGAACAAAATACTGGCCACCTGATTTCTTCTTATCAACATAAATACCAGACGGTTGTAGAGCAGCACCTATAAAATGCCCAGAGTAAAGAGTATGAGACAAATATTGTTTTAGCTACCCAAATTTAATTTTATCTATGCCATCTTTAAACAGTTTTTTTCCCCTTTATTTTGAGTTGGGGTCTCACTCTATTACCCAGGGTGGTGTGCCATAGCATGCTCATGGCCACTGCAGCCTCGACCTGCTGGGCTCAGATGATCCTTCTGCCTCAGCATTCCAAGTAGCTGGAATTACAGGTGTGCGCCACCACGCCTGGTTAATTATTTATTGATTGATTGTAGAGAAGAGGTCTCGCCAAGTTGCCCAAGCTGGTCTTGAACCTGTGGGCTCAGGCAATCCTCTTGTCTCCACCTTATTAACAGTTTTACCCACCCAAGAGCTCAGAGAGTCTTGTGCCCCTGAGACATTCTCAAGTGTATTACTAGAGAATGAATTTGGGTGAACTAAGAAATGGCTAGATGGACGCCGACAAAATACCTGAAAATAAATATTGGGTGTACATACCTATGGAGTCCTGATGAAGTTAATATGGAAACTGGGGTATTAGAATCAAAAATGAAAGTTGTATTCCTTGACAATAGTAAAACTGATATAATTAACAAGAATTGGATAGTCAAGGAAGAAAGGAAGTCAGAAATTAAATAGACTCATAATGTCATTTATTTTATTAGAAGTAAACACTACTGGTGACTAAAGTTAAGTGAGGGAGAAGCAGGAGAAGAGGGAGCAGGAAGAGCAAACATCTCCATTTTTAAGTATTATCCACAAGAGGGAACTTAGAGATGTATTCAAAAGAAGTACATGACTAAGGGTCTGATGAAAAATTATTGTTATAAAGGTAATAACTAAAGATCAGCACACATAACTTCAAGAGCAGAAAGCAACACACAAAAAGCAAAGGAAACAGAAATCTTTCCCCATGAAAGATTTAAAAGAAAAATGCAACACAAATAGCATGATAGAAGAAAAACAAAACCTTTCTTTTATGTCAGTAAATCATCTATTAAAAGGTTTAACTTACCTTTCAAAAAAAAATTTCAACGTGGATTACAGGAGTCCAGTTCTATGCTCTATGGCATATATTTACCTCAAACAAAGTACTTTGGTAAGACTGGAAATAAAATAATGTAAAAGGGTGTTCCAAAAAACACAAACAAAAATAAAGTAGGAACTTCAGCCAAACAGCATTAAGAAAAGAAAACTTAGTAGTGCAGAAATGTGCACAGCAAACATATTACAGTGACATATTACCTAAGTACTAACCATTCATAAAGGTGCTACAGGTGTTAGGAGCAGAAATAGACATAAACATACTAGTGAAAAATGTTAATTCAGTTTTCTTGGCCCATGTCACATTAAGGGATGAAAATTAAGCATACATAATATCAAAACAACATAAATGATAAGGTAGTGCTAATTTATGAGGTGATGCTATACTTTATTAATTTTGAACAAATTTTAGAATATTTAGAAAAATTGACGGTATAAATATTAGACCACTAGAAAATCCCTGACCTATTCTGAATTAAAATGAATAGAAATCATAGAGGCAACCTTCTCTAAAAACTATGCAGTAAAACTAGGCAACAAAAATTTATTTTACCTGGAATTTGTGCAAAATATTTTCTTTCTTTCTTTCTTTCTTTTTTTTGTCTAAGAGTCTCACTCTGTCACCCAGGCTGGAGTACAGTAGCACACTCACAGCCACCCCAGCATTGACATGCTGGGCTCAGGTGATCCTTCTGTCTCAGCCTTCCAAGTAGCTGGATCCACAGGTGTGTGCCACCACGCCCTGCTAATTTTTTGATTTATTGTAGAAACGAGGTCTCACCAAGTTGCCCAGGCTGGTCTCGAACCCCTGACCTCAGGCAATCTTCTTGCCTTGGCCTCCCAAAGTGCTGAGATTACAGGCTTGGGCCACCACACCCGGCCCAAAATATTTTCTTAAAGTCTAGGATGAAGAGGAAATACAAACGGCTGCATGTGTCGAAAAAATGTAATATAGACGCTTTAGAATCTATAGGACGTAGATAAAACAGGGTTTAGAAGAAAATTTATAATCTTAAAATACTTGTCAGTGAAAGATGGAGACATGAAGATATCCAACTCAGAAAGTTAGAGAAAGAGAAATGACATAAACTGAAGGAAAGCAGAGAAAGATTGATTGAATGGTGTTCCCACTTTTTCAGCTCTCCTTGTGCATTTCCTCTGCTCTTGACTTTGGGCTTAGCTATGTGGATGTCTTTGGTGCTAGGGTGCCAGCAGATACGGAAGTAGAAGCTGACAATGTGCTTGTGCAGTTGAGGAAGACCTCATGCTTCTACTATTGCCACAAAAACAATAGGCCTAAGCTAGCCTGCTGGTCCTAGCAAGAGAGAGACAGACACGCAGAGACCACACAAGCCAACTCACCACATCGAAAGATGCTTCTCCAGCCACCAAAGCCTAAGGAGAAACTGGCCCAGCCAAACATCCAAACTCAAGAGAGTGAGACCGTGCCAGGGAGATTTTGTGGTTGTTTGCTATGTGATGCTACAACGTGAATTCATGAAATGGAAAATGGTAAATTGTATTTCTAAGTTTTTATTTATAAATTCACTTGGGTTGTATGTATGTTTTTATTTCTTTAAAAAGTGAATAAACTGTTCATATAATTGAGAGAGAGAAAAAAGAGAGAGAGTGAGAGCATTCAATAGCAAAAGCAAGATACTTTCAGGAGGGGATAGTCACAGGAACAGAGGTATTTTAATTCCAATAAAATGAGTTTGCTCTCATATCTGAGTAAATTTGAGAATCTAGATGAAAAATTTTATTTTCTAGAAGTACAACATATTCCAAAGCTTATCTCAGATGAAATAGACAGTTTAACCAGCGAGATTCCATGGAGGAGTTAGCCAATTCCCAGAAACACCAGGAACAGATAGATTCATAAAAGAATTCTACAAAGCCTTAATGAGTAGATAGTTCTATTAAACTCTTCTAGAACATTAGCAAAAGAAAAACATTTCCAAATGGTTTTGTAATGATTTAACACAAATACCAAAATCTAACAAATACTGCACAAAAAAGAATATTAAAGATCAATACCACTTATGTATATCAATGCTAAAATTCTAAATAAAATATTGGCAAATGGAATCCAGCAATAATTCAAATAAAACACACCAAAACCCAACTGGATTCAATTTCAGAAATGCAGAAATGGTTCCATATTAGAACATCTATCAACATAATTCATCAGGTTAATACATTTAAGGAGAAATGCAATATATCTGAACCCCTACAGGGGCATTTAATGAAGTTAAATATTCATGTTAGGTTGAAAAATAATAAATAAGGTAAGAATAGATACAGGTTTCCTTAACATGATAATCTCACGTGTGTATCTCCATCTATTTTATCTATACCTATCTCAGCCTCAAAGCCACATTTTAGTTACTATGGAAACAAATTGTTCCCTTATGCATTAAAAAAAACCAGATAGAAGATATAAAAAAGAAAACACCTTATTTACCAAAACTATAAACATAATATATAATAACTGAAACTAAATCTCACAAAAAATGTGCACTGTATATGTGAAGAGCATATTGAAATGTTTTTGAAGGACACAAAAATTGGCTTGAAAAGCAAGAAAAGGAACTATGTTCTTGGTAGAATACTCTGCATCATAAATATATTCCCTCATCCCATGTTAACTGATACACTTTTATGATCCCAAGAAAAATACTGATGGTTTTTGGTATATTTTTGTAAAAATAAAACTAGAAACACTGATAACATTCATTAAAAAACCCCAAAAAGAACTCTAATAAGAAAGAGTATGGGGAGTTAATTAAGCCCTCCATAATCAGTAAAACACCATGGTATTTATGAGCAAGTAGAAAAATTAGCCTGTTGAATAGAATTCTAGATAGATCCCAGTTCATATAAAAGTGCATTATTTAATGAATATGGTATGTTAAATCTGTGTGACATAGGTGAACTCTTCCTTAAAGTTAGATCCACATGTCACATCATATAGTAAATTTTAAAAGAATCAATTATTTAGATGTAAAAATATGAGATAATAAAAATACTAGAAGAAAACATAAATTAATTTCATTATAACCTTCTAGAGAAAGAAAGACCTAAGACTCAAAATTCAGAAGCCGTAAAAGGAAAGGTTAAAAAATTCAATTTCATAAAAAAAACTATTCATGAAAAATGAAATCACCATTAACCACAGTAAAAGATAAACAGCAAAGCGAAACATACTTACATCTGATTGTACAAAGAACTAATATCCCTAATTTATAATAAACTAGAAATTGAGAACAAGATCAACAACTTTATAAAAATGAGTAATAGTACGCACAGGTATTTCATGAAAAAGAAAATATAAATGGCTTTAAAATATATAAGAAGATAAAGTTCACTTATAATATTTAAAATGTACATTAAAACTACACTAGAATTTTTTTCAGCTAATATTGGCAAAAAACCAAAAATTCAATAACATCTTTCATTTGCCAAGGAAGTAGGACTGGATATGATGAGAATGGATACTGATTCAAACTAATATAATTTCTAGGGGTAATTTGACAATATTTGCCAAAATTATACATAAATTTACCCCTTACCCAGCAACCTCATTTAAGATATTTATCTCATAGATGTACATGTACAAAATAATGCATGCAGTGGTGTGTAGTAGGGAATGTTTGAAAAGAACTTAAATATTCATTATTATTGGAATAGTCAAATAAACTGTGATATATATCCATACAAGGAAATATGTTGCCATATAAAGAAATGAGTAGGCTCAGCCTATAATCCCAGCACTTTGGGAGGCTGAGGCAAGAGGATTGTCTGAGCTCAGGGTTCGAGATCAGCCCGGGCAACTTGGTGAAACCTCGTGTCTACAATAATTCACAAAAATTAGCCAGGTGTGGTGGCGTGGGTCTGTAGTTCTGCTACTTGGAAGGCTGTGGTGGAAGGATCAGCCTAACGGAGCAGGTCGAGGCTGCGGTGGCTATGAGCATGCCACTGCACTCCAGCCTGGGTGGCAAGAGTGAGGCGCCAATGAAAAAAAAAATTAAAAAAAGAAATAAATGAGTAATCACTATGTAAATATATATATACATACATATATATATAAAGGTCACCAATGTAGATGTGTGCTGTGTATATTTATATATTTTATGTATTTATATATTTATTTAAAAATAAAAAGTGTTTTTTAAAATGATTGGCTTCAAAGAAGGAAAAAAATATACATATCATGCAACATGTTTATAGTGGAAGGCATAAGATTGTGTGTGTGTCTGTGTGTGTTTACACATTTGTTTTGCTTACGTGCAAATAATTTTGGTAGAAACACAAAACCAGAGACAAAAGTTATCTGTCAAGGCGTGGGAGTCAGAATGGGAACTGGAGATAAAGACACGGGGCGAGAGCAAAGCTTTTCACTGTTTATTATTTTACATATTTTTTTCATTTTTTTAGCCATAATTTATCTATTTAGAAAACAGACTTCAGTAAATGATTAATCATAACTATCAATAAAATATTAATAAGTGGAAATACATCAAAGTATACAAGACAACGTGGAAGAACATGAAACAGGAGAGGATGGAATCAGTCATGTAGCGTTGACGTACTATCTTGTAGCTTGGGGACCAAATTCCGTGCCACAGTGGTTGAATCTCACACAGATGTGTATAGGTGTTGTTGTTGTTGTTTTTAACCAGCACACTATTGCTTTAAGATATTCTTCGTGTCTCTGTGGACCTGCCCTTTTTAGTTTACTGTGGTCATCAACAATTTCTATTATCCTATGTCAAAGACTGAGAAGCATTTGAGTTATATTCGTGGAGACAGAATCTCCTGTGACAGAATGTTTTTACCAATGGTTGTAGGAATTATTATTATCTTATCCGGATCCATCTCTAAGAGGCTTTTCCACTATAAGAAAGACACCGACTTCTAAAAGCCAAAAATCTGAAGAGATGATCCTTTGAACTCACCTTTCAAGAGTCAGAAGATCTGGCAAGGTCACGAAGGAAAATCTGTATTTCTGTCACCTCTAACATATTTGACCTGTTTTGAAAAGCTTTTCATATGAGAACCAAATGTTCCCCTTAACATTTACTTAAAAAAATTAGAAAATGCGTTAGTAACAGCCTTATCTCCCAGATTTGCGGGAAAGGACAGCATGACCTTTTAAATATTCTTTTTTAGTTAATTTTTTAGGATCAAGATTGAGAAAAGAAATTGAGAATAAATATTGGAAAAAAAAATATGACTTTTAAGCAGCCAAACCTGGAAGAGTGAGCCCCACAAAAGGGAAAGTAATTGATAGATGAATAATACAATGTGTAAAGATGTATTAGTGTTTTCATTATTTTGTACTATTTCTATTCAGTTGGAGCTGATTTCCATAGTAATATAGTTAGCTAAAAATCTGCCTTTGCATATAAGGTCTCCACAGGAAAAGCAAATATGAAAATGGCAATTTTTAAAACAATATTCTGTTTTTTGTTTAATAAAACTAATGTTTTCAAATCTGCCTTTATTAAAACACAATAAATACCATCAATTTTTGACATGAAATCTCATTATATACTGTAAATATTTATCACTTTCTAGGGGAAGATTATGCAGTAGATGACTTCTCACTGATTCACTCATAAAGCTGAGTTAGAAGTGAAGCTCCTTTTTATTTTCATAAAAATAAAAGAGACTCAGAATTTGACATCCATTCCATTTGGACCAGCTAATCAGACAAAGCACAGATGGTGCACTTTTCAAGTGCATTTCTTTAGCATTAGAAAAATAGTAACAGTAATGCTAATATAAAAGCGTCAAAGTAAAATAGACTGAAAATGGACAATGCTATTGCGGAGATCATTCCCTCTCTGGTTACAGAAATTGTTTTCTTCCTAAATCTAAAGTTTAGGTGTCACATATTCCATTCAAAGATGGGTAGTACAGTATTATTTACACTGTTTTGTGTTCAAAGATCTGTATAGAAAACCTTTAGAATCAAATAATGAAGTGGAACACGAGGCACATTATATGGTCTTGGTATAAACTAGCCCATGGCTTCTGGCTAACCATCATAGCTCAGTCATTGGTCAATTTCTGCAAGTTTATAGATTATTGATTCCAGACATCATTGATCATTGATGTCAACAAACATAGATTCTTGAGGCCTGATCATATCTCAGACTATCCAAATCTGTTTCCCGAGGCTATTATATGAATAAAATTGAGGGAGGAAGAAAGCAGAGGGCCTATCTTTCAGGAGGTGGTGCTGTTAGTGTTACGTGGAAGCGAAGGACAGTGACCCAAGACTGCTGGTTGCGTTCTGATGTGGCACATATGTGACATATGACTCTGATACTCAGTGCTGCTTGGGTCGGACCCATCATTCCCTTGTCCAGGCCTCAGTATTTTAGCCTGCAAAACAAGAGGATTAAATTACATTTGCGACTCAATCTTTTTGTAAGACCACATCTTTTGAGAGTCTGTTGAAAGTTTAGATATGCACATGCGGCTATGAAGGCTTTCATTCAAATGAAAAGGGGTTGCAGATCTTCAGAAATGGTCCCACTAAAATCCATGAACCACTGGTTAGGGGCCTCTGAAACAAACAATTTCTACAAATGTATCCTGGTTTCATTTTTATCCATTTTATTACTTAGTCACATTCTCACTCTCTTCTTTAGAAATATATGAATCACTGTTCACCTGCAAGTATTTGTGGATTCCGTCGTTAATATTCCTTATAATTATATTAGTTCTAGTCGTAAATCTGTAGTTTCAGCCTTACTCCTATACACAGAAAAGAGTCTAACTTTATTCATTTACCTCTACTTCCTTCTGAGCTGATGATGGTAGAAGTAGGGATGGAGGGAAGAGTCCCCCATCTTTACTGAGTAAATAAAACGGGGCAAGACTTAGGCCAGCATGCTGACTTTTGGAAATGTATCTTTTTACCCCAGTGCCTTGTTACCCTTCCAGACAGAGCCATATACTCAGAATTTGACATCCATATACTAGTCTGAGTTTCTTTACTGTCCCTTGAAAATGTTTTAATTAAATAATACAAGATCAAGTTATCAAAAGAAGAACCAGCCAATTAGCTTTAGAATACGTCTTTATTTTAAATATTTAAATATTGAGTTAGTTTTTTTAAGTGTTATAATTTGACAGAGAAAAGTTGACATCTCAGAGTGATTCGAAGTGTATAATCCCCTTGAAGCTCAGAAATATTTTTTGTAGATACAACTACTTGTATGCAATTAAAGCAATCTCTCCTTCAAATGTAGTGACTTTTCAATTAATACTCAATGTATTTTTTAGGATGGTTAACTATTCTCTTTATGAAAGCAATTATTTAATTATTCTGGACAAAAAGAAATAATAGCATGTATAATATCTCAGATCAAATTTAATTTCCAGTGTTGGCCTTTTCTATTCCTTGGCCATCACACTTATGATGTTTTAGTCAGACTCCAGGTCTTTAGAAATAACAAAATATATTGAGTTGAATTTGGTGCCTGGCTTATCATTCTTAAAAGACAGTATTCTTGCATGTGTTCTGGGAAAACTGGATTAAGATAGAAGCCTGAGTACATACAGTTATCTTCCCTCCTGCTTCACGTATCTGGAAATGATAGAAAAGATAGTTTCTGAATTAAATAATTACTACATTAAAATGAAAAAAAAATTATCATCAGTGCAGCAAACATTTTAAGAACTTCCTAACAAATAGAAAGCGGATAGAATGGAATGCGTCATGACATATACAGAAGCTCGGGCAGTTCTACAGAAGTTCAAAGCTAAGAGTTAAAGGATTCATGCATACAGAGAGCAAAAAGATGATGGTGAAGGTGACACATTCAGGTAATATACCTGGAGCGCCTGGATAGCCTGCAAGCTGAAATCACAAATGATTGGGAAAAGCCAAGCAGTATGACAGAAGGAGGATCTTGGGATCTTCCAAAATCTGAATCCCAATTCTAGGAACTCTGCAGCCAGGACCATGTCCTACCCAATCCTCACATACCTATGAGGCAGGTATCTGTGAAGCAGGATAATGGAACAGGGTGATTCTCCAAAAGTGCATCTCCAAAGAACAAAGAGATGCACAGCATTTGAGAAAGTTCATATTCGTCTTGGAGTACATATCCAGAAATTTCAAGAAGAAAAAAATCTATTTAAATGTATAATTTTAACAGTAGAGAAAAGACAATGAAGGAGAGAAAAATATTCAAACAAAAAGTAGAAAACCATTCCAAAGCGGAAGAGATAATTATCCAGCTTTTAAAATATACTTAGTGTCAAGCAGAAAGACAAAAACAGATTTTCTATGAAGAAATGAAAAGGAATGGAATGAATTGACATCTGTTTTTCATCAAATGTACATTAGAAAACACTGGAGCAAAAGGTTCGCTATTCTGAAGAAAGTGATTTTGAACTTAAGATTCTACACCCAGTGAAAGTGGCATTCAATTAGAAAGGTCTGACAGAAACATTTTAGAATAAAAAGTCTCAAAATATTTACCACACACAGACTATCTGAAAAAAAATTGTTAGAAAAAGACCTCCATGAATAAATACTTATATACATATGGCAAAATTCATAAGATACTAAAAGCAAATACACAAGCAAAAAGACAAAGAAACTTGTAAAACATTTAGTTAATTCTAGATTATATTTGTCTAGTACCCCAAAATATAATAACCATCTGAATCTACCCTCCCAGATGATCTCAATAAGTAATGTGGTCAGGGCTGAGACCTAGAACGATATGATAAAGACAGAAGTCTCCAAGAATAAAATGGGGGAAAAATCCAATATTGGAAAATCTGAGAGAAAAGATAGGGCACATCAAGACCTTTTCTACATAATCACCATGCAGGTGGTAGACGTGTCAAAATGAGACAATTGAGAGCATAGCATGCAAGAAATGATTGAAAAAATAATAAAGAAGAATTGTCTAGTGCTGAACAATGGTACGAGAAAAAGACCTACAACTATACCAGAAATGTTTTACTAAAATGGTCAAGTAAACTGAGAGAGAGAAAGAGGAAAATATGGTTCCAGAAAATAGTCAGTAGTGAACTAAAACTAATGATAATAGAAAATTTTAACTAATATTTATTAAGCTACTTAATACCTGTCTAGGAAATTTATATTACTTATCTCATGTTTTTCCAAAAGCCTAAGATATATTTGTTTAAATAATTAAGGAAATGATTCAATGTGAAATTTTTATATTTGTTTGAAATTGGTAAATCAAAAATGTTGATAAAAATAAATGATCAGAGTTATGACATTATTATTAGGAAAAACTAAAACTAGTATAAGAAGCATCACCTGGGGAATGAGGAACAGAAGAACAGGAGATTGTTGTGGTTTTTTTTTTTCCCCTCAGAAATCCTTTTTACTACTTTGTTGCTAATGTATGTGTTAACTTAAAAAAATACAAAATCAATAGAAGCAAATAGAAATTAAATATATTATTTCCAAGTCAGTAGAAGAGGGGAAAAAATGATTCAAAGCAAAAATCCATTCAACAAAAGAGAGGGGGAAAAAGACGGTGTGATGAATAGAAAATATTAAATGTGATGACAAGACCAATTACAACATCACAATAAATGTGAATGTGATAAATTTCTCTTCGAAGATACAGACTCACTGGTTACCAAGAAACCAATTATTATTAGCAAGTGACACACAAAGGTATACACTTGATCTATTTTGGTACATCCAGCTTGACATCTTTCCTCTTTGAAAATTCTTCTATTATAAGTCTTTCTCACAGGGTAGAAATAATATTTTCTGTTCCCAGCAGTGATATGAATAGACAAAAATCACAGAAATTTTAAAAATAGGCCGGGCTCGGTGGCTCAGCCTGTAATCCCAGCATTTTGGGAGGCCTAGGTGAATGGAGAGCCTGAGTCCACAAGTTCAAGACCAGATCAGGCAATTTGGTGAGAACTTATCTCTACAATAAATATTTTTTTAAAATTAGCCAGGTGTAGTAGCACGTACCTGTAGTTCTGACTCCTTGGAAGGCTGAGGTGGAAGGATGGCTGGAGCCCACCAGGTCGACGCTGGGGTGGCTGTGAGTGTGCCACTGCACTCCAGCCTGGGCTACAGAGAGAAACTCCAACTCAAAAAAAAAAAGAAATTTTAAAGATAGTCAACTATTATCTTTTATTTAAACTATCACCTTTTATGAAGAAACTAATACCAGATTTTTTAAAATTAATACTTTACTTTTTAGAATAGTTTTATGCTTACAGAAAAATTGAGTGAAAATTAGTTCTCATATGCTCCCTTTTTCCCCTGAACATAGTTCCCCTAATAACATCTTGCATTAGTGTGGTGCATTTGTTACAATTGATGAATCGATATTGATACATCATGATTAACTAAATATTCCTAATTTCCATGAGTCCTCTCTTTGTGTTGTACAATTCTATTGGTTTTTACAAATGCATACCGCCATATGCCCACTGCTACAGAAACATACAGGTTAGTTTCACCACTTTGGAAAGCTCCTGTGCCCCACCTATTCATTTCTCCTTCCCCTTGAGCCCTGACTGCTACTGACTTTTGTACTATCCAGAATGCTGCATATTTGAACTTGAACAGTATGTTACCTTTTCAGATTGGCTTCTTTCACTTAGCAATATGCATTTAAAGTTTCTCTGTGTCTTTTTGTGGGCTTATCACATTTCTTCTTATTGCTGAATACTATTCCATGGTACCAGATGTGGGTATCTATTCACCTTTTAAAGAACAGCTTAGCTGTTCCCAGTTTTTGGTAATTATGATTCAACTTGCTAGAGATATTCACGTGTGGGTTTTTGTGTGGACATAAGTTTTCAAATAATTTGGGTAATCACCCAAGTGAGGCAGTTGCTGGGTTGCATGGCAAAGCTATGTCTAGCTTTGTGAGAAACTGCATTTTGTGAAAGATTCCTTTCCCTACATCCTCACCAGTGTTTAGTGTCAGTGTTTTCAATATTCACCATTCTAATAGGAGGGTAGTGATATCTCATTGATGTTTTATTCTGCAATTCCCCAGTGGCATGATGTTAACCATATTTCCATATGTTTATTTGCCCTCTATATATCTTCCTGGTGAAGTTCTGTTCAGATATTTTACCCACTTTTAAATGAGTTATTTTCTTATATTCGAATTTAAATGTTCTTTGTAAATTGAATATAAGCTCTTTATCAGACATGTTTTACAAATATTTTCTCCCAGTCTGTGTCTTGTCTTTTTATTTCAACAGTGTTGTTTTCAGAGCACACTTTTTAAAATTTCAATGATGTTTAATTTAGCGAATCTTTCTTTCACAGATCATGCTTTTGGTATTGGACATAAAATGTCATTGTCAAATCCAAGGCCATCTGGGTTTTCTCCTATGTTATTTTTTCATAAGTTCTATAGATTTGCATTTTACATTTAAGTCTATGATTCATTTTTTAGCTAATTTTTGTGGAAGGCTTAAGGTGTAAAGTCTGGGTCTTGGTTCATTTGGCGAAGGGCAGGGGAGTGTGGATACCCATTTGTTCCAGTAGGATTTGTTGTGAAGATATTCTTTCTCCATTGAATTGCTTATGTTCTTTGTGAAAGATCTGTTGCTTATAATTATGGCAGCCTGTTGTTTCTGGTCTATTATGTTTCACTGATCTATTTGCCTTTTTATTTTTTCAATACCAATACTGACGTGATTATTGTAGCATATAGTAAGTTTGAAGTTAGCTAGTATTAATCTTTTTACATGGATGTTTAATATTGCGTTGTCTATTCTTAGTCTTATGCTTTTCCATATAAATTATAGAATCAGTTTGTAAATATATACAAAATAACATGTGATGATTTGGGGAGTGCATTCAATCTGTAGATCATATTAAGAAGTGCTGCTTATAATACTGAGTCTTAATACTCATAAATGAAGTATTTCTTCTTTATTTAGATTTTCTTTGATTTCCTTCATCAGAGTTTTGTTGCTTTCCTCAAATAGAGCTCATGCATATTTTGTTCCCTTTATACCTAAACATTTTATTTCATTTTTAAATGATGTTGTGTTTTAATTCCAAGTTCCAAGTTTTTATTGCTGGTAGGAAGGAAAGCAACTGATTTTTAGATATTGCCATTTGTATCGTACATCTTTGCTGCAATTGGTTTTTAGAGGAAGTTCCAGGTTTTTGTTGATTTTTTTGGTGACTTTCTACATAGACAATCATGTCATCTGTGAACAAAACCAGTTTCTTTCTTCTTAATATGTGTACCATTTATTCCCTTATCTTTTCTTATGCATTAGCTAGGACTTTTTGTAGGGGGTTGAAAAAGAGTGGACAACCTTGTTATGTTCCCAGTCTTAGGAGAAAAGCATTTAGTTTCTTAACATCAATTATGGTATTAGCTATAGATGACTCGTATATGTTCTTTATCAATTCTTTATCTTTATCTATTCCTAGTCTCCTGAACGTTTTTTAAATCATAAATGAATGTTGCATTGTGTCGAATGTTTTTTCTGCATCTATTAATATGACCCATATGATCTTTCTTCTGTAGACTGTTGGTGTGATTGATTACATTAACTGATTTTCAAATGCTGAGCCATGTTTTTATACACGAAATGTATCCCACTTGGTTATGGTGTCTAATTCTTTTTATGCGTTAAATTTGCTAATATGTTGTCAAATATTTTTGCATTCATGGTTATGTGAGATATTGGTCTATAGTTTTTCTTTCCTGTAATGTCTTTGTCTGGTTGTGATATTAAAATAAAGCTGGCCTCATAACATGAGTTAGGGAGTATTCTTTCTGCTTCTATTTTTTGAAAGCGGTTCTAGCGTATTTCTTTTTAAAAGATTTGTTAGAATTCACAATTGAAACCATCCGACCCTGGTGTGTGTGTTTATGAGTCAGAGTTTTATTCTATTGCCCAGGCTGGAGTGCAGTGGCAAGGTCACAGTTCATTGTAGCCTCAACATTCTGGGCTCAGGCGATCCTTCCACCTCAGCCTCCCAAGCAGTAGGGACTAAAAGCATGCCCCACCACTCCTGGTTAATTTTATTTATTTATTTATTTATTTATTTATTTATTTATTTATTTATTTATTTATTTATTTTAGACACTAAGTTTTGGTCTCAAACTCCTGCACTCAAGCAATCCTTTTATCCCAGCTTCCCAGAGTGTTGTGATTACAGACGTGAGCCACCATACCCAGCCAGATATTAATTATTGATTCAGCTTCTTTTGTAAATATAGGCCTATTCATCTGATCTATTTGTCACTGTGTGAGTTTTCGTGACTAGCATCTTTCAAGGAACTTGCCTATTTCATCCAAGTTATCCAATTTGTGCACATATGTGTAATATTCTTTTATTAACCATTAATGTCCATGGTATCAGTAGTAATGCTCGCCCTTTCATTTCTAATATTAGTAATGTGCGTATTTTATCTATTTTGGGGGGATAGACTGGTTAGAAATTTATCAATTTAATTGCTCTTTTTTAAATAACAAGATTTTGGTTTTATTGATTTTCTATATTTATTTCCTGTTTTCAATTTCATTGATTTACACGCCAATTTTTATTGTTTCTTTCTTTCTTTTTTTCTTTTCTTTTTTTTTTTGTTTAATTTGGATCTAATTTCGTCTTTTTTTCTCCCAGTTTCTTAAGGTGGAAGCTTAGATTGTTGATTTTAGATTTTTTTTTTTACCATCTAATGCTTTCAAGAATACAAACTTTCTGCTAAGCATTGCTTTCATTGCATCCCACAAGTTTGACAAGTTGTATTTTTATTTTCTTTTATATTTTCTAATTTTTCTTAGGACTTCTTTGGTTGATGTGCTATTTAAAAGTACATTATGCAATCCTTGCCTATTTTGGAATTTTTCTGCTATCTTTTTGTCATTGACTTCTACTTTGACTCCACTGTTGTCTGAGAGCATGTTTTGGAGAAGCTCTATCGTTTTTAATTCATTATTTGTACTTTATGACTTAGAATAGGATCTATCCTGGTGGGTGTTCTATGTAGGAATGAGAAGAATGTGCATTCTGCTGTTGTTGGGATAAAATAGTCTATAAATGTCAATTAGTTCCAGCTGATCGATGATGCTGTTATTTTCTAATATATCCATGGTGATTTTTGACCTGATGACAATGTCTGATGGAGGTGTGGTGAAGTCTCAAGCTAAACAGTGGCCTTCAACTCTTTCTCTTTACAGGTCTGTCAGTTTCTGCCACACACGTTTTGGTATTCTATTGTTAGATGCATACAGATTATGTAATGTTATGTCTTTTTGGAAAATTACCTTCTTTAGTATTACGCAACTACTTTTATTCCTGAAAATTTTACAAGTTTTGAAGTCTGCTTTGTCTGAAGTTAATATAATCACTTCAGCTCTCTTTGATTAGTATTAGCATGGTATATCTTTCTTCATCCCTTTACTTTTAACTTGACAGTCCCAGTCTTTTAATTGTTGTAGTCAGACCATTTGTATTACAAGTGATTATTCATACAGTTGGATTAACACCTACCAACTTTGCAACTGTTTTTTATTCACTGCCGTTGTTAGTTTTGTTGTCTCTCAACCTTTTTCTGCTTCTTCTGATTTTCATTGAGTAGGTTATGTGATTCCATTTTCTTTCCTCACTTAGCTTATTTTATATACTTCTTTAAATAAATTTTGGTGGTGACTCTAGAGTTTACAGGATAGATTTACAACTAATAGAAGTCCACGTTTGAATCACACTATGCAGTACAGGCACCTTCTAACTGAGTATTCCCAATTCCTCCTTCCCATCCTCTATGGCAGTTTTACTCATTTTGCTTGTTTAAAAACTGTAATACCAGCACTCGGTGGCTCAGCCTGTCATCCCAGCACTTTGGGAGGCCGAGGCAGGTGGATTGCCTGAGCCCGCAGGTTTGAGATTAGCCTGGGCAACTTAGCGAGACCTCATCACAATAAATTTTTTTGAAAAATGTTTTTTAAAGCTGTAATAATCTGGTATGAGCATATTCTTGCTATTATTAGTTTGAATAGTTATCTGGTAGGATAAATTAAGAATTTTTAAAATAATTTTTTTGTCTTTATTTATTCCCTCAGTCATGCTTTTCCTTTCTTCATGTATATAGATGGTTCTGACCTCTACCACTGTTCAGCTCTCCAAAGAATTTCTTTTAATATTTTCTGCAAAGTGGGTCTACTATTGATAAATTCACTCAATTTTCACTTGTCTGAGAACATTTTTATTCTTCTTTCACTTCTAAAGTGAAAGAACATTTTAGAACTGCAAAGACTGTTATAGCCAAACTGTGAGAAAGAAGAATCACCAGCACTCCAAGTTCAAAGTATGAGTCCTTTAATAACATGCGGTCAAGAGTAGGTTCACACCAAGAAAGCTCTCAACCCCAAGCAAAGATAGCAAGAGGCTCATAAAGGCAAAAACCAAAGTGGGCTGCATAGCAGGGGGTGAGGGAACAAGGAACTGAAAACAAAAGAGAACAAAATATAGGAATAAAATCTGGGATGTGGCAGGGAGAATTTTGCAAGGAACAATCTCTTGGTGCAACATCTGTTTGTTTTGAGTTGGAGTCTCACTCTGTCGCCCAGACTGGAGCGCAGTGGCCACTCCCGGCCACTGTAGCCTCGACCTGCTGGGCTCCGGCGATCCTTCCACCTCAGCCTTCCAAGTAGCTGGAATTACAGGCATGCGCTACCACGCCCGGCTGAATTTTTGATTTATTATAGAGATGAGGTCTCCCTCCCCAGGCAGGTCTCGAACCCGCGGGCTCAGGCAACATCTAATTTCAGCTAACAAAGCATACAATTACACAGAACTTGTAGCTAGGGCATTTTCAAATGGTCAACATGAACAACTCAGGGGAACAAGGCCGTGCATCTGTGATCATGGGAACATTACAACAATCACACGTACACACTGGGGGTGTCAATTTTAGGTCAGACAGACAGCTAAGACGGAGGATTTTAACAAAATGGAATTACTTATGTCAAGGAAGCTATTGTAATTATTTTACATATTTAATTAGCTATTTCAAGACCTTTAGAGATAGCCTGCTTCCATCCCTGATGAAGAGAAGATGGCTCAGGAAAAAGAAATCAACTTAAAAGTATAGTTCTCCTTAACTATTACTGTTTAATAGACCATCCAAAATATAATGGCTTAAAACAACAACGTTTATTATTTTGTTATTATAACAAAATAACAGACATTTTAAAACACGTTAAATATTTTATTACACTCTTTTCTTACTTGCATCATTTCTGAAAAAAGGTTAGATGTAATTCTTATCTTTATTTCTTTTAGGGTAAAGTTAATTTTTCCCTATGGATTTCTTTCACAATTTTCTTTTTCTTTGGTTTTCCACAATATGAATATGATATTCCTAGCTGTAAGAATTGTGTTCCTTTCTCTCCTTCTTTTCCTTCTGATATTCTCATTGCATATGTCTTACAACTGTTTAACTTGTCCTACAGTTCTTGAATATTCTGTTGCATTTCGAAAATTATACTTTTTTCTATGCTTGTCAGTTTGAGACATCCCTGTTTCTGGACCTTTGACCTTATTCTCTCCTCAGGCATGTCCCATGTATTGATGAGCCTATCAAAGGAATTCTTTGTTTCTATTACAGAATTTTTTATTTCTAGCATTTTCTGTGCTAGAAAGCATTCTTGCAGTTTACATCTCTCTGCTTATAGACTCATCTGTTTTTATATGCTGTCCACCAGAGCCCATTTTCCACTAGAGCCCTTAATATATTTATCATCATGATTTTACATTTTCAGTTCGATAATTCCAAAATCTCTACCATATCTGAGTCTGATTCTGATGCTTGTTCTGTCTCTTCACGCCATGTTTTTCACTTTTGATCATGCCTTCTAGCGTTCTGATAAAAGTTGGACAAGATGTATCCAGTAAAAGAGATGGAGGTAAATAGCCTTTAGTGTGAGGTTAGGCTCTGTTTACTGGTTGACATATCTGTAGGTATCAAAGGCTACACTTTCTTCCGGTGTCCTTGTTTTGTCTTGCCTGTTGTTTTTGCCTTTCCCTAAGACTTCTTCTTAAATAGAGTCTGAGGCTTGCAGTTCTTTCAGCTATAAATTCTTGTTATTATGAAAGAGCTCAATTGATGTGGCAGTAAGGTATGGACAGAAGGGAGGCATTTTCTGGTCTCAGTCTTCTCACGGAACCTGCGTCACTGTCTTGTGATCTTTACAAGTGCTTCTTAACTTTTTCCTCCCTAGATGAGATAGACAGGCTTGAGGGCACAGAAGTTGTGCATTTCCCTTCGCCCACCTAAAAAGCAAGAGAGAATTGATGTTGGGTATTTCTCTTGTCCTACTCCAGTTTGGATCTGATAGAATAGTTTATCTTGCAGGAAGGCTGTTCCTTTGTTAAGGAAAACAGCAGTCTCTGGGTATATTTCAAAATAGTTTTTATGCTCCTTCTGCTGGAAATACCAAGATAATTTCTCTGATATTTACTGTGACAGCTTAGTGATACTCTTAAAGGTAAAACTCACAAAAGTAGGTCTTCCAAAGGCTGGGTCACTAGGAGTTTTTTCTCTTGAGATAGTCTATAGTCAATTTCCATGTTAGTGCTTCTGTGAGTTGCTGGCTCTAGCAACCTTGCTACTAGAAAACTGTGACACTTTTTTTTAGTATTTGCTTGTCTATCTCTCCAGTTTTCAGGTCAGTGATTTGCCCTGTGACCGCAATTCTCTGATAAATCCAAGAGAAGTTGTTGATGTTCAGTTTGTTCAGCTTTTTTGTTGTTGTGAAGATGGGAGTGGTAGCCTTTAAAGTCTTTACATTTTGAACCCAAGCAGTTTTATAGATAAACTCTACTGAATTTAAAAGAACAGATTCCAGTGGTATCAAAATTATTGCAGATCTTAGAAACATATGCAGTGATTTCAATGTAATGTACAAATCTCTTATAACCATTATACAAATACCAGGCAAAATTAGCACAAAAACTGAAAACTGTAGGTTCATAACTCTTATAAATGTAGAGAAAAATGTCCAAAATAAAATATTGACTAATCAGACAGATGGATTTTTGTGTTTAAAATATTTTCTTTAAAAATATTGCTAGAGGCACTTTGAGCTTTTATTTTTATTTTTTCTGCAGGGTCTCACTCTGTCACCCAGGCTAGATTGCAATCGTGTGATCATAGCTTACAGCAACCTTGAATTCAAGTGATCTTCCTTCCTCAGCTTCCCGAGTAGCTGGGGCTATAGGTATGCACCACCATGCCTGGCGTATTTATTTTCTGTAGAGATGGAGTCTTGGTATGTTGCCAGCCTAGTCATGAAGTCCTATTCTTAATTCTCTTAATAGCTTTGTTACCACAAACAAGAAGATTTTTAATCTTCAGTTTCCTGTGTTATTTATTGAGCACAGTGCTGAGCACAACATGGGTATTCTATGAATATTTTTTTCAGTGAATTAAAGAATAGTACATGCAGAGTTCTGAAAGGGGAATTGTGAGAGGCCCTTAATGAACAGGACAAGGTCACTGCCCTTCAGAAACTCATAATCTCAGGGGAAGACAGCCACAGCCATAGCAGGCTAACTCAGATTGGACCGTGATCATCACTACTACAGAGAAACAATCACATTTCTATAGGCACATGAGGGAAAAAGAGATTAATCTTAAAAGGCAGCATTTATTTAGATTATTGTTTAAGAAATAGAAGGAAATGAAGCTTTCTGACTAAACTTAATTTTACAATTACCAAGAATCATAGAATTAGATTTGCACAGTGGTCTATCAGAGGCTTAGTTATTGCCAATTAGATCATAGAATCATTTTAGAATGTTTATTCTAGACTCCAAATAACTGATTTTGGAACTTGAGTTTTCCCAGACTTTATCACTCTAAAGATGATATAGGCCACTTTCATAGTCAATATAAGATACTCCTGATGTCTCATCTCAGCACGCATCACTTAAAGATTCCAGCCTCTCCAAATTTCATCTAAATGTTTCTGGACATCCTTGGGAAAGTTCCATATGAACGTTTGAATAGTCTTTCTGGGCTCTTCTTCTGCCATGCCCCTCCCTCTTGTTGAGGCCCAGGCGCCGTAAGCCTTGTCAGGCAGCATTTCTCCTTGTCACTGCAACTCGTGCCTCACTGAACCGTCTGTGGTGTTGCCTCCCAGTTCTTTTCCTTCCTGCCGCGAAGTTGTTGTACTCATCTGAGAGGGAAACAAAAGTCTCGTTCCCAACTCCATGCTGTGTTTGCAACACTATCCCGAGGCCTTCCAGAATCCCACCCTTCATCTTTCTTCTCTGGAGACTTGCTGCTGCTTCATGGTGCTGCTGGGTGCATGCACACAGCCCCCTCTACTTGCAAGACCCTCACAGCTTTCCCTCCTTGCTCTCCACTCCAGCCTCAGACAAGAAAAATCTCCATCCAGTTGAGGGGGGTGGGGGTTTTTCCTCTCCCATCCCATATTTTTTCCAAGCCACTCTGCTTCTTCTTGTGTACTCCTTTGCTTCCCTCCTTCCACCTCTACCAAATGCATGTTAGGGAAACAAAAAGTCAAGACATCTTCTTGTTTTGGTCCTGCAACATTCCTCCCCTGAAGGAGTGCCAGAGAAGTCTATGCTTCGAAGAGAAGGAAGGGAAAGAAGTCCAATATTAGGATAACATAACCCCAAAATTTACCTCAAATGCTATTCAGCTACATTAACTTCAACTTCAGCTTAGATTTGCCATGACATTTTAGAACTGTAAAGACCTTTAGAGATGGCCAGCTTCCATCCCTGACGAAGGGAAGATGGCTCAGAAAAAAAAATTAACTTAAAAGTGTAGTTCTGGTTATCTATTACTTTTTAACAAACCATCCCAGTATGTGATGGCTTAAAACAACAAGGCTTATTATTTTTGTTACTATTATTATCATTATTATCTCTAGTGCTCCTGGCGTTGACTGGGCTCAGCCACTCAGTTCTTATCTGGAGTCTCTACATGGCTGAGTCAGAAGGTCGTGTGGTATTTGAGCCTGTACATTCACGTGTTTGGTGGTTGATGCTGTCCAGTGGCTCAATCAAGTAAGGACTGGAATGGCAGGGGTTCCTCCAGCATCTTTCTGTGTGTGGTTTTTTCACATGGTCTCTCCAACATGGCAGCTTCAGTGTAGCTGAGTTTCTTTTTTTGTGGTTGTTAAAAAATTTTATTCCAAAATGTTGCAATATTTTCTTTTTTAAAAAAATTGATTTATTTATTGTAAAGATGTGGGATACCTGAGTTTTTTACTTTGTGGTTCAGGATCCCCGAGAGAGAGAGAGAGAAAGCCAGCATTAACTGTATCACCATTCAGAAGCTAGCCTCTGAAAGCAAGTCACTAAGACCAAGACCAGTCTTTATTTGATAATGAAAAAGTACTCTACCTTTTCATGGGATTGTCAAAAAAAAGTGTGGATATGTTTGAAAACTATCACAGTTGTGTCTCTTTTTTCTTTTTGAGTCGGAGTCTCACTCCATTGCCCAGACTCCGTTGCCCAGGCTGCCACAGCCACCACACCTCAACCTACTGGGCTCAGGTGATCCTTCTGCCTCAGCCTTCCAAGTAGCTGGAACTACAGGCGCAAGCTACCACGTCTGGCTTATTTTTTTATTTATTTATTGTAGAGATGAGGTCTCACCAAGTTGCCCAGGCTGGTCTTGAACCCCTGAACTTAGGCAATTCTCTCACCTCAGCCTCCCAAAGTGCTGGGATTACAGACTTACGTCACCGCACCTGCCCACGGTTGTATCTCTTATCCCAGAATGTTGATCAACTTTGCCTCTTGAACATCTCATATTACAGTTCTCCTATCCTCTCCAACGTCTGCTACATCTTCTTAGATTAGAAATTTTTTCTTCACTCAAAATCAAATCCCTTTCTGGGTCCCCTGTCACTTTGCCTGTGAAGTCCAGCTGACTCTTTTCTTACTTTCAAGCCTTCTGTATTTTCCTGCCATTTTTTTCTAGTGCTAGCCAGGCCTAAACAGTTGTGTTAAAATTATTTTCTAGACTCTTAGATTAGTCCATTCATTCATTTTTAGATTATCGTAAAAAGTGTATTATCATCATTTCACATTACCATGGAAGCTGATTTTTTGTTGTTGCTTAAATAAAGCCCAGTAATTATACAGAAATATTGAGGGTCTAACCAAGGACAACTTTTTTTTTTCTGATAAGATTCTAAGTTCCATCTTACTTGTAGGAAAAAAATGTTGTTGATTCTCAGAGATGTTGCATACCAGAGGGAATCTTGAAAAGAAGATACCCGGGAGTCAATTGCAGACTATCTACAAATTGAAACCAGAAGATTTAGGAAAAGTCTGGCAAACATCCAGAGGCTGTCACAATGTCCTTTTTCCTTACCCACAGAAGACATGACTAATCAATCATGGCACTGCTGCTGGAAGTGGTCTGAACACAGTATCCCAGGAGTTGTCTAACAACAGATCTATCAGGACTGACATACGAGACAAAAATCTATTTGCCTTCTCGGGTCTACAACCTTCTTGGTAAACCTTAACCCAGACTCCCTGGGTCTAGAAAGAGATAAATGAAGATAATGTCGAGAATTTTTTTAATACAAGTCCTTGGGGATGGACTTTGCTTCCAAAACGTATTTCCGACAAAAGGCAAATTTACAGTGACGTAGGCATGGTGGCTTTCTGACTAGCATGAAACAGCCCTGCAAAGGTCCACCCAAACATACGTAGTCAATATCACTTGTGTTGATGGTGACATGTGACACTTACAAATTATTTTGCCCTTAGCCTCTAAGAGATTAATTACCTTAGGTACACATGGGGGGCATAGCTTCCTATTATATTCAAGCCTATACATGGTGTCATAATAAATGGCACCTAAATCTTATAGCAGGAAAGAAATGGGTAAAATTGTGGTAAATATGATTCTGTCCTTTCTTTGAAGACTTTTTGCTTCTCTGTTTCTTCCTTTTACTTCTTCCACTTCCATGCTCCTGTGTTGAATTTTATCACATTGAAGTGGAGGAGCCAATGCTGATGATGGGATCACAACAGTTTTTTTAATTTCATACTCTTCAATATGCTGCAGAAAAATTAAAAGAGAAATTCAAAAATATTTTATAAAGCATATTGCATATGTCATTCTGGATACATAGATAATGCCCTGATGCTGCAGACAACTGCTTAGTTGTTCATTTTATCTAAAAAAAAAAAAAAAAAGAAATGAAAAAAAGCCTCTTAGGAGCTAAGACTGAACCACATTCTAGCTATAATGTTTAGAAAATCGAAAAGAACATTTTGGCAAGCCCGTGATTATTTCTAATTGCCTTAGAGAACTCGTGTTCTGGGGAGGGATGTTGAAAAGAAACAAAGCATAAAGAATCGATTTTGGATGCTATTAATTGGCTGCCAATGCTATACTAAATAAACGATCATTCTATTCTGTGCCAGCTCCTCCTACAGAGGGCATAGTGGAAGAAAAGAATGCCTGGGCACCCTTTTGGGTGAATCCCCGTGGAAGGCCCCAGAAACACATGCTATCCAGGCACGCATTTATCAAATGATTTACACCAGTTTTTTTCCTAGCCTGTATTGCAGGCACGACACAATTACTAGATTTATTAATTCCTTGTTGCAGAGACTAGAGATTTCCCAATGTGATGGACCAATGCATATTGCATTAGCTCTAACATCTGGGGCTCCACACCCACCAACACCAAGAGATTAACGGAAAGGCAAAAATACAACCTCTCTCTCTTTGTCTCCATGCAAGCCTCCTCTCTCCCTTCCCACATCTCGCTCTTCCTCTTCCCCTCTTAAGCACTCCACAGGCTTTTCCGAGCAAGGAAAGCAAGAAAGCGTTTGATTTACAACCTCATTTTGTCTCTGCTTGTATTTCATCTTCCATCTTCACATTTCTTATTGAAGCCAAGATAATTGGGGGGCGATGCATGGACTATCTATTTTCCTCTCAATCTTCCGAGTCTTTGGAGAAGCACCAATCACCATCCAAGTTGTCAAGAATTCTATCAAGATCTAGGGGCAGGGCTCGAAAGAGCACAGCAGCATATGGTTCTTACATTAGACACAGGGTCTAGGGGCCACTTCATCTTCTGGTTAGGCTAAGAGAACAGGCAGAGAATATGATGGTCATGTGCCTAGTGGGATCACTGTCCTCTCCTCACACCTGTTGAAATAAACGCTTTCTGCCGTGAAGATTCTTGTTGCTGCTCTGTTGCCCTCTTTCCCCATTCCCTTTATTCCTGCTGCACAACCTCCGTACTCTAGAATTTTCCCCCTAAAAGCAGACATTTAAGGCAGGGGTCTCATCGTGTTCAGTAGGGCTCTCAATATTAACTATCGACGGGGTCACTTATGGAAGCAGGCCAAGCTTTTAAAAAGCAAGGAAACAAGCCCAGTGATATAGACGTCAGCTGACACACAGCCTCGATATCAGAGAGACAATGTCAAAGTCATCATGGACTGATGAACTCTGTCCTGACTGCAAGTGCGGTGGGGGTGGGGAGGTGGCGAGCAGCCCTAGTCCTTAGCCAATTTGCCACCATCTGAGAGTATGTGCCCTAATTTGCCAGGTCTTTTGCTGTTTCAAAAGAAGCCAGAAATCTGGATTTTCGTGTAAACTCTTCCTATTTATGAATGTTGGCAACTAATTCACGTTTTTTTTTAAGTGTGATGCAAGCCAAACAAAACCCATCTGTGAGTTTGATTAGACCCATAGGCTGACGGGAGTGCCGCCTCTGGTTTGAGACTCTCTTTCCCAAGTGGCATGTAGGAAATGCCAGGAAAGTTTATCCAGAAGTTCAGACCTTTTAAAATAGCTTTTCCTCTTCATTGGACTTCCATCTAATCGAATCCACTTTTGCCTAAATACCCTTTACCCTCTCATACAGTCTCTTTCTCTATTTCAATTCATCAAATGTTTCACTAAGCATCTCCGATAAGTGAGATACCTTATGAGACTCTGTGAGAAATGCAAAAATAGGTTTATTATTGAAAATGGATTTGGCTGCTGCAAAGTTGACCCAAATTAGTGGAGGCTTAAACAAAATAGTGATTAATTTTTCATATAATGCTCAAGAGAAAATAGTTCAGAGGTTGCCTATTATCTCCACAATATCAGAAACCCAGCATTCTTTGAAATTCTGACTTTCATCTCTAAGATGTTGACCATGACTGCATGGCTCAAGATGGTTCTCTTTCTAATCTAGGCAAATAACCCCAGACTGTGCTGTAGGAACAAACTGACTCCCAATTTGAGTTGTCCTCTGTGGGTCCTTTCTCCTTGTATCTGGAACTAGTGGCCTCCAAGGCTGCTGTGACAAAGCATAAGAAATGAAAAAGGCACATGGAGTCTTAAGTGGCTCTTTCTGGAAGTGGCCCAATCCTCGCTTTCAATTACATTCTGTTGGCAAGAGATGGTCACATGGTCTCAACTTATAGGCAAGGAAGGATAGTAAGCGAAGACCGTGGATAATTGGTAATGATGAATAGTCTTCACCATACAACAGGTTCATACATCATCTAGAAGCAAGAATGAGTTGGCCAAGGGAGGGCATGTCCAGAAAGGACATTCATAACTGGCACTCCTATTCTGTTGGTTAGATCTTCATTGCATGGTTACTCCTGGCTGCAAAGGGAGCTGAGAAATGTGTTTTAATTCTGGGTGACCATGTCATTAGCTAATACTTAAGGTTCTATTATGATAGAAAAAGGAGAAAACATATTGAGGGACAGATAGATCATTTTGCTATAATGAATTTGACGTGGTTTTTGCCCCACCGGAGCTTACTGTTTAGTTGGGAAAAATAAATAAATGTGTACAGAAATGAACCAGTTGAGGTTAACTGTGCTTTGCTTTAGAAGAAAAAAAATGTTGGGATGCATAAACAAAATTAGGAGAGAGCTAAGCCATCAATGATAACTTAAACAATCAAACAAGCATAATAGATGAGAGAAAAATTTATTCTTCAGAATGTCCTGGGGTCCTGAGGAAAGCCCACTGTCCCTTAGAGACAGAACTGGGTTTTCCACACAGCTTCTCACAGAGGGAATGGCCAGATATCAGTAGAATATTTTATATCTTATTTTCTTCCACATAATCCTAGTTTAATCTGGTGGTTCTAGAGTAATTATTAATAGCACTCTCTTTTAATTTCAGCATGTCTTGATTTGGGCAATAATAAATTATTCGGTCACTTTATTGACTGAACACCAGTCTTTGGAAGAAGGATGGAGATTCTGTGAGGCTAAGAACTTGGAAACTGTAAGAGACTGACGTCCAGCGGATTTCTTCCCAAGATCTTATAAGATGTGTATTAAAGTTACCAGATTCATGAAATTATAAGTGTGACTAGATTTTCATGGAAAGGAGAGTATAGGAAAAGGTCAATATACTAGTCGGATCAAAGTCTGGAGGACTATGAAGCAGAAATTTTGAAAATTTGCAGAAATCTCAAGGAAGGTACTAGATTTCACAGCAGTGAAACTAAAGGTTCAAGCTAAGTTTAAGGGATGTCAAAGAGGTAAGGAGGTTCTGGCATCATCCATGTTATAGTCTAAATTTTGTATTCGGTACCATCTGAACAGAGCCCCAAATAACACTGATCTACTGATAAATAGAATTACACAAGTCACCCACACCAGTGATCGCTCCTAGTCCTTCCTTCTCCACTCCTGACTTGTGCCACTTAGACAAACAGAAGGAATTGGTTTGGAAAGCACTGGTTTAGTCAGGTCTGCTCATATGTCACCCAATTAAAACATGTAAACAGCAATACACTGGCACACAAGAGATCTCGGTTGACTTTGAATTTGGAGTCATTCACATTCTTTGGGAAAATCTCTTCACACTTTGAATTTGAATTCACATATACACAAAATGATGTCTGGGGACCAGGTCAGTTCTTGACTGAATGTATTCCACAACATGCTTATTTTATAGGGTGCCATTCGTCAAAAAGAAAAGGCTTCCAATGGGGTGCGTGGTGAATTCACACTAACTAGCAGAGTATTAAATTCCCCGAGAGACTTAACCACTCTAGTATTCCTGTTTAATTGTGTCAGATCTGCCATAAACCAAACAAAGGATGTTCCTCTCCTTTTTTTTTTTTTTTTGGAGTCAGGCTCACTACAGCCTTTACATCCTAGGTTCAGGGGATCCTCCCATCCCAGTCTCTCAAGCAACTGAGACTTCAGGCATGCAACACCACACCTGACTTATTTTTTTATTTTTATTTTTGTAGAGATGAGGTCTCACTATGTTGTTCAGTCTGGTCTTGAACAAGAGATCCTCCCACATGCTGAGATTACAGACCTGAGCCACTGTGCTCAGATCAGCCACATGTCTCTTCTGATATCCCACACTGACGGGGCAAAGTTGGACCCATAAGTTGGATGCTTGCAACATGTCCAGATATGCTTGCAACATGTCCAGATATGCATGCGTCCATCACCCCACTTCCATCCATCTACATCCACACTAGTGTCTCTCCCGCTCCTGCTCTACTTCTCCTGGTTATTCTTCAGAGAAGTTCTATTCAAAAATCTATGTTCCAGTGGCAGGTTGATCCAAGTTCTTTAGATTTCTTCCTTTTCAAGGTCTCCTCTACTATGGGCCGTCTTCAGCTTAGCATTTAGGGTAGGGGTGTCCAACCTGTTGGCTTCCCTGGGCCACATCGAGCAAAGAGGAATTGTCTTGGACTGCCCATAAATTATATAATATAGTTAGTGTATATACATAATAAGACTTTCTTTAGATTTTATATGTCTTATTATAAAGTTTATAAAAATGAGAACAATACCAAGTTAGTGAGAAATTTGACCTTATTTTTATAAAACAAACCTATCCATGTGTGGTTTGCTGGAAGTGGTCGCAGTTCTTAGTGAGTTCTCAAGGTGCTCATCAGAAATGTTTGTTTTATTTTGCTCTTATGTACTTCCAAATTAAAAACCACTGTTCACATGTGTATGTGCTGCCAAAAAGCAGAGTCATGAATAAGGCGTGATGGTGAACTTCACAGATGGAACTACACATGGGGTCTAGTATAAAATAAACGCCAAACATATATGATGTTCAAAGATTTTGTGGGACCACATGACTAGCTGTGCTATAAGTTGGACATGCCTGATTTAGAGTGTGTGTCTGCTATTTTCAGCTTTATTTTCTAAATTATACCTTTTCATATCAAAGTAGATTTGTGTATTCTCGATCTTGTTATTTAGAATTTTTGTAGAGGAGTTCAAACTATTAGGATATATTTTTTACATATCGTAGATTTTACTAAGCTTTTCCTTTTTTTCTATTTAGTGTTTGCTTCCAACTCTTTTTATGTTTTAGTATTTTCTTCCCTTGAGCTTAAGTGGGGCTTCTGTTTGCTTTAGTCACCTCACTGCAGTTGATGTTTATATGTCTAGCTGCTTTATTTGTGCTATTTTTAGAGGGTAAGTGGTAAACTTCAGAGACTATCATACTACTCTCCCTTCTCAGCAGAGTCCTGAGATTGCTTTTAGAAGACAGGTGATGAGCTCTATGTAAATCATCTGTCCTTTATTACTAATACGTTTATTCACACAAGAGGCATGCCAAACAGTTTTAATCACCAGGTACACCCAAGGGCAGAATTCCCAGAAGGGGATCCAGCATCTTCTTAGATATGTAGATAAAGGTTTTCTTTTTTCTTTTTCTTTTTTTTTTGAGTTGGAGTCTCACTCTGTCACCCAGACTGGAGTACAGTGGCTGCTACCGGCCACCGCAGCCTCGACCTGCTGGGCTCCGGCGATCCTTCCACCTCACTTAAGCTCAAGCCCCACCTCAGCCTTCCAAGTAGCTGGAACTACAGGTGGGGGTTCCACGCCCGGCTAATTTTTGACTTATAGTAGAGATGAGGTCTCGCCAAGTTGCCCAGGCGGGTCTTGAACCCACGGGCTCAGGCAATCCACTCACTTCAGCCTCCCAAAGGCGCGGGATTACGGGCTGAGCCACCAAGCCCGGCTGATAAAGGTTTTCTAGAAGTCAACTGTCTGTCAGTTACTGAAGATAGCCCATTTGCCTACTAAAAACATCTTTCCCTCAAGTCAATCCAGGGGATTTTGAAGAAAGAAAAATCTGTTTTAGAAAAAAGTCTGTTATCCCAAGCAACTTTTTTAACACCTGAATTTCGTTTCTTCAACTGTATAATGGGCATAGTGATAATTATTATTTCAAATGGGATACTCAGTTTAAAGAATATGCAGTTCCTTATTTCCAACAGCTTTGACCTACACAAATGGTAATTTCGTATTTTGAACCCTGCACCCAACATAATGCATGAGCCTGCATAGGTCACCAATACAAGTCCATTTTCTAGCCTATTTTCTGAACAATTATTTACCCAGTGCCCCAGTCATGCCCTGATTTTCTTTCTCCCTCTCTAGATTCATGTATTCAATCTACTCTCTTCTATCAAAAGCTTGGGAATAAAAAGACTAAGAATATACCATCATCCATCAGCACTGAAAAATTTATCACCAAGGTTTGGGCTGTATTTCTAGATATTCAGAGAAATATAGACATAAAACTTGTAAATATGTACACAGAAGAGAGGGCATTTTCATTTTAGTTTTTCAAAATAAGTTTATCATATAGCTATGATTTTTGTATCATTTTTGAATTTAATATAGTACATATACTTTCAACGTCATCAATTAATCTTTTACAACAAGTTTTAAAAGATTGTATAATATCCATCTTAAGGAGGACATTAAAATTTAGTTAAACAAACCCTTGGATATTTATAGGCATTATTTTGCCTTATAAAAAGTATTATGAAAAATTCTAAAAACTAAATGTCTGCACAAAGCCACAGTTATGTCTAAAGGATAGACTATGAAAGGTGGAAATTATTGACCAAAAGATAACTCAGCTTTTTTTTTTGAGTTGGAGTCTCACTCGGTCGCCCAGACTGGAGTGCAGTGGCCACTCCCGGCCACCACAGCCTCACCTGCTGGGCTCCGACGATCCTTCCGCCTCAGCCTTCCGAGTAGCCGGAATTACAGGCATGCGCTACCACGCCCGGCTGATTTTTTGATTTACTGTAGAGATGAGGTCTCGCTGCCCAGGCGGGTCTCGAACCCGCAGGCTCAGGCAATCCACTCACCTCAGCCTCCCAAAGGTGCGGGATTACAGGCTGAGCCACTGAGCCCGGCTCGATAACTCAGCTTTTAATAATTTTGACAGCTTGACAATTTGCTCTGTAGAAAGGTTGTACCAATTTCCAAACCCAAGGGTAGTTCATACAATTTTTCATTACCCTATGCCAACAGTTCTCAAATATTCTAGTCTCAGACCCTTGGACACTCACAGAAATTATTGAGGTCCCCAGAGACCTTTGGTTATGTGGGCATTGTGCATATATTAATATTTATCATATTAGAAATTAAAGCTGAGACCATTGTTAATACTTATGTGTTGATTTTAAAATAACACTAATAAACATTGTATGTTAATAAAATAGCATAGTATGAAAAATTACTATGTTTTCTAAACCAAAAATATATACGCGGTCTGATAATTAAATTCATGAACTTGCCACCATGCGCTTATATTGGCAAGACTGTACAAGCAACTTTGTAAGGTTTCACAACCTTGGTACATCAGTGTCTCAGAGTTGTGTTCATGTCATGTGTTTTACTAAGTGGTGTTCATAATTACTGTTGCATGTTTTTGTGTGCCATGGTGAAAATGTTGGAACTTGAATTAGAGCAATGAACAAACACTACATTTTTTGTTACAAATCTTGGCAAGAGTAGAATTGAATTTAAGGATATATTAGTCCAAGTTTATTGAGGTAATATCATGAAGAAAATGGCAGCAAACAAATGGATTAAACGTTTTTCTGAGGGAAAAAAAAGCATCACTGGTGAAGAGAGGTTAGGACAAACAGTAATGTGCAGAACTGAGGAAAACATTGCAAAAATTCATCAAATTGTATGTCAAAACCATCAGCTGACTGTGAGAAGCGTAGCAGACCAAATAAACATTGATAAAGAAACAGGAAACTCTTAACTGGAAATCTTGGCATGAGAAAGGTGTGTGCAAATGTAGTCCCGAAGGAGCTCATACATCACGACAACGAACCAGCTCATGCAACACTGTGTATGAGGGAGTTTTTAGCCAGGAAACAAATAACTATATTGGAGCACCCTCCCTACTCACCTGATCTGGTCCCCAATGACTTTTTTCTTAACCTGAAGATATAGGAAATATTGAAAGGAAGACATTTTGATGACATTCAGGACATCAAGGATAATACAATGACAGCTCTGATGGCCATTCCAGAAGGAATTCCAAAATCGTCTTGATGGGTGGACTAGGTGCTGACACTAGGTGCATAGTTTCCTGAAAGGAGTACTTTGAAGGTGACCATAGTGATATTCAGTGATGAAGCAGGTGGTACTTTTTCTAGGATGAGTTCGTGAACTTTATTGTCAGATGCCATATATACTAAAAAGAGTAATATTGTCTTTCTTTTATAAATCTCAGTCATATCCGGCTAAATAGAAGACAGCTGATTCTCACATCTACTTCTACAGTCCTATCTGCTCTGCTTTGGGCTGAAATATATAAAGAAGTTCCTTAATCACACAAACAGATAGCTGGAAAATAGAGAAACATTTTAATGGACTTTTCATAATAATTGTAGATATTTTTGATATTACCCAGAACTCAACAAGTGATAGTTTCCTGACGTTCTGTTGCGATAGGGATTCTGAAGTAAATGTTTTATACTCTAATGCATTCAAATTCATTCCTATATCTTGCATTTAAATATATCTTTTACCCACGCATGTTTATGGAACATCATGTGTTGGTCATTTGAAAAATTATTGTTTTCCAGAGTTATACAGAGATTGCAATCTTTAGCATGTTTCATTGTGGAAGGTTTTAAAAAATCCCATTTGCTAATGCTGCCTTTGATTTCATCAGGAGTATTGGGGACTGTGAAGGCACCATTTCTAGAAAGCTTTTATTTCAACACTGGCTGAAAACACTGCCAGTTGTTTTCCTTGAAGTGGCCTCTTCATTTATTTGCAATAAAACACCTGCAAGATATCTAACTTCGAATGCCCATGGTTTGTCTGTTCATTACACTTTCAGGTAAGAACAGTGGTTCTCACCCCAAAAGGGCTGGTTCAGCCGGCGTCTTTAACAGTCACACGAGTGCTTTTCCTTGAGATAATTGTCCTACTTGGGTAAGCCGCAGAACTGAACAGAACTTCTTCCCATTTCATCACACAGGATATTTAAAAGACTTGCACTCAAGGGTGGAGATTTAATAAAATTAGTATTTTTTACTACTTCACCAAGGACTTTCTTAAATGAAATTGGCTTTTTTCCCCCTGCAAGTAAATAGCAGTGAAGAACACAATGATTGTCATCACAGTTCATCTTGATAGTCTTAGTTTTTGCTTCGGAACCACTGCTTTTGTGCCATCTACACCAGTGCCAGCACAGTGGAAAAAGCAAATAGCATCTTAGTACTGTCATGAACATAGTTTTGACCTCAAGGCCCCCGGAAAAGGAAAGAGCGTTAACAATATTCTCTTATTATCATGACGATGATTGTCAGTATTTTCCCTATCCGTCCTTCAATGGACAGGGGCAGGAATGGATGGAAAGAACTGGTTTTTTTCCTCCCTCCTCATCCTCGGCAGTATTGACTATTTAATTCCACTTACTAATACTCGAAAAACAAATCCAAACTTCTCCACTGACAGTGCAATGACACAACAAAGATGCAGGTTCTCGAATTCAAAGAGAAGCAGGAGAGATGGTAAACACACATTTGCTTTAATATATATAAAGTATGTATATATATATATTATTGATGTGTTTAAAGTGCAAATTAGTTTGGTAAAGAACATCTCGTGTCTGTTTTATTTCCACAGCCCTCAGACTGACTGAGGGATGCCTATCAATTAATTCATTTAGAGAGCCATACACCACAAGAAATAAATTATTTGTCCTCTGGAGCTTGTCCCAAGAGGATTTTTAAGAAACCATTAAAGAAAAAGACAACTGTTCCTCTTAGAAAGATAAAAGGCCAGTTCCTTCCCTTCAGCTAATAGTTTCTTAGTAATAGGGATATCTACTGCATGAAGTATTTTATATGGCATCAAGCATGTTCACATACAAATGGTCTAACCTCTTGAAACCTCAATTTTTTTGATTGTGGAATTGGATGAAGCATGTGTTTTGTGAGTATTTAAATAAGATAACGCAAACGAAATGCTTTGTGTTTTGTCTGGCACCCAGTAAGTTCTCAGCAACTGGTCTAGGTGGTAAGAGTCAAGGTAGTAAGATCAGTAGTCACCATAGCGACTTCAGGGGTTGCTGTTTTGGGAATTAGTAACAGACGCCTGGCAAAGTTAAAGGACTTTCATGATCTCCCAGAAAGGAAGAGACGAAGCCGTCTTCAGAAGCAGGCTATTTTCACTCTGTGTCCCCCATTCTTCCCTCTATGCCACTTCCGGGGCTCTCAGAAAAATGTTCTCAACGATCCTATTGGCTCAATCTCCTACCACCTAGAAGGGGGCTTCTCTCCATCAACCTATATTCCAGGTATTTCCAAACCGCCTCTCTGCAATACATTAGTTCAGTATTTTAAGAGTCCTGACAGAAATGGTGTATTTACGTGTGAACACAGGACAATGCAGTGTTCACAAGTACTCTGGGGTGAGTAAACCAGAATCAGGACCCTGTTTTCCTTTTTCTATAAGCATGACGTTGGGCAACTGGGGTCATCTCCAAGACTCTCCTTCTTTATCTGTAAACCATGGGGTGCTCACGCTTGCTTCATAGAATTTCGAAGATTATTATACGAGGCGTTATCTGCAAACAGCTTAGCACGGTGCCAGGCTCACAGGGAATGGTCAGAAAATGGCTATTTGATGATTAACTATTACAAAAATGTTTGCTCTGCTGGGTCCTGATTTCTAGTCTCCTAGACTAAATAGCCTCACTGTTTTCCTCCCAGTTCAGTTTCCAGACACATCACAGAATTATAAGAATTTTATAAACTCAGGTCTATACTGACACAGAATTTTTGATAACCCCCTTTCTGCTTTGAGCTCCTAAAGCTATTTCATAGAAAAATGACCTTATTTTTAAATAGAGGGGGCAATTGAAAATCAGTGAACGGACTTACCCCCTAATGATTTTTTTCTCAGACATAATTATAATAATTAGCATTATAAAGTGCTAATTATCTTTGGACACAGAGGACCTGCACACCAGAGACAGAGGTCCGCATTAAGTAAAGTGGATTTCACTTTCTTCAGTTGCACGATTTCTTCTTTTTCTTCTTTATAATGATGCAAAGATATTTTGTCTACCAAGCCTCATTTTTAAACTTGTAAAACTATCTGTTGGCCACCCACAACCAGCCAGACTCCATATTGAGTTTATGGGTCTGCAAATAAATGTTTTTTTTTTCCTTTGTGTATCCATATTACTTTTTGTGAGATTCCTGTTCTATAGTTCTAGGCCAGCACCCAGAACCTAGCTAGAATCAAAAACTGTAGAATCGTGAGTTTTCTGTTTAGATGGAAGGTCATTTCTATTAACCGATGGATGGACGACTATTCCACTCTTGAGTCTTAACAACCGGTGATGTTGAATGGGTTATGGATACAGGAGAGGAACTCTGTATGTGGTACATAGAATTCCAACTGAACGACATTTACGGAGACTCTAGCCCAACCATTTCATTTTACAGCAAGGAAACTGAGGCACAGAATGACTTAATAAGAGAGCCAGAATTGGAAACTGGAACTCCTGGTGTTGTCAAAACAATTTTTCTCACACTAAGTCAGAGGGCTGCTTATTAAGTAAGGCCAGGGTCATGTAGACAAAAATTAGACTGAGGAATGAGACACAGGTGTACAGTGACAGGGAGGATAACTCTGACCTCTTCCTGCTTGTCTGTTGTCAGCAATCAGATAATCATCACTACTACCTAGTCCTTACCATCATTACTACAAAGACACTGGATGTTGAGGAAGTTTTTAGAGCAGAATGTCAGAATGCAGAGTTGTAAAGAGTCATGGTCCTATCAGTACAATCTGCATCTAAGTACGAGTCTGTCTCCATCTCCAGCCTAGAGATACCTAGTCATTCACTTGTTGGGGCAGTCTCATTCTCAGAAAGTGCCGTTCAGTTGGAAGTTCTCAAAATAGACTTCCTCTAAATGTCCATTTTCACTTGAAAAAAAATTCCAGTGAATTTACAATACTAACATGGGCCTCTTAAATTTTCTCTAAGATAGCATTTCTCAAACCTCAGCCGTGTCAGAATCCCTGTGTGTGGGAGTGGAAGGGAGCTTGTTAAAACCCAAATTGCTGGCCCCTGCTGCCAGTTTCTGATTCGGTACATCTGGGTGGTACCTGAGAATTGGTGACCCCAACACAATTTCCGGGTGATGCTGATGCTGCTGGCCTGACAACCACACTTTGAGATCTACAGCTCTGGGCGGATCTGGTCTCTCCATCATACTTTACAAGGCGAGCTTGCCCAATCGGATGCCATTCCATGTGCCTTTTTAGAATGCTCTAGAAATTCAGCTCTTATCTTTTTTAGAGTTTTTATGTTAGCTCAAACTTTCCTAAGTGGACATATATGACTCCTACTTGAGGAAAAAAATGCATTTTTCTTTAGAATAGCATTAAGTAAAAGTGTAATTAGTGATATGAACAAGCAGACTAAAAAGGATCTTTCTCGTTATTATGTTCTCATAGCCCGTATACAGTTTATCTGAACTAGAATGCATTTGCTAAGTTCATCGTTTCTGTTTCCATCACTTAACAGTGAATGCTATGGTGACTGGAGGCAGTAAAAGATGCTCATTGATGTTAACTTTATTTTCACATCCTGCAGTTTATGGCAGTATGAGGAAGCCAAACTTCATAAGCAGAAGACCTGATTTTGAAAACCAGGGAATCAGATCTGTGGTGTGTTTTGACCGTGTTAGACAATGTTTCCCTTTCCATGTTTTTCAATGGCTGCCCATTTCATTCCATGCCCAAGTGAGAGACAAATACCACAAACAGTGTCTACACATCTGGAAAGGCTTTCCAAACTTGGTTGTTATCTCTAATGTTCATGTACACACTGCTTTGACTTTTTCATCTGGAATTCTTTTTTATGATGCAAAGATAACATAAGACTTCGGGCATAAGGTTTTCATTGACCAAGCACATTGTCTATGTCATGAATCCTAACCTGAGTGACCCTCCAGTTACTCAAGATAGTGTTTGCATGCTGTTGCCAGGGGATGCCAAGTATATAGTCTTTGCACATACACAATCTGTGCTTCTTGGATCCTCTGATTAGGCAATTGTGATAATGAGACTTCAAGTTCCCCTAGGTGCCCACAGACCGTGCATGTAATTCCATCCAAGTTTTAAACGAATACACTTTGCTTAGAAACAGTGGCAATGATTTGATTCTTTCTTCATGACTGGGGTCAGGGAGTATGAAAGAACTCGAGGAACTGACTTACTTTTGAAGTTCCAATTTTATGAGTCACAGGACAAGTTTAGATGGGCTGGTTTTTCACCACTACATGTAGACTTCTACTCACCATTGAAGAAAAAACATGAAGACAAAATCGGTCAGGTCAACCGAGTATTCCTTTGTGAGTGTGGTCAAGACTTGTGACATAATATTTTTCCAGGTAATGGCTCTGAAAAAGGTCTACCGCTTATTTTTTGGGCTACTCTTTTTTCTTCAATATAACCACTTTTTCACCAAAAATGATACTAACTAAATATGCTATGAGAAGGGATATTTTGACATTACCGTTTTAGGCTCACTAACCAATTTACTCCACGAGAGTTTCTAATCAGAGAATATCATATGGATCGGTTTGAATTGCTCCCATGCTTGGCTGAGCCCAAAATAATTCCCTGTGTATATATACAGCAAGTGAGAAGGTTGAGGTGTCACTTGTATGTCTCTTTATTCTGCCATGTGTGTGTGTGCATGCGTGTGCACTATTTTTGTGTATTTTGAAAGGCTCTCTTGCTTAGCCTTAATTTTGCTTTTAAAGATTTTTTCCTGTGCTATCACTTTATTTTTAAGTTGAGTTTGAGTTCAAGAAATCCATAAATTCACAAAAGATTAAAAACAATTTGTGGATAAAATGATGCAGAAAGAAAAATGCATTTTCAAAAAAAAAAAAAAAAACTCCTGCAGTCCTTCTCACCTGCCTACCACTTTCTAGAAAGTTCTTTCTCCTGTTAACAAAGGCCACAAGATTTCAGTGCATTACATTTTAAATATATGCTGCACTTATTAACCTCTAAGTGATTCTGTGTTGCTTATATAAGCTTGTTTTTATTGTTCAATTAATAGATTGTTTAACTGATGTTTTTCATTGGTATACTTTGACATATACTGATAATTGATATGTATATAAATTATATATACATATTCTCTATAATCCATATGATACACTTTGGGTATAGTGGGTTGGAAGGAAACATGGAATGATTTTTCTGTTGAAAAGAAACTTTTTCATTTAACAACTTTTCCCTTAGGGATAGAGTTTTAATAAATATGTGAAAGTCATTAAGCCTGGCATATTGTATATATTTTAAAATTCACAGCAAGAAGAAGCAACTATTTACCTAGGCAAAATGTAGAAGTTTGAACCTCAGTTGCCTGATTCCTGTGAAAAATCCTTTGATTCCATGTCTGTCTATCTATCTATCTATCTTTCTATCTGTCTGTCTTGAGTCTCATTTTCCTTTCCAGTCTTCGGGTCAAGCACTTGACACCTAAATGATACTCAGCTCTTTAAAAGATGGGCTGGCCAGCTGCTGTCTCAGACAGACTGTCTCTAAATGATTTCAGCATGTCTTCAGACAGTTATTTTTCCTCTATTCAATTTTGTTCATCTTCTTACTTAACTTTTCAAGTGCTACTATTTCCTTTTTAAATGTAGTATTGAGAAGTGCAAACACTATTGGAAAAGAGAGTCTTACTAGCATAATTGTGCATTATCTTTCTTTTATATTGCAGACGGAAAACATTAAATCTAGAGGGAATAGGAATCCGTTCAATCAGATATTGATAGCACAATTTTCTTTAAAAAGACTTACCTGTGGAGAAGAAATTACTGATTTTTTTAAGGTGGCAACTTTCCACCCTTTTTTAAAAGAGTCAAATGATGTAGGGAATTAAAAGTCTATCTCTCGAGAGTCAGACTTCTCTTGCCGATGCAGCCCTATCCCTTTGGTAACTTGATGTCTTATTGAGGGATCTGGGTGGGAAGGGAGGGAGAGAGTGTTTCCGTGAGGTCACGTTTCATAATTTGAGAGGAGAGGAGCATTTGGGAAAGAACGCAGTACTCCGCCCCATGGCTTAGATTAAGTTTTAGTCGCAATAATTCCTTACAAAAATTTTTAGCAGCTTTCCTAAAGTTTATTTAGCTTTTCTAAGCCTCAGTTTTCTGATCTATACATTGGAGATGATGATCATAATTTTTGCCGCCTCTGGTTGTTATATCAATGAATAAGAGAATCTGCATCAAAGACTCAGCACAGTGTCTAGTTGACCGTAAATCCTCAATGTTAGCTAATACATGACCGTGAAAAAGATAATGTGAAGAAAGAAGGCACATCATAGACATGGGTTTAGAAAGAAAAGGTAGCAAGCGACTAAATGCAAGCTTTGGCGACTGTCAAATGTTGAGTAGGTTTTGGCTGATGATATGGGTCTGAAGGGGGGTGGTGTCCAAACGGGCTTTGCTAGGATCATAATTGGGGCTTTCTTCTGGCAGTAAGGTGACTTGACCAGTCTTTTGGGGTTCTACCACAAAGAGGCCTACAAAAATGATGACCAGGAAATCAGATGACTATGTGGATTTTTTTTGTCTTGTTCAAAAGAAAGATCCACCCACAATCCAATCCAGAAATAGTTTATTGGGAGGAGGGCAGTGACTACATAGCTGTGTGGGACTTTGGAATATTTTAAATTAGGTAATTTTTAAACCAATTGCACTCTAGAAATTCTCCCTTCTCTCTAAGAATGCTGGTCTTATAGAAATAAAGATGTTTCTTAGACACAAAAATAAGCAAGCACTTTGAGGCTTAGAAGTGGAAAGGAAATAAAAATCTCAGGAGCTGGCTCATCGGGGTTTTTAGGAAAAAACGAAAACCTTGCTGAACACTCGCTGAAGAAATGGCTGTCACTCGGCTCTGGTTTTCTCTCCAAGTGGAAGCTCGCACAGGTGCTGCTCTTGAGTCATGAGGTCCTTTGTAGGGATGCACGTTGTGGTGTCTTTGTTTATCTCTTGGTATCCTTTGCTGGGACTGACCCCTCAGTGGCTGTCCCCAAGCTTTTCCACTGCCAGCCAAATCTCACGCCCAAATCTTCTACTCCATTTCACGGTATCTATATCCTCCCAGATGAGATTTCTCTTTGTCTGACTATTCCTAGAAGGATTTATTTGGCTAAACTCCTCACACTACTGATGCCCGATGTTTGCTCTAAAGGCGGTTATCGCGAATTCAGAATGCAACCTCCAAAGACAGAATCAGCTTCACAGACCCAAACAGCTATCTCAAAAATCCCTAACATCACTGTTGCTCAAGCCTTGACACATTGTCTTCGTTAGCCTGTGTCCATCACAAGTGCCATCAAAGAGCTGACAGTTTCCTCCACACTGTTTTGAAAGTCTAATTTGAATGTTAACTAGCCCAGCAGCAAAACAATTTGGTTTGTTAACGGCAACCTCCAGACTCAGAGACAATTCAAATGACCATTATCTGGAAAAAACGAGACAGAGAGAGAAGCTGTTTCTTGTTATGAGGCTTAATTTCCAAATTAAAAGCTCTTCAAACCCTCACTTCAGAGCTAGCCCTATTTGGGACAGTGGTGATGGAAAATAAACGTTGTGCTAAATAATACGATTCTTGAAAAAAGTGTAGAATGGCAAATAATTATACTTACACTGACAACTATTTTAAATGTCATAAAACTCTCACAAATACCATGCGATCAAAATTGTTAGGGCATTGTTACCCTATACATAAGCATGTAAAATAATATAATACATACTTAACTTACTTATAAGCTTTCTTAAACTAGCACTGCCTAGAATTTATGTCAAGTCCATCTTTCTTCTTTTTTTTTTTTTTTGAGTTGGAGTTATTCTGTTGGCCAGGCTGGAGTGCAATAGCACACTCATGGCCACCCTAGTGTCGACCTGCTGGGCTCCAGCGATCCTTCCGCCTCAGCCTTCCAAGTAGCCAGAGCTACAAGCATGCGCTACCACACCTGGCTAATTTTTTGATTTATTGCAGAGACAAGGTCTCGCCAAGTTACCTGGTCTGATCTCGAATCTGTAGACCCAGGCAATCCACTCGCCTTAGCCTCCCAAAGTTCTGGGATGACAGGCTGAGCCACGGAGCCCAGCTAAGTCCATCTTTCTAGATGGCGAGAACCTCTGCACGTAAACACATAGAGAAGTAGATGTATTTAAGGTTGGTGTTAACTTCTTTTTCAAAGAAAATTATGTCATGTAGTCAGATCATATAGAATGTCAAAGATCAGAGAGGAAATCAATAAGACATTAAATAACATCTTAAGAAGCAAAAATAATATCCCAGGCTTAGTAGCATGTCTGATTGTCTAGTTTTGAGGATTTCTTGAAAAACATAATGATACACAGTCACTCACTTATTCATTTATTCCTTCAAAAGACGTATATTGAGTGCTCTGTGCTAGTTGCTCTACTGTGTGTTGGAAATAATGAAAGCATCAGGAGATGGTGGCCCCAAAATGTGAACCTAGTCTTGATTCTGCCACTAAAAAATTGTGTGATCCCTTTAGCTCTTGTGGTTTCATTAGGGATTCATAAAAATTATGGATGATGATTTTTGTCTCGCTGGTCTTCAGAGCTCAGAATTACTATCCTACAATGACAGTTCGCTTGCTAGACATGTTTTTCAAATTTCTGAGATTGATAAGTTAATTTCTGTGGCGGGCAGTGACCCTCTTCCTGGTACTCACTCCTGGCATAAATTGCATCTACGTGAGTGTATGCAGGACCTGTGATATGTTTCTAAACAGTAGAACACAGTAAAGTAACAGGCATGCATGGTGGCATGGACAGGATCACATTCTGTGACATCTTAGTGCCTGTTTTGCAAGGAGTAGTGCCTTCTTACTGGCCTTAAAGAAGCAAGTTGTCGCCGGGCTCGGTGGCTCAGCCTGTCATCCCAGTGCTTTGGGAGGCTGAAGTGAGTGGATTGCCTGAGCCCACAGGTTCGAGACCCGCCCGGGCAACTTGGCGAGACCTCATCTCTACAATAAATCAAAAAATTAGCCGGGCATGGTAGCGCGCGCCTGTAGTTCCAGCTACTCGGAAGTCTGAGGCGGAAGGATCCTGGAGCCCAGCAGGCGAGGCTGCGGTGGCCGGGAGCGTCCACTGCACTCCAGTCTGAGTGACAGAGTGAGACTCCAACTCAAAAAAAAAAAAAAAAAAAAGAAGCGAGTTGTCATGCAAGCGACCCTAGGAAAAGGATCACGTAGCAAGATACTAAGGGCTGTCTTCAGCTCACTGCCCGCAAGAAGCTGGACTCTCAGTCCAGCAGCCTGCAAGGAACCAAAGGCTCCCAAAACCAAGGGAGCCAGGAAATGAGTCCTTTCTCAGTGGATTTCCCAGATGAAGCCCCCGCCCTGGCAGACACCTGACTGCAGCCGTGTAAAGGAGGGGCACAGGTAAACCACACATAGACGCTTAACCCACAGACACTGTGAGCAAATAAATCAGTGCTGTTTTCATTTCTACGTTTGTGGCAGTACGAACTGTTACACAGCAGTACATAGTTAATAAAATGTGTTATCACAGGGTCCTCAGTCCCTGGGTCACAGACTGGGCCTGTTAGGAACCGAGTTGCACAGTAGGAGATAAGCAGCAGGGGAGTGAGTGAAACTTCGTCTGTGTTTACAGCCACTCCCCGTCACGCACATGACAGCCTGAGCTCCGCCTCCTGTCAGATCAGTGGAGGCATTAGATTCTCAGAGGGGCGCGAGCCTTATTGTGAGTTGGGCTGCACACTCATTCTGAGAACCTAATGCCTGATGATCTGAGGTGGAGTAGAGGCAGCGATGCTAGCACTGCGAGCGGTTGCAAATACAGACAAACATAAGCAGTGAGGTTTGACTGCACAGAGACCATCATAAATCAATTGCTTGCAGACTCCTACCAAAACCCTATCAGTGAGGGGCTAGTGAGTTGATATGCTCCAGTTTGCACAGCTGCCTCTGGTGAGGCTTTAAGTCTGAACCTGACATTTGTTTTTAGTCCGCACCTGGGCCGCCCATTATTTTATTTACCACTTCTGTCCATGCCTCTTTCCTGTACTGGGCACTTGTCTCAGTCACAGTTTTGGTAAGCCCACAAGCGAACCCTAGCCAAAATGAATAAAAAACAAACGTCACTGGAGAGCTTCTTTGAAAAGGGGGAAAGACCCAATGATGAGACAGTAGAAGACACTACGACGGCCAACAAAAAGAAAGATGCATTGAAAAGAAAACACCAAGAGTCCTCCTTAAATTACAGGTTCATTGCAACAGGTGACTCACATTCTCTCCAAGTCCACTTTGCTCGATATGGGGCGATCGGCTATCCAATGAAGCCACGAAACCTTCAAAGCTACTTTGACACGTGGAGACCAAGCACCCTGCATTAAAAGACAAGGCTTTGGAGTTTTTCAAAAGAAAAAAAACGTGAATACGAAGAACAGAAGCGATTATTGAAGGCTATCACTTCATCTAATGTGTCTGCATCGAGAGCATCCTTCCTAGTGGCTAACCACGTTGCTAAAGCTAGGAAGCCCTTTACTATTGGTGTAGAGTTGATCCTGCCTGCTGCCAAGAACATTTGTTGTGAAAGTTTAGGAGAAGCTGCAGCTCAAAAGATGGCACGTGTTTTCTCTTCAGCTAGCGGAGAATTGATGAAATAGCAGAGGGTACTGAGGCACAATTGTTAGAGAGGATCAAGGAGTCACTGTGACATGCAAGTTGACGAGTCCACCAATATTGTCAACAAGGCAGCAGTGTTTGTTTTTGTGCGGTGTATTTTTCATGAGGATGTGTATGAAGATATGCTATGTGCACTTTTGTTGCCAACCCATACCACAGCTGCAGAACTATTCAAGTCTTTGAATGATTCCGTTTCTGGAAACTGGAATTGGTCATTTTGTGTTGGTATATGTACAGACGAAGCGGCTGCCATGACTGGACAGCTTTCTGGTTTCACTACTCAGGTCAAAGAGGTCACTTCTGAATGTGAGTCCACGCACTGTGTCACCCATAGAGAAATGCTGGCTAGCCGAAAAATGTGATCGGAACTTAACATTTTGCAGGATGTGATTAAAAGTATCAACCACATTAAAGGACATACCCTTAACCCATATCTGTCCTCGTAGCTCTGTGAGGAGATGGACACAGAGCACACACATACCTTCTCTTACACACAGAAGTGAGATGGTTTTCTAAACGTAGATCACTGGACAGAGTTTTTGAATTACGAGAACCACTCCAGAGATTTCTTTTAAAACAACAGTCATCACCGGCAGCACGTTTCCGTGACACAGAATGGGCTGCAAAACTTGCTTATTTGTGTGACATACTCAACCTGCTCAACGAACTCAATCTGTCACTTCAGGGGAAGAGGACAATGGTTCAAGTCGGCAGATAAAGTGGCTACCATCAAAGTCGAACTGGAATTATGGGGGTGACAAGTGAACACTGGGATTTTTGACATGTTTCAAACACTAGCAGAGATTTCAAAAGAGACTGAACCTGGGTCTTCTTTCTCGCAGCTGGTACGTGATCACCTATCTCAGCTTTCAAAAGAGTTTGAGCGTTACTTCCCAACCACAAAAGACCCCTGAACTGGGAAGGAATGGATCCGCGACGCAGTTGTGAATAAGCCAGGTGTATCAAGAGGAAGAAGATTAACTGCTTGAGATTGCAAATGACAGTGGTCTTGAAAGCATATTTGAGGTAACTTCACATCTCCATAAGTTCTAGATTAAAGTCATGGTGGAATATCCTGAGATTGTCACAAAAGCGCTTGAAAAGGCTACTTCCTTTTCCAACATCCTATCTTTGTGAAGCAGCGTTTTCTGCAGTGACAGCCACCAAAACAAGATTGTGGTGTAGACTGGACATAAGCAACACACTTCCGATGTCACTGTGTCCCATCACCCCAGATGGAACCAGCTAGTTGCAGGAAACAAGCTCAAAGATCCCACTGATTCTGCATTTTGGTGAGTTGTATAATGATTTCATTATATATTACAATGTAATAGTAACAGAAATAAAGTGCACAATAAATGTAATGCACTTGAATCATCCCAAGAACATCCACTCCCTGCCCAGGTTGACAAGTCGATCGATGTTGACGGCATCGTCCATGGAAAAATTGTCTTCCACAAAAACAGCCCCTGATACCAAAAAGATTTAGGAACTCTGTGTTATAAAATAAAGTTGGTAGCTGAGAATCTGTAATGTGAAGAATGAAATTTAATCAATGAATAGAATGGAATGGAATGAAATAGAAGACAGCAAGTATGAGCAGTTCTCATTAAAATTTTACTTCAAGGCCAGGTACCATGACTCATACCTATAATCCCAGCAATTTGGGAGATCGAGGAAGGAGAATCACTTGAGCCCAGAAGTTTGAGACGATCCTGGACAGCATAGTGAGACCTTGTCTCTATAAACACAAAAACAAAATTGACAGGGCATGGTGGCATGCACTTGTAGTCCCAGCTACTTGGGAGACTGAGGCAAGAGAACCATGTGGGCCTAGGAGCTTGAGGCTGCCGTAAGCCATCATCATGTCATTATACTCCAGTCTGGGTGACAAAGGAAGGCCCTGTCTCAAAAACAAAATTGCCCCTTCAATCATACAATACATACATATATATGTGTGTGTATATTATATGTATATATGTATATCATGCTGTATATGTATGTATTTTATACTATACATATATTATATATATTGACTGTGTCACACTATAAATGTATTTCATAACTTGGAGTTTTTCAAATTACCAAATACCAATATAAATGTAGAATAAATAGAATTTTTTTATGTCTACACGAGATCCCTTGAAGTTCTAAATGTACCTTTGTATTTTTCATGTGCCTATGAAGAATTTTCAGGGCCTGTGATTCCTTTAGCAGGAGTGTCCAAGCAGTCAATGAGAGAGTAAGAACACAGATGCTCCTCAAATTATGATGGAATTACATCCCAATAAACTCATAATAAGCTGAAAATATCATAAGTTAAAATGCACTTGATACCCTTAACCTACTGAACATCCTAGTTTAACCCAGCCTACCTGTAAAGTGTGCACAGAACACTTCCATTAGCCTACGGTTGGGCAAAGTCATCTAACACAAAAGCTATTCTATAACAAAATGTGGTTGAATATCTCATGTAATTTATTGAATACTGTACATTATGTTGAAATTGCAACCCCAGCGTACAGGTAAAAAATTGTTAAGCTTAAACCACTGTAAGTTAGGGACTGTCTGGATTGAAGACCAAGACCACTTTTTTTGTTTTTTTTGAGTTGGAGTCTCACTCTGTCACCCAGACTGGAGTGCAGTGGCCACTCCCGGCCACCGCAGCCTCGACCTGCTGGGCTCTGGCGATCCTTCCACCTCAGCCTTCCAAGTAGCTGGAACTACAGGCGCGTGCTACCATGCCCGGCTAATTTTTTGATTTATTGTAGAGATGAGGTCTCACCAAGTTGCCCAGGTGGGTCTCAAACCTGCGGGCTCAGGCAATCCACTCATCTCAGCCTCCCAAAGGCGCGGAATTACAGGCTGAGACACCGAGACCACTTCTTATCACATTTAGGGAATTTCAGATTTGGGAGGAGAATTAGGGAAATTATATCCTAGGTGAACTATAGGATTATTTAGTGTTCAGTAATCAATAGATGAACCTATAGAAACAGAACTAAGCAAGAATAAGTTCTTCTAATTTAGACCTTTCCTCTTAACTGTGGCATTCATTTCACTGGTAATATACGTGATTTTCGTTTGCACACAGATAATTTAAATTTTATTAATTTTATGCATTTATCTTAATAAGTATTTAAAAAAACATTAGTGCTTAGGTTGAAACTAGTTTGGGTAGTGCCTGCCTACCATCTCTGCATTCTTTTCATCAACACATTACACACTTTTTGGTGGTATGTGAATAAGGCTAACAACCAGAAGGTGATTTGCAGAGATCTGAAGTCTGAAAGTCAGGAGACCCTGTTGCAGGCCAGCCTTTGGTTGAACAAATAAAGAAATGCAAGCTCAGAGAGTTAAGAGGGCTTATCTTGCTTGACATGGGATCAAGCACTGTGAAGAAAAGCAACGAGCTACTGCGTGGGGTTAAATACATTGCCGACTTGTGACTTAAACAGCTCAAACTGTAGGGAGCATGCCCGTGCTTGTGATATGGATAATGTTTAGGAGTGTGTGATATGTGTATGTGTGTGTTTGTGTGTGCCTGTATGCACATGTGTGCTTTTTCTGGTGGTTCCTGTGTCCAGATATTGTGCTAGACATAGGCAACAAGACAGCTAAGGCAGATATCCTGTCCTTTCAGAGGTTATAGGTTAATAGTCATAACCGATCATGCACTCCATGATCAATAAGTTGTTGAAATTGTTAATTATTAGCAGCCTCTACTGAGAATCAAGGAAGAGATGGAGAAGTCTTTGCACACTAGAAGATGTGGGTTCAAACTCTAACGCCACCATATGCTGGTTTTATGATCTTGGATAATGAAATCTCCATGAGCTTCATTTTTGTCATACATATCATAGAAATCTGCATTCTGTCCTCTTTGGATTATGTATTAGTCATGGTTCTCCAGAGAAAGAGAATGAACAAGTGTGTGTGTATGTGTGTGTGTGTGTGTGTGTGTGTGTGTGTGTGTGTGTGTGTGTAAAGAGATTTATTTTATAAAATTGGCTCATGTGATTATGGAAGCTGGTGAGTTCAAAGCCCAAGATCTGCAGGGTGGGCTGGTTGACTTGAGATCCAGGGAAAAGTCAGTGCTGCAGTTTGAGTCTTATGACTGTCTACCACAAACTCTCTCTTGCCTGGGGAGGTCAGTCTTTAATTTGATTAAGGTTTTCAACAGATTGGATGAGGCCCACCAATGTTATCAAGGACAATCTGCTTTACTCAAAGTACACTGATCGAATGTCAATCTCATCTCAAAACACCCTAGCAGAAATATCCAGGATAACATTTGACTACATATCTGGGCACTGGGGCCCAGTCAAGCTGTCATAAACCACCATCAGTTTACCTTTTGTTAACTCGGCACTCGCATGTGTCTCCTAAAACCATACTTAATCTCTCAGTAAAGAAAATAACAAGGTCGTACTTCCACTTCCACATGATACAACCATCCCCAGAAGAGGATGCAAAGACCTTGAATTATGTCTATTCTTCTCCTTGATATCCCTTTTCTTAAATACTATGATCTGAAGTCAATATATCTTACGTGACATGATAAGGAGATAAGAGAGGGAAGAAAGCAAAGATATTATATATATATATATACACACACATATATATATATATAAATTGTTATGAGGATTCAATAAAATAAAATATACATAGCACCTAGAATGTTCTAGCATATGGTATGTTGTTACCAAATGCTGTTTCTCCACAGTATACTCTAATTTAGGATCAATCTCTGGTTACGTCGTGTCATGCGTTACCCGTGATAAGAGTTAGCCTTTGTACAAGTATGGGTATAAGAATTTGTATGAGATATGTGCTTACACATTTTGGTAAATAAATAGATTACATGTGCAGTAATAGGCGCCTGTTTCTTTTTATAGAAAATATCGTTCTACTGAATTTCTTGCATTTTAGACCATATAAGCACAATTGTGGAATACTTGGCAGAGAAAATTCAGAGCTTTTATATTTTTAAGAATCTGAAACTAATTCTTAAAACTCTACATGCAGATAAGGAAATAGGCCCTAAAAGACCCTGTTTGGGAATTAAGTAGCTATATACCTATCTAAATTATTTGCCAAAAGGATAATGACGATTGTGTGTGTGCACACATATAAACACACAGACAAATGTACATATATACATAAGCATTCAATAGCTGGCTTTTAAAACTCCTGCACCTGATACCTGAGACTTTCTGTAATTCTTCCAAATGTGCAGTCTAACCATATATCCACAATTTAATTGAAAACCCTACCCATATTAAGCATGTCACCCCCTGCTGTCTCCAAGTTAATCTAAAACATAAAGAAAAATATTGGACCTTGAGCATTTAATCCAGATATAAGATAAAGAGCTCATAGCCTGTGTTTATAGTCTGTTTTCCACTTATAAAATGCCTTTTCCTCAATAAGGCAAGAAATACATGCCTGAGCTAAAATTTTTTCCTTCCTTTGTGATACCCTTCATATGAGTGTAACATATAGCATACTTTTTTCTGATTAATTGAAACCCTTTGTTTTTAAAATGATATTTTTAAAGCTCTCCAAACCTCTCATGTTCTTTCCAAATATCTCTTCATGTGGAAATGCTTTATTTATTATTTGGTACCATAAACATTAAAAACATGTTTATTCTAACTGGTTTATTTTGTCCTTCTTCAGCACCCCGGCCCTCTCTTTTTAAGCTCAAACAAATAAGATGGAGGGGGATGAGTCTCACTTATATACCTGCAGAAAAGTCTGTGGAAACTCTTGCATACCAAGAAGGCTAGTTCACATTATATCTTTCCTCCCATCCAAAATTATAATAATCAGGATGGTTAATGATTGGGAATTAAAATTCTACTTTCTTATTTCCAATCATCATGCTAAAATAACAGAGATAAATAAACTTTTAGCTACGTGTCAAGGAAACATCTTCTAAATAAAATCTACCCAATCAAGTTATTCTGAATCCAATCCTCCCATGCCTTGCAAAATCAGCTATATCTAGTTGTTTTCACAATTTCCTGATTAAACGTGTCAATAGATATTCTACTGCTCATTCTTTTATTTATCCAGAGCATTAATGAACTTCTTTACCTCCTGTGGCTCCATAAATATTTCTATTTTATTATCAAAAACAACCCTTAATTGGACGACAAATAGGATTGTAGGTCTGCCACACCTAAGTAGTGAATTGAATGTTTTGGCTTCAAAGTTACCATGTATTCATTCCTTCCTTCATTGATCTTTATTGCATGTCTATCACATGGCTGGCATTATTCCTGGTACCCAGGATCAAGTGAGGAAAATAACATACGCAATGTCTGTGTTCATATATCTTAGATTGACTAAGAGAGATAGTTAATAATCAAGTAACCAAATCAAGCAGAAACTTCTTATGATCTAGTCCATAGAATTACAAAACATGCTGGGTGCAGTGACTCACGCTTGTCATCCAGACACTTTCAGAGACTGAGATGGGAGGATCAGTAGAGGTGAGGAGTTCAAAACCAGCCTGGACAACAAAGCAAAACCCTGTCTCTTACAAAATAATAATAATAATAATAAGGAAGAAACATAAAACAGGAAAATCTGGGACATAATGACTGGCGGCGGGGAGAGGTGGAGTATTTGACCAAAGAAGAGTGATCAAGAAAGTCCTCTTTGTAGAGCTCACATCTGAACTGATGCCCGAGTAATGAGAAAAAGTCAACCAGGCAAAAATTAACAGGATAGGTGTTCAGACAGAGGGAACAGCAGGTGCAAAGGCTCAGAAGCAAGAGCAAACTTAGTAAGCTTGGGGGCAATAAAGAAGATGTGTGTGGTTGTGACAAGGTAAATAAGTAACAACAACTAGATGAATTGGCAATGTTTCCACTACTTGTCATTAATAATAATAGCTAAATGTACTGAGCCCTCAGTATGTGCCAATCACCCAATACATTCATTCATTGTCTCAATTAATTACCAAAACAGCCCCCAAGGAAATTAACATTTATTTCCATTTTACAGTAAACTACAGAGACGTGGGTGAGTTGCTGAAGGGTATTCAACTGGTAAGTGGACCAATGAAAACTCAACCAATTCCAAGTCCTCAACTTGTAAGTCATCCTGCTGCCTTAACGTCTTTCCTACAAGCTCCTTAGACTATTTTTTACCTTGCTTTATGTGTGACCTTTAAAACTAGAGTCGAGGCACTTTTGTCCCAGGATTGCTGAGTTCAGAATCACCCGGAAGTGTTCAATACCTGATTTACTAGGTAGGAGGTGGTGGGTGTTGGTAACTGTTTAGCAACTAACCCTATCCTAACCCGGCAAGCCCTGGTTTATGACATTTGCTGATTTCTGCAGTGTAAATTCTCCCACAGTGGCCTATATCCGAACTAGTCACCTACCAAACATGCTATTGAGAAGAAATGCGCCCCTTCGATCTTGTGAGCCAGTAGGAGCCAGCTCTGGCACAGACCGCTAGGAGCCAATCGACCAATATTCATTCCAAAGAAATGCCTACCTGCCGGAGAATAGCCTGGAATCTATTTGATGAAAGTCAGAATCACAAAGACTAAAACAAAATGCATTTTATGACTCTGCGTCTTCTAGATATGTTAGCAGAGAGAAAGCAGAAGACAGTGCATTAAAAAAAAATGGATGCCTCAGCCCCTGACTTGTGCCAGTGAGATTCTGAGCATCACCACCTGAAACGTTCCGCAACTGAGTCTGCCTGTTGAAGGCTGAACCGCCTTCTTGTACAGAGTGTGCACAAATGGTTATTTCAAAACAAAGAGACACAGCACCTTGGGTACCTATATAAGTTCGGGATGGTTTTGCTAATGGAGAATTGAGGAGACAGAGCCCCCCGGATGCAGCACCTGAGGAATCGTTTTGCAACAGGGAGGCCATTAAGCAATATGGACCCTCTAAGAAGAAGCCAGAATCCTTGCAGTGGGGGTGGGGAAACTGCCTTCCGAGTGCAAATTCCAACGTGGAATCGCCAAGTAATGATTCATGACAGAGATGCAACATATGCTCTCGTGATCGAGTGGGAGTCAGAGGACACAGGGAGCAAGTGAGCGGCAGAACCTCCGTGAGTTACAGCACCTCATTGCCATTATAAAACATCTTTATTGAGGGGGAAAACGCAATATTTGGGTAGAAGGAGATGAAGGAGGTAGTCTAGATTGCTCACTTATGGTAGAGTGTGCAATTTTACAGCTGGGATATGCCCGTCTGCTGTGTGTCTTCCCCGACTCACAGCCTATCCAAGGCTGGAGTTGAGTATACACAGTTTAACACGTAAGGCAATCAAGGTGCTTAGGTAGAACTTGGGAAATGGAGAATTTTATAAAAAAGAAGCCTGTTTGCTCCAAGAAGTTCTCAAGTGCCATCCTCTCCGTCCTTTTTAAAAAAGCTAATTTGCTTTGTGCCACCTTTGGAAAGCTGTGTTAGTGGTCTGGGGGTGTGTGTGTGTGTGTGTGTGTGTGTGTGTGTGTATGTGTGTGTTTTCTTGGGGCAGTTACAGTCACTCACCTGTTCAAAATACATTTTTTGTTTTTTGGGTTTTTTTTTTTTACCTATTAGAGTTTGGGAGTTGCCGCTATTTTCCTTGGAAAGTCTTCATTTTAAGAACACATCAGGGAACTCAGGTTCAGAAGCCTCATGTCTTAGGTCACTCAGGCTTGCAGCACACGTCTGCCTATTTAACCAAGGTTACAGCAGCAGAGTGACTTGTCAGATCATCAGAGAGAGGCACGTTGCATTCATATTTTTAAAGCTGAATACCGTACCCATGCCTCAGTAAGGTTGATGTGTGAGAAGAGATTTTGTTTTCTAGGAGCAAGGGAGGGAACTCATGCCCACTCCATAATGCACTTTATATCACGTGTTTCTGTGCTTTTTTTTTTTAACGCTTTCTCATGAAAAAAAAAAGATCCAGAAACCTTGTGCCCTTTATCTGCTGGCCAAATCACAACACAAAAATAATACAAGGAGGTTTTATAGCCAAGGGTAGACATCTCAGAGAATGGAATTAGGACCCAAAGTCTTTTGCTGGAAATGCACAGTATTTTAAAATCTCTACATTGTACCTTCTTTTTTCGGTCAAAGAAAATTTCATTTCTCTATGCAAACATTTAAGAGAGGCTTCATATGTTTATTCTTTAGTATGTGACCAGCTAGACTTGTTGAAATGCTTCTTTAAAATATTTTGAATCACAATCATATGCTGAAGGGTTTGTTAAAAATGGAGAGAGGTCATCAATTTCATGCTTTCAGTAATGTGACTCTGGAATATTGTTATTTTTCTCTTATAAATTTGATCAGTTAAAAAAATACCACTCACAGGTCATGGCAACTCCCTATAAGCTATTCTTCTAACATCTATGTTTAGGAAAAAAATATTTCCAGGGATACTTTGGGTTGATGAGTATTGCTGGTAAGTCTTCTTTATTTGTTATTGTCTTTTAAAAGGCATGGAAATGTCTTTCCTATTTGGAGTTGTTTTCAGGAAATATGGACTCTTTTCTCTCTCTCACTACCTCCTGGCTACAGCCACTTTCTATGCTATTTGTGTGTCTACATTATTCATGCTTACAAGCCCAGCTGTAAAATAAAAATAGAGTGAATGAATGAGTTCTAAGGATCAACATAAAAATATGGCCTGAACTCCAGCCAGACCTTGAATCTAACTTATTTTGCATAGTTCACCACTTTCTTTTTCATGCAAAATTCCATTAGCCAATCTACTCCTATTCTGAAAACCTAGTCATCTGAAATTAAGCTTTATGCTCAGGACTCCGAATTAAAATTATAAACTCTACAATATTTCATATGTTCTGTATATAACCAGAAGCCCTGCAAGACTTGAAAAGTTTTAATATCAATCACAAACAAAGTGTTTGGTTTTGTTTATCTTTTTTTGAAATATAGAACTCTTTATTTTTGTGTGCATTTTTATTTACTCCCTAGTATGAAAATATTGTGTGTTTTTCTGTGAAGCTCTAAAAAAAATTAATACAGAATCTCCCCAACTTCTCTATGCTAATATTCTGGGAGGCATGGTCCTCAGAGACCATCTCAGGTTGGCTGCTACTGCTTCTGATGCTGGGAAATTGAAAAGCAAAACACCATCGACACAGTGAAAAAACACAGTCAAGTTTACATCAGACTGCATTGTTCCTGCTCTAATGCACTTCTTTCTACACATAATAGTGACTGATCTGGGTGTTCTCTTTCACTTAGAGGAAAAGCAAATATTTCTAAACTCATTTTATCAGCTCCAGAGCTTCATGTGCATGAAACAGAGAATTATATACGTGACAGGGCTCAACGCTGGGACTCAGAGATCTCCAAGCCTGGAATGAAAAACACATAGTTTGCTGGCAACCTGAGCTTTTTTGTACATTCTCATCTCAAGCTGATGAACCCCAGCCCACGACTTCCTAGCTTTCTGCCGTCAATTGTCATGAAATCATTGTCGATTAATCAACTGGAAGAGCAAACACCTGCCCAATTTATTATTTTTTTTACAAGTAATTAGGGGGTCCAATAAAGCAGCAGGAGAAGATACATTTTCAGGTAAAAGCATATGTCAAAACCTGCATGCTCCTAAGCAATCCCACACCAGAGAAACAGAGGGAGCCAGAAAGACACAAAAGAGTTTTGTTGTCTCTTGACAACAAAAAGCCACAAAACATTCTGAAATGCAAAGCAAAGAGGCTTGTCGAGCAACAATCTCTACTGCCTAGGATGCTAGCACCTGCAAGCTTGTGTGAAATGTTCAAAGTAGCATATGTGACAGATATATGTCGGTCACCGCGTGTGGGCGGGTGGCACAGGTACCGTTGGCCTGGGCATAGACACCAAGCTTATATCTACCAGCTTTATGTCAATTTAGTCGGCCAGACAACAGAGATGGACTCTAAACTTTGCCTCTTCTCCAGAGAGAGACAGAGAGAGAGAGAGAGAGAGAGAAGAGAAGAGAGAAGCAGCCGGGTGGCAGAAGCCCATGTACACTTGCACAAAACAGGTGGTGTTCTAGTTAGGATGCCATATTTGCTATTTAGGGTTCCTGTGATCTCTGGAAGGATGGGTAAGCTATAGGGTGCGTAGGAAGAAGCTACACAAAGCATCCCTAGCACTCCAAGCCTACAGGCTCCGTGTGACCTGGCACTCCACATACGAAGACGGGTTATCTCAGCAAGCCTGCGACAGCGTCTCTGTGAAATTTGGGTTACCACATTTAGCTGTGGGATTGCAGCACGTAATACCACAGATAGGAGATAATGCCTCAGGCGTGTGGCTGGGGCAATGCACGCCTCGCAAGACTAATTATGGTCGGTGTGGGGGTTGGGGCGACAGAGGTGAGGCAGGACGTGGGGTGGGTACCGCAACGTGGCTTGTGGCTTGCCGGTGGCTGCGTGGCATGCCCTCTCCTGCAGCGTGGCCCCTCCCACACCCTCACACCAAAACAAAGCCATAAAATGTCACTCTGCGCATCCATCCTTCTTCCTTCTGAGGCAGACAGCAAGAAATCAGAATTTATCTTCCTCGCTGGGATTCGGGCAGCACATAAAAAGGGCGGGATGTATTTTTTTCTTTTACTTTTCACTGTCCTTTTGGAGGCTGAAATGACAGGTTAAAATCTTCCCTCTGATGGTACTGTGTGAGGTTTTTCTTTGACGGTTCAGTGCTCGTTGCTTCTGGTTGCCAGAAGCTCTCAGGGCATCTATGAAACAAGTTGCCCCCTCTCGGCACCTCACCAAAACTTTGTTCCTTCCCGTTTGTGTTAGTGAGCTTTATTTCTCACTGTGTACTTGTCCAGTGATCCCTCCAACGCTGGACCAGTCCTGGATCAATCTGGTAAAATCCAGAATATCACTGAGCTGCATGGATACTTCTTGCTAGTCCAGCTGTCTCCAGGTTTGACCTGTTCACATGTCACATCTTCTAATGTTTCCTCATAAGTTACAGAGACCGTTTGAATGTCATATCGACTCAGAGGGTCATTTCACCCATCTCTCAATTTTCCTCATGAGAAAAATTAGTGTTTATCATAATCTTTGCCCTCTTCCTATACTTGGGTTGTTATGACCTCAAATGTAAAAAAAAAAAAGGTGCTCTTCACAGGTAATTGGGGTACTTTCAATGGACTACTGCATGACCATCTCTCCTCCCTTTCTTCCAGGTAAAACTTGACTTGATCTTGGGGAAAAAAGCACAACAATGAGATTTGGAGCATGTAAGAGGCGTAATAAGTTGTCCAGGAAGTCTTAAAATACATTCTGAAAAACACTATGTATGGTAGTCATTAGTGCTGTTCCCAGATTATTTTAAGATCTCTGCCTTTTGGGCATATGTTAGGATTACATTTCCTGTCCCCTTGTGTTTGGATGGAACCATCTGACTAGTTCTGCACAATTAATTGTGATCAGAAGTGCTGCGAATCGCCTCTGATTCGGGGCATTTAGTGGTCAATGTTGGGTGAGATGCTTCCAAGCTTTCTGTCTTCCCTCTAGCATGACAACCAGCCCACTTCACATGCCGGCCCTATCTCAGATCTGGCCCTTGAGTGACAACCGTGAAGACAGAACTCCAGGGGACCCGTAAGGACAGGTTGGACCTGAAAGAAACAAGACTTGACTTATTTAAATACACCATTAGGATGTGGGAGGCTCTTGGTGACCTCCGCATCATAACCCCATCTATCCTGACTGTTGAACTCATTCCTTGGGGGTGCTGGATCAGGGCCCAACACGTTTGGAAAAAGCTGGCTTGGACAAAACGAAATCGGTTACTTGGCCTGGTTTGGATCCATTAGGGGCTTGTGAATCTTCACGGGTCTATTGTGAAGAAATCTGAATGTCCCAAATGCAGTTGTTTTTTGTGTTTTTTTTTTGGTCTAAGGTTGAACCCAGAGGACCACTCTACCAAGGAAGGTATGTGGACGCTCTACCGTTTCACCAGCCTCTGTTGTCATGGGGCCTCATGTGGACAAGACTTCTCCCTGGCTGCACACTGGCTCATGGCTTGGTCTGGGTTTCGATACTGCTCCAGGGAATTCATAACCCATTTGTCTGAGAAAGTCCACAAATTCACTTGCTCTTCAATGTTAACTAGTTTCAAAGGCTAGTGCTATAATATTCAGTGCATGGAAGAGAAGGTGGTGCTATTCTCTAAAAGGTGATATGTATATATGTATACATATATATGTGTGTGTATGTATGTGTGTGTATATATATACATATATATGTATATATATATATATATATATATACATTTTTTTGAGCTGGAGTCTCTCCCTATTGCCCAGCTGGAGTGCAGTGGCATGCTCACAGCCATCACAGTATTGACCCGCTGGGCTCAGGTCCTTCTGTCTCAGTCTTCCAAGTAGCTGGAACTACAAGCACGTACCACCACTCCCAGCTAATTTTTTTTTTTTTTGATTTACTGTAAAGAAGAGGTCTCGCCAAGTTGTCCAAGCTGGTCTCGAACCCATGGGCTCAGACAATCCTCTCACCTCGGCCTCCCAAAGTGCTGGGATTATAGACATGAGCCACTGTGCCCAACCTACATATTTTTTAAAGGTAGACTTTGACATTTTTCTGGCTCACTAATTTCTTTTCTTTTTCTCATTAAAAACACACTGCATTTATGAGAAAAATATATTACCATACATGCTACAAATAAAAGCCAAAATAACAAAGAAAATAACTGCTAAAAGCTGGCTAATTGGAATGCAATTCATTAGTTTCAAACAAAACTCTCTTCCTACACACACACACACACACACACACACACACACACACACACACACACACACACTGCACACATAACCACATACATGCAGAGAATTTTGTCCTCATAACCCTTTCCAAGGTTGTGTCTGTGCTTTTTTTTTTTTTTTTAATCTGGCACTGTTTTTACTGCACTTGAAAAACTGGAAAAATCGATTGTATTGAAAACTAAAGATGGCCACTCTCATACAATGTCAGTAACTTTGCATTGCTCCATGACTGTTTTCTGATGTGGGGTGCTTGTGCAGATGTCAGTCTCACAGCATTCTCTCCGTAGAACTTAATTCTCCAGTGTTGCACCCAGAGACATTGAGGCTTCTCTATTCCAAAAGACTGTAGTATCTGTCTTTAAAGTCATCCTGCATTTCTGGGGTTGGTTCAGTCTAAAAGGTAACCAGTTAGGTGAAGAGCCAGGTGTGTTTCCACGCCTTAGGCTACAGGTGAAATAAAAGTAAATCCCATGAGGTTAGAAGAAGAAGAAGGGGCGGGGGGGAGAAGGGGAAAAAGTAAAAAAAAGAAAGGATACATTAAATGAAAAGGAGGGAAGGAAGAAAGGAAGGAAAGAGGGGAGGTAGGAGGGAGGGAGGGAGTGAGGGAGGGAGAAGGGAAGAAAAAAAAGAATTCTGCTCCTGTGCTCATTTACTTTCTGAATTGACACATGAGCAGCCCAGATCTTATCAGATAATACACACATTTAGAAATTCAGTCTGCACGTGTCTATGTGCCTTCAGCCCATTCTGCCTAGCTAAAACAACATCTTTTTTTCCCCAAAAAATCTGTTTCCTTCTTACATAGTCCAAATGTTAGAATGTGGTTTGAATTCTTTTTTGAACATTAATTTAAACAGTATGGGAATAGATCAGCCCTTATAAGTCTAAATAAAACTCCCTTCGACATATATAATATGGTGTGCTTATTTGGAGGCTAATGAAGTTGGAAAGAAAAAGTGGGAAAGAGTTAAATACAGAAAAGAGTACGCTTCGCGGAAGATTTTTTTTTTACTTATAAAAATTTAATTGCTGCTTCCCCCCATCCCAACCTATTTAGTAGAAATTTGCAACAGAGCTTTAAAATGGTTTTCGTATCAGCGTTTCAAATGTTCAAAATTTTTGACCTGAACAGAAAGATGCAAAACACACAGTGCCACTTAGTGGAAAGGGGGAAAAAAAACATTGTGGATGAGGAAAGAAATCAACAGCATCCAAGTCGTTGTCTGGAATTATAGATACAAGTCATGTTTGACATTCAGATGCTATGCCTTTTGATGGCTTTCAATCACATTCGACTCCCACTGCCACATAATAAGTAAATTGTGTCACACGCTATCACAACAAACATTTCCAAAAAGAGCATGGCGGGGTCTATTCAACACTGATAGTACAGACACATTATAAACACTATTTGCTCAAGTAGAGAAATTCGAGTGACTTCTTAAGGTAAGACAGTCTCCTAAACTGAGAAAACCATCAAATACTTTGCAACTATATGAATTGTAATCAGACACTTCTGAACTCAACAAAGCAACTTTCTTCTCTGAAATAAGGCGGAACTCACATTCTCAGGATGGCTGGTAGGTCTTTCGCTTTCATAGATTTTAGGGACATAAGTAGTGGGACAAGACTTCATCTCTAGAATTTCTGGTGAGCCAGGGGCCAGGGCCACCAATTTAGTTTGCAAACTGAATGTCTTGTTTCCAGGAACCATGGAGGACCCTCTCTAAAGTGAAGCTTTTTGTCGCTATTGTTGCATTGTCCTGAGGGGGGAACCTTCCAATACCTTCACATGTCTCTCTGTGCGCTGATTACATGTTGTAATTAGCTATCCGGCAGCATTTCATTATTCTAATAGTTCCCAAAATTCATAGCATGCATGAACACAAGCACTGCCTCTGTTTGTGTATATATAACTTGACACACCCTAGAAAGAGCATCAAGGCTCTTGTTTCCTCTCCCACTCCCTCCTGTTCTCCGTTGAAGCTGGAGCTTATTTCCCCAGCTCTGAAGTGCTCTGAAATTCTGCTTCTTCCCACCACCTCTCAGATTCCCAGCACTCATAAAAATGCTACGTATGGATGCTAGATTTCATTTCGAAAGCCCACCCGCCAGCACACACACAACTCTCACATAGGTCACTCAGAGCAAGACCTATGCAAAAGTCTGTCTACACTGTTCATTGGGCCAACTCGTGACCTTTTCAGGGTGGGCGGGGCCGAGTGCAAATGGTAGTACTAAAAAAGTACTTTACAAAAAGTGTTTGAGGCATCCCAGACAGCACTTGGGGAGTCAGCAAGGAATTAAATATGAACAGCATTCACAGCTCTTAATCAGAAGCTCTTTCTACAAGAAAAAAAGAGAAATGAAAAAAAAAAATGCTCCTACATTACCTACAGTGTTGTTAATGTAACTTTCTATTTACATAATATGCAAAAAGGGCTGTCTGCAAACTGCAGTAATCTATATGGAATGAGGACAAAAGATACTGATTTCTCTAAAATGTTCTTGTTAAGGAATAATCAAGAAGTTAGAACCTCTAATCTTGCAGTCAAAGCAGAAGTTGGGGGGATTTTTTTCTTTTTTTTTTCATTTTTGCTCATGTATATATATTCACATGCACAGACGAGTACAGACAGATTTACAGATATCAAATATATCGTCTTTAACATTCAGGAACTAAATTAAACTTCAAAGAAAAAGTTAAAGTTCCTGGTAAAGGAAACGTTTACTCACTTTTGATTTAGCCTTAAGCGTTTCCAGCGAGTTTGCGCTGAGATGTCTGAGAAGTTAAGTGTGTGTGTGTGTGTGTGTGTTCACACATGTGTAAGAAAGAGAGAGAGAGACGGAGGAGGGAGATGGGAAGAGGAGGAAGAGTTGGAACAGGGAGGGAGTATAGACTAGACGTGTCTACACCAGACTAGACTAGACTAGACTAACCTGGAATGGAATGCAGTGAAAGACAGACAGAAGGAGGAATAGTGAAGAGAGAAAGAGAGGAAGAAGGCGGGAAGGAGGAAAGGAGGGAGAAAGATTTTCAGATAGTCTTTCTGCTCGAAATCCCTGAACTTTGCAGGCTTTTTCATCAGTGTGAGGTATATTTTATCATGAGTTGAAACACAGGCAGTGTGAGGAGACGTCCGGAGAAGGAAATTCCAAGAGTGGGACCACCTAAGAAAATGTCCAACTGCTTGTTGGTTCTGTTTTCCTTCTCCAAATGATGATAAAGAAGACTGTTTGACATCAACTGTCAGGGGACAACAGGAGGAGAAAACCGTCTCTAAGGCAACACAACACCGAACAAGCAGGGGATGACTAGATGAAAAATCAACATCTGGAATCGAGCCTGCAAACACACCACTAGTTAGTCACAGTCCCGTTGGGATCACTTTCTAAACTACTGCATTCTATTCCCAGAGTGAGGAGGGCGGGATTCAACGAGCCCAAAGTCCTGACGGCCCATTGGAGAGTTTATTGACTGCCGCATCCTTAGGGTCCAAAAGTTTCAGTGAATCAAAGCAAACCATAAAGGGGGCAGGGTGCTAAAATTCAGGTGTAAAATAATTTATACCTCAAAGAGACTAGTACTTCCCCCTGGAGCCATTTTAAGTTTTCTTCTTCTGAGGCTGAGAACTGAAAGAAGCATCTGAAAAATTGTCCATTTCAAAACGATAGGTGGTCTAGGGTGATGGGTCTCTCAGGGAAGTTCTTGTAAAACTTCTGGAGAAAATCCAAATCTCCTTCCAGTATAGAAACGAGGCTTTCCCAGAGGAGCCTGTGTGGAAGTGGAGTGTCTTTCTCAGGTTTTACAATGGAACATCACCTCTATAGCCCACTAGCCATGTTTCTAAAGCTTAGTGTTCCTCTCAAGCAATAATCCAGAAAGTCAACACTGGAGGGCTTCCCCGTGGGCTCTTTCTCTGTGCAGGTACTATCTTTAGTATTTCATAGGTAAATTTTATCAAAAATTCTATAAGAGAGCATATATACTACTCTTGTTTTACAGATTAGGATATGAATGCTTAAGGCACCGATCTGTCCAAGATCACACAATTATTGACCAGGAAAGCCGTCATTAGCATCAAGTCAGACTCTAAAGTTCATGTTTGTATCTACCTCTCATTTTTAGCTTGTCTTTGTCTTTTCCCCTGCAGATCCTATCAAAAGTGTTGCCAGAAAAAGAAACGCTTTGAAAAATGGAGTGCAAGAGAGAAATAATATATTGTGGGAATAAAGCAAATTAAATATAATATGGTACTTCTAAAATAAAACTGTATGTATATATATGCGTAGGAACTGAGGAGAAAAAACAATCTGAAGACAGTCTGAAGAGATGGATACATATCAAATTTAAATGACAGTATGGAGAGATGTCAGTAGGAATGCAATTTAAATTTTAATTATTTTTTATTTTTAAAATAGGCATGTACTGTTTGCGTTAAAAAGAATAGAACTAAAAGTGTGTGTTACACAACATTTCTGACTTTTTTCCTAAATTCTGTGTGCGAATGAATTTAAAACAAGGGAAAACTCTTTATTTGAGCCTCAGAATCCTTGCTCTCTGTTCTTCCACACTGATGTAATGGCAAGCCCTCAGCTCTTACCCAAGTCATCACAAGAAAGTCATCTGGGAAGAACCTCTTGCTTTTCTGATAGAGTGCAGTCAGGACGTCGTCGATCACGCCCCTCTTTGACCTATGCTACGTCCCTAGATTGGTTAGAAGTTAGCCAGGAAAACCTACATTTCTCCTGAAGAATTGCTGTACCTTTGTCTTTCCTCTAAAACAGGTGAAAGGCCAATCTTCATGCGTTCTTTCTGCACAGGTGCTAGAGTTCTCGGCTGCCTCCTTGGTCAAAACTCTGTGGATCCTCATGCCCAACTAAATCATTTATCTTGTCTCTCCCTCAGGCCTGGCTCTCACGTTTGCGTTTCTTGCTCTTCCTGGATATATAGTTGACCCTTGAGCGACAACACAGGGGTTAGGAAGACTGATTCCCCGCACAGTCAAAAATCCATCTATAACTTTTGACTTTCCTCAAGCATAACTCCTATCAGTCCCACTGTTGGCCAGAAGCCTTACCAATAACATAACATTGACTAACACATACTTTGCAGGTGATATGCATTGTACACTGTATTTTGACAATAAAGTAAGCCAAAGAAAAGAAAATGGCATTGAGAAAATCACAAGGAAGAGAAAACACATTTACAGTACTGTATGGATTAATGCCATGAGTTTGCTCCATCGGTTTACAAGATGAACCCTCAGTCTGAGAAGGCAGCAACCATGGCTGCAGACCTCGCTCCATGGCACAGACCGAGCGATTTGAATCTTTCTTTCTTTCTTTCTCTTTCTTTCTTTCTTTCTTTCTTTCTTTCTTTCTTTCTTTCTTTCTTTCTTTCTTTCTTTCTTTCTTTCTTTCTTTCTCTTTCCTCCTCCCTCTCTCTCTTTCTTTCTTTCTTTGAGTTGGAGTCTCACTCACTCCGTCGCCCAGGCTGGAGTGCAGTGGCACACTCATGGCCACCCCAGTGTCGACCTGCTGGGCTCTGGCGATCCTTCCGCCTCAGCCTTCCAAGGAACCAGAACCACAGGCATGTGCTACCACGCCCAGCTAATTTTTGATTTATTGTAGAGAGAGGTCTCGCCAAGTTGCCCAGGCTGGTCTCCAACTCTCAGGTTCAGGCAATCCACTTGCTTCGGCCTCCCAAAGTGCTGGGAAGACAGGCTGAGCCACCGAGCCCGGACTGACTTTTTCTTATCATGCCGTGACCTTTTGTCCTTCTTGGGCACCCATCCAGCATCACTAGTGGCACTTCGGTTGGGTCCTATGGTGTCATCAGGGTTTACAGCACTGCACTAAGCACAATGAGAAATGCGCCAGAACCATGACAGATCACCTTGTACTGAGACGAAATTGACTGGAGAGACAACCAACGGCTCTCATCCCAAGGCGTTTTAAGCGGATACTTGGGACACCCAAGCTCCTCACAGCAGCAACAGGAGGTGGCTACGACATTATGGCCGCAGGACAATGTGTACCACCACTGACTATATGGCTATGACTCAATACTCATCTTTATGTCTGTTGACATTTCTCTCGACTATGAATGGTGCCGTGCACGGCCTGTGTTGGGATGTGTATGTTTTGATAAACTTGAACTTTTTGTAATAGGTTTCTGTATATTTTAAGGTAGTACACTGTAAAATAGACTAGTATCTACATATATTTTATGCATTCATGACATACTTAACTTTTTCATGAATTTTTTCAGCATTTCTAGGCTATGAGGTTTATCTTAGGATCGGCACAAATCTCTAAAATGTTCCAATATATGTACTGAAGGAAAAAAATCTACATATAAGTGGACCTATGTGATTCAAACTCATGTTATTCATGGGTCAATTATATATTCTTGGTTCTAAGTTTCTTCGAATTACACTTGAAAAAAGGCACTGTGTCCAGTACTTAGTGGTGAACTCTGATAGTTAAACATTTAAGAGACAGAACAATGAAGCTGCCTTACAAGAAAAAAAAAAGCTTCCAATATATTTCTTTTTTTTTTTTTGAGTTGGAGTCTCACTCTGACGCCCAGACTGGAGTGCAGTGGCCGCTCCCGGCCACCGCAGCCTCGACCTGCTGGGCTCCGGCGATCCTTCTGCCTCAGCCTTCTGAGTAGCCGGAATTACAGGCACGCGCTACCACGCCCGGCTGATTTTTTTGTTTTATTGTAGAGATGAGGTCTTACTGCCCAGGCGGGTCTTGAACCCGCGGGCTCAGGCAATCCACTCACCTCAGCCTCCCAAAGGTGCGGGATTACAGGCTGAGCCACTGAGCCCGGCTTCCAATATGTTTTATATATATATTTTAAAAGCTCAACAAAACATGTTATATTACTTCTTGGATTAAAGTAAGTGCAGGCATAAATAATTGGGAATATTATGTCCAACTATGACAGACATGCCAGGTCATGGGTGGAGAATCTGTTTCAGCATTAGCTGTAGACACTTGGTTCAGGGGATCATCATTCAGTTACTCAGTTATATTTTTCAAATTCACCAGCGATAGAATCAGTGACTCCACAACAGCCCAGCCATGGATCAGGATTAACAGCCAGGTTCTGAGAGAGGTTTAAGACAGACATGTAAGCGTTAGACAGAGGAAACAGAACATATGTTAGACAGGGACTAAACAGGCCTTCTCAAAATGGATGGGGAAGAAATGACAGAGTTGAACGTATTCTGGAGGGATCTGGGCTCTGATAAAGATGGAGATGTGGTCTGTCCTGTGGAGAAATGCAAAGAAGATAACGCCAGAGGCAGAGACAAAAACCTTTGGCATTTATCTAGTAGATGCCACTGTGGGTCAGACGTTGTATTCTGTGCTAGAACATTGCAGTGATGCAGATAGCCAAGGCCTGAGTGGTGACACAGAGCACAGGGCAGCGATGGATAGATAAGTGCAGACATCTGCGACGGGTACCAAGGCTGTGGGAGGAAGCAGGGAAGGTTTGTTAGTTTGTTTGTTTTTGAGGTATGAGGTTTTGTTCATGCCCATTCCTTTGTCACTTAGCCACTCTCTCCATGCCCCACCAGTCGGCCATCCCTTGAGGTTGACCCCAGAACTATGTGGTGCTGGCATCGTATGGCTTTTGTGTCCTGCATCACATCACCTAGCCCAGCTCATATTCCACGCGGGACAGATTTATACACACTGATGGCATCCCACTTCAATCAGCCGCCTCAGCATCTCTCTGCTTTTATTCCAAGGGCTTTATCTGCAGCCAAAACATCCGCTCTCAGAAGGCAGGTAGATGCTCCTTGGATGTGAAGCAAGTGAACGCTCCCAGAAAAAAAAACCCTTTAACCAGTGAAAGATGGGTGCTGGTGGACCTATTCTCAGGCCCGTAGTCCTTAGAGGAACAATTCTGGTGAACTTTCTACACAGTTTCTCATGTTTCCACAATTGGATTGAGCCCCAGTTGCTATAGCAATAACCAGCTTGTAATGTGCAGGTCATTACTTTTGCTGGTTGTCTTTCTCTCCTTGCTTCCTGATCCTACTTCCTGGGATAATTCCCACATAAATGACCTATATATGATTCTTTTGGCTTCGGTTTTCAATGAATCCCAAACTAAGACAGAATACGCTCCCTTACACCAGACCTCTTGGCTGTTTTTTGTTTTGGGGTTTTTTTTTAAATCTTTGCCCAAGCAATGGGCACTTTGATTTTCTTCCTCATCTGTGTTTTTCCTGGTCCTTGGGTCTCAGTTCCCTCGTATAGGCTCTGCATTATTTTATTCCGCGGACTCTTTGTTTTGTTTTTTTGTTTTTTGAGTTGGAGTCTCACTCTGTCACCTAGGCTGGAGCACAGTAACACACTCATGGCCACCACAGCCTTGACCTGCTGGATTCAGGTAATCCTTCTGCTTCAGCCTTCCAAGTTGCTGAAACCACAGGCACACATTACCATGCCGGGCTAATTTTTTTTATTTAATCAGAGATAAGATCTCGCCAAGTTGCCCAGGCTGATCTCGAACCCACAGGCTCAGACAATCCTCTTGCCTCGGTCTCCCAAAGTGCTGGGATTATAGGCGTGAGCCACCATGCCTGGCCCAACTCTTTGTTTTTGAGTAGTAAATCCTGTAAAACCCAACAGTTACCTCCAATTGTTACAGTGTTTTCAGGCAAGAATTCTGACCTAAAAGGAAAATATTAAACCCTGAAAAATAACAATCTCCTTCCACCCAGCCAATGTAGTAAACTAAAATGCTTTCACTTATTGACTATCTACTTTAGGAAATTTAACGATAACAATTGCTTTGTTTAGAGATGTCAATTGTGAGGGATGGAGTTGCTAAGTGTAATGCTCAGAATGAGGATACATGTTATTATATTGGAAGACAGTTTGGGAGTATAACCCCAGATAATTCTATATTCCTCATGAGGATCTATTATAGATATGGTATATCTAATAGCTATAGAATCGAGTAAAGTCTAATGTATAGAAATCAAGGAGGGATAATTTTTTACTAATTTGGTTCTTTTTTTACATTTTTGTTCTCAACTCCAACAATATAGTTATTTGAAACAAGTTGTCTTTTCTTCAAAAGACTCACAAGCTATTAATTACCAATATGATGTTCGCATTTTTTGTGGTAAAATGAAATCATTATAATGAAAATAAGTTGAGTTAATATTTTCATGTATAGATCGATATCCTGTCCCCAAATAGCTTCCAAAACCTTGACTTTGTACAATGGTTGCTACCACAAAAATGAAAACTAAAACTGGCAATGTTAAACTCATGAGCTTCTAGAAATATGAAATACTAAGGTAAACAGATAACAGTTCTGAGTAAGCCAGTTCTTTTGAGTGGCTAGAACTTGTATCTTTTGAGAAACAGGTTCCAAGACTTAAAGTCGAGAAACATAAGGGCGCATGACTGGTTACAGTGAGTTGTTGCCACCCATCCGAGCTAGATGATGATTCCACAGGCCAGAGGAGGAAGAACAGTCAGAAATGAAGCCAAGTAGGTTACGTGCTTAAAGGCTCTCTTTCAAAGAGGGTCTTGTCTTCTCATTCTCATTTTCAGATGACAATGTGGAGGGCTGACCATCCCTGAAACTAAATACAATTGTACATACAGCAGACACTCATCTGCTTCCAGGACCTAGATGTTTCTCAAGGATGGTAAAGGCAGGAGGTAAACAAAATTACAATTGAATGGATTTAAACCTAAATTGACTGACTCAACATTTTACAATTTAGGGAGATTTCCATTGAAAGTTTACATTTCCAGCTTCTCTTGAAAAAAACAATGGAAAGATCTTGTCACAGCAGGGACTCGTTCTGGTCTGGCGTTTCCCACCTGGAACTAAGTGGTATTATCTGCCCTGTGAACACAGTTCTCCAGTTTGTCTCAATTCCTACTACATTACACCAAGTGTAACACACCTTCACGCATTCAAATGACTATCCTGGGGCCGACAGGTGTTTAGGTGTCTATCCTTGAGTTTAGAAGGCAAAGGAAAGGAATTGCTCAGAAGATTTTACATGTATATCTGAAGAGTTGTATTTATCGGGTTAATTTTGTCAATAAAATTACCACTTCATGCTCATCAAATTCAAAGGATATTTTATTTAAAAAGTCAGGTCTGCTTTTCTCATGGAGCTTGCCGCCTAGACCCCATGAGACTGAAAGAAGAGAATCCTTCGTGTCCTATTGGATATGAGCAGGTATAAGACTCTATCTACATCTATCTACCTAGTCTGTCTGTCTATCTATCTATCTATCTATCTATCTATCTATCTATCTATCTATCTATCTACCTAGTCTGTCTATCTTCTATCTATCTATCTATCTATCTATCTATCTATCTATCTATCTATCTATCTAATCTATCTATCTACCTAGTCTGTCTATCAATCTATCTATCTATCTATCTATCTACCTAGTTTATCTATCTATCTAATCTATCTATCTACCTAGTCTTTCTATCTATCTATCTATCTATCTACCTAGTCTATCAATCTATCTATCTATCTATCTATCTATCTACCTAGTCTTTCTATCTATCTATCTATCCATCTATCTATCTATCTATCTATTCTTCTACCTAGTCTGTCTGTCTATCTATCTATCTATCTTTCTTTCTATTTGTCTACCTATATTTATGTGTGTATATGTAAATATATGTGTGTATATATGAATTAGTTTCCCTCAGGACCCAGCAAATTTGTCACTATCTTCCTGTAGCAAAGCTTAGTTAGAAAAGATCCTACTCTCAAGTTCCAATTATGAAAACAAAACTGGTTTCTTCTTAATTTTGTAGATACCAGGTTTGCATACAGCATTAGCCATTTTCCTGTACATTTCCATTAGTAATGTCTTTGCTGATTAGTTTTTTCTAAATTAGCATGTTTATCCATTAGCATATCAATATTGCTGCCAACCATCCTCTTAATTTTTAGTTTTCTTGTTGCAACAAAAAAATTTTTTTGCCAATAAAAGCAGGCATTTCTTAAAGCCTTAATTAACTCCAGCACAATTCTTTTTTGCTTCTTTAATAATAGTGTGTAATATTTACTAAGATTATAGATTTTGCCTCATTCAAAAACACCACTCACTCGAATAAGCAAAATCTTCACATTTTCGGGTTTGACATTAACACAGTCTCCTCTTGTCGAGAGAGTCCTGATTTCTGAAATGCTTTGAAAATATTGTAAGTTTCCAAGATTAATGTCAATAAAACTCCAAGGACAAGGATTCCCTAAAATGTGAGAATTTTTCTAAGTGATGATTAAAATAAGGTGGTTTCTCAGTAAGCATTGTAAAGAGAGAAAGACTGTCAGAACATGAATTCTTTGGGCAGAGTCTCTTTAACCTTCTTCTATCACTGCAAATAAGTAGAATTCTGGTTGACTCATAGATTTGATGTGTGCAATTATATAAATTTAAAGTCACCTACATAGAATAAGTAACACTGTGTTTAACAAAGTACACAGGAAGCAAGCTAAAATATACAGTCTGTTAGACTCCTGTCTACACTGTTATTCACAGTAGATTCTTATGACTATAATAATTAAATATTTGCAATAATTGTTTTCTGCTGAGTCTGAGTAGACAGTTATGAAAGCTATGCTTACCCAATTCTAAGCACTGCCTTATTAAGGTGAGTGCTAGTAATTATAAATCTTTATGTTTAAGCATAAGGGTTTTTTCACACCTTTCTGGTGATTAAGAAGGAAAAAAGATGAAGAAATTGATGATGTTGATGATTATATCTCACATACTGTTTGTGGGGGTGTAAATTGTCACTGTCTTTCTGGGGGGCAATTTGGAAATATTTCTCAAACGAGGATGCCCTTTGACCTAACAGTTCCACTTCTGAGAATTGTTCCTAAAGAAATAATTGGAGAAAAAGGCAGAGATAAATAAGATAAATGTGCAAAGACATTCATAATAGTGGGAAAATGAAATACAGTTTTAATACCCATCAGTAGAAAATTCGTTAAATACATTATGAAAATCCACATGACGGAATACTAGGAAGCCTTAAAAATGGATTGGGTAAATCTCTCTATGTACATTCAAATGAAAAAGGGTTAACAGTTATTTAATAGTTAAAGCTGAAATCGAGTTAAAGAATAATATACATGATCTGATAGGGTAAGGTATATTTACCAAGGTAAATACAAAAGACTGGAAAGATGTAAACTAAGCCATGAGTGAATCTCTGGTAGTCTAATTATGAAGGCACCTTCACTTGTTTATTGTACTTGCATCTCTCTTGTTTAAAATTTCCACAACTGGCAGATTTGAGTCAACGATTCTCTGTTTTACTTATTTAATTTTGTTTTGGTACCATGCTACAACCCTCAAACACTCACCTTTCCCCTCTCATCTTAATCTCCCTTTGGAAGGATGTCTCAGCTGACAGTGACCACCTCCCATAAAGGACCTCGAGTATATCAGGTCTTCCCTGCTTTCACCGAGAGCTGCAAGGCACCACATGACACCCCTTCCCCCAGGACTTTGATGCTAAGGATAGGGCTCAAAGGTATGGGAGGAAGTCCCTGTCGGATTTGTTATAGGGACAGAGGTGGTGACACCTAGCCCAGCCACTCGCATGGAGTGATCCTGCTGTGGTCCTGGTTCTTGCCTTTTGTCAGACCTCAACCTGCAGCCACCTGCTAATTCTGTGAATCCTTTCCCTACATTACTATCATCTCCCTTTGGTTTCTGATGGCCACTGTCTGCTTCTAACTGATGTGTGTGTTATGCTTTATCAATGCAAGAAAGGAAGCTGCTTCTCTTTATGAAATGAGAGAAATGGAGTCTTTAGAAATCAAAATACAAAAAAAAAAAGCAAGAGGAAGAAGAAGTGCCTTGTAATTCCAAATGGGTCAAGTGTGAGGCATTCTGGTAAATTGTGATAAGGACAAAGAACAAGAGTGAGAATAAAGGTCAGAGTGTGTTTGCAACCTTGAGCACCTAATTAGAATAATTAGTCTATGTCAGGGAGAAGTTCACGTCTATATTTTACTTTTAATAAAATAAAACAAGGGCCATATTAAGAGTTTAATTCTTATTGTTCACTGCAGATTTATTGAACTATGAGTCCCCTGGGGAGACCTGGTTAATTTATTTCATATGAAACAGGTATTTTCCTTGTTGAAAAGCATTACATTTCATTCATTTTTGAATTGCTAAATTATCCAGCCTCGTATCATTCTCTTACTTCGATGAGATAGACTTGTGGGGTCACAAATAATAGAATTATAACAAATAATCATGGTATAATATGGAAATAGTTTATACCATGACCTTCTCTAAGCTGAAGACATAAATGTTTCCTTTCTGAATACCCGAATAATTCAAGTAAAGGTATTCTTTAAACTTTTCCAGTATTCATATCTAAGAACATAAAATATTTTCACAATACAAGTACATTTACCAAGAGCAAATGTTTAAACAAAAGAACCAGGGTTCTTAATGAAACACCCTCAGGAAAATGTTTAAACTTTGCCCTTAAGTTTACTTTGTTCACTAATAGGCTTCTATTTCGAGTAGAGAGTAGGAAGGGTAAGTTCAATGTGTTAATAAGAAAAAAGTAATAATATTTAATTAATTCTGGCTGAACACACATGGTTTAATATACTTGGCAATATCATTCCATCACATGATATGATAATTTAATGGAACTTTTTTATTTAAATTGCTGGCAAGTTTATGAAATTATAAAGCAAATAGGCCATGCACTTGGGTGTAATTGACTGTATAAATGTGTTTTATACTATACTGTTGGCAAATTAGCCAATCCCTGTCACAGAATCAATTATTATCTAGCTGAATTCCACAAACACAATAGCAGAAATATTGCATTTATACAAAAAACACCATGATTGTTAATCTTACATTGTGCATCTTAAAGCACGGCGATAAACATTTATACACTGGATAATCGTCTTAAGATAATGCCATAGCCAAATGATGCACATTTAAAGATTCCTTGTTGCTGGAGACAGTCGTTTGGGTTTTATTTGTGCTTGCCTCTCTGGATCAATGAAGAGGATAATGGAAGCTTCAGTAGTTCAAGTCAAGTAGGGGTTCAGGCATCCGACCTCCATTTAAAAGATGCACACTGCCCAGAGCCAGCATCCCACGGTCCATGCATACCTTACTCTGAAGGCTTTAGAAATGACAGCAATGCCTTGTACTTAAACAGAGCTGTCATTTTCCAAGTGCTCTCATGCACACTCCATCCTGTGACCTTTCAGAGTGAAACGCTATGTTGTGGATGACCCAAAGAAGAACCCTGTCTCATCCATTTCTAGGCCAGCATCCCATGCCTCACAGCTGATCAGACATGGAAGGAGGAATGGGCAGGCTCCCACAAGCTTTCTGCCCCTTTCCTTGGCCCAACCAGTCTTCCCAGCCTGATCTGCTGCCAGTTGCCGGTTGGGAAGAATTCCTCAGGCCAGCTTCTCAGATTCTGAAGCTCAAGAGTTGTCGGAGTGGGCTCCTGGGACACCGCTTTGTTTTTTTTCTTTTTTTGAGCCGGAGTCTTACTCTGTCCCCAGGCTGGAGTGCAGTGGCACACTCCCGGCCACCGCAGCCTTGCCCTGCTGAGTTCAGGCAATCCTTCTGCCTCAGCCTTCCAAGTAGCTGGAACTGTAGGCGCACACCACCACGCCTGGCTAATTTTTTTGATTTATTATATAGATGAAGTCTCTCCAAGTTGCCCACGCTGGTCTTGAACCCCTGGGCTCAGGCTATCCTCTTGCCTCCACCTCCCAATGTGCTGAGATGACAGGTGTGAGCCATTGTGCCTGGCTGAGACACCATCTATGAAACAGAATTTGACAAGACCAAGTGTACCTCCTTCTGGCTATGGTCTCTTAACCTGCCTTTTCTCATTTAAGCTTCCTGGCGGGCCTAGGAGGTTTTATTTCTCATGTTTCTGAGGAGAAAAATTGGGACTTAAAGAGCTGGGGGATTTAGCCAAGATTGCACACTTATCAAGCGGTCAAGTTTGGATGTTCATCTGACATATTCTGATTCAAAACCTTTGTTCTTTCCCTAAGATGAAAATCTAAGCAGCAAATCCCTCTTCATGTAGTCCCTGCTCAGAAACTAGGCCTGAACAAAAATAACGCTCAAGTATATTCAACAGAGAACGCCGCAGGCATGGCCCTCATAAGAACACAGTACTGTCTTCTTAAAGAGAGAACAGTCTTTTTCTTCTCGCCGTTTCAGCATGGAATAGGTTCCTTTACACATCTGACTGAAGCATGCCATCTCCTCTTTACCCTTTTTACGGTCACATACATAAATATTGTATCATGCCGATTTTTTTTAGTGGAAGTTTGTCTGCCTTGTTTTAAGCATATAGACATTTCTTTCTTCTGAATGCTTTTTGTTTTCTGTGTTCTTGTTTTCTCCCATGATTTACTTACTGTTGGTTTTTTCAATGTTGGCATTGACCTGAATCAGTTTCTCCCCATGCCCGTTTTCTTCATTTTCTTTTTCTTTTCAACATCTCTCTGGCCTTGTGCTCACTGCTGTCTTATAGTAGTCAAGCCTTGCTGCTTGGAGAACTATCTCCCAGCAAATGGACTTATTACCTGTTTTCAGGCAGTGAGTGGAGGTCTAACAAAAGACGAGAGGAAAATATGACATTGAAATTTTGGATTTTAATTTATGTTCTGCCTTCTCTGTGTGTGTGATGTTCGATTAAATATTTGACAGCAGTGAAACGCATCATCTACATAAACCTCACCTTCAAGCTACCACTATATTTCATATAAATGGGGGAGGTTTTTAAAAAACGTCATAGCTTTTACCACGAATTCATCCATGTTTAGCATATCCAAAGAGCCAATCAGCTCTTAAATATCTGCAGAGATATCTCTCGGCAAATTCTTTATGAAATAGATATTTTCTGAATGTCAAAATTGGCTCTGTGATTACAGCCTATTCCTTGCTTCAGGAAGAAATGGGAAGCTCTGGAATATGGCTGAGACTATTCTAGTAAAACAAAGGTAGCTCTCGAGAAACTTCAGAACAATCGCAGATGATAAAACAGATTTTCTAACATAGACATTAGTTTAAGGGTTTATATCAAATCTAGATCGCCTATGGATTTAATTTCTGCACACTTCTGAATATCCTTTTTTAGACTATTCAATAAAAATGATTTCATTTTTATGTATCTTGCTGTCCAACCTGTAAAACATCAAAATGTAATGTAGAGAGAACAGCAATTGTTACTACCTTCTCAATGCTACATTTCAGATTTAAGAGTGAGGGCAACAACAATTTTTTTTTTTCTTGAAATATCACAGAGAGCCATGGGGATGCAGATGAAAACCTACTTCAATCACATTACTTTTCATTTCAAACAGTCACTCAACAAGTACTTGTTGGTTTGTTTAGGGCATTCAATATGTAAAGCTCTCAGGTTCTGCAAGATGCTCTTAACTGAATAATGACCAAATAAATGGCAAAACTTCCACTCCAAATCTATCTATGTGTGTGTGTGCACGCATGCACCCAAGTACATACTATACGTGTACCTCCAACTGCCTACTAGAACACTTCAATTAGATAGCTCAGAGTCAGTTGGGCTCGGTGGCTCAGCCTGTAATCCCACGCCTTTGGGAGGCTGAGGTGAGTGGATTGCCTGAGCCCGTGAGTTCGAGACCCGCCTGGGCAGCGAGACCTCATCTCTACAATAAATCAAAAAATCAGCCAGGCGTGGTAGTGCGCGCCTGTAATTCTGGCTACTTGGAAGGTTGAAGCGGAAGGATCGCCGGAGCCCGGCAGGTGGAGGCTGAGGTGGCCGGGAGCGGCCACTGCGCTCCAGTCTGGGCGAGAGTGAGACTCCAACTCAAAGAAAAAAAAAAAAAAGATAGCTCAGAGTCATTCCAATTACAGTGTTAAAGGTACAAAAATGCACACAGTCTCCCTAAAACTGGTTTCTCTTTAGTATCATAATTATTTGAGGAAACATTGTTACTCCGTCTAGAAATATGGCTAATTTAGAGACTCACTCTCAGAATGGAAAAGTCATCCTGGAACCCTTTATCTATATCAAAGAATGAGCCAATCAGTGAGCTCTTCAGACTGACCCACAATGCATCAGCAACACCTCCTTCTTCTCAGTTTTACTACCGGGGTTCTGATCCTTTACTCCTCATACCTAGATATGCCTGTAGTCCCCTAACAGATGCAGCAGATCTAACACTCTCCCAGTTTATTCTCCTTACAGTCACTTTTTTTTTTTTACTGGAAAACTAATCCTATAATAGGGGGACCCCAAAAAAGCTAGAATTATTTTTTGGAGTGCAGGCCTCTTGCAACACAGGCTTCCTCAGTGTACCAGTTAGCATTGTTGTGAGAGGCTGCATTCAGCTTCAGTGAATTTTTTTTTTTTTTTTTGAGACTTTCAATGTGTTTGCCCATTTCATGATGGGTGATTTATCAGTGCATCTGCCCACCCCGTGCTGAGTGCTCAGCAGATTTTAACCCAAATTGGTATGACTCCCACGGTCCACCCTCATTCACTGCATCTTGTCCTGAGCAACTTGCTACTTTTTTTGTTTCCCTAGATGAAAAAAAATCCTCAGAGGGCAATGTTTTGCCGATGTGAAAGAGGTGATACCAAAAATGACAGAAGCACTAAAAGGCATCAACATGGATGAGTTCAAACTGTTTTGAGCAGTGGGTAAAGCATATCCATAGGTGTGCTGCATCAAACAAAGAGTCCTTTGAAAGTGACTAATGTTTAAACACATAAGAATAAATACACAGTTTTTCAATCAATAAATTCCAGTTTGGGGGAGGTTCCCCCACTCACATGCTAATCTCCTGCTTCAAAGCATTATGCTCTTCTCAATTCTTCCCCTATAAAGCCCCAACTACTCCGTGTGATCAGGTCCTCGTGACCTTGCTCACGGCAGTTCTCCATTCTTGCCCCCCCCCCAAATTCATATGCTGAAGCCCTAATTCCCAGCGTGATGGTATCTAGAGCTAGGACCTTGGGAAAGTAATTTGGTTTAAATGAGTTCATGAAAGTGTCGCCCGCATGGGATGAGTGTTCTTATAAAGGGTTGACTAAATGAGCTCTCTCTCTTCTCTGCAGCGGGAGGACACGGCAAGAAGTGGACGTCTGGGAGCCAGGAAGCAGGCCCTCACCAGACACCTGCTCTGCCAGCACCATGAATTTGGACTCTCCAGCCTCCAGAACTGTGAGAAATAAAGGCTCGTTGTTTCAGCCATCGAGTCGGTGGTGATTTGTTATAGCAGCCTGCACTGACTGAAAGAACACTGACACTGCTTCCACCATGCTTGACACAATACTGTGCTTGGAAACATGACACTCTCATATTTCCATCACTGAGGATGCATTTTTTTAAAAGAATTAATCTCTGTGGATTCCAATTTACCTATTTATTAAATGCAGCTAATGATATTAAGTGCTTTACAAGTAGGTGGGAAGGCTTACAATAAGGTAATATGTGTAAAGCACTTGGAACAGGCTCTGGCATTAGTAGGTTTGCAATAAATATTACTTAGCTGTTATAGTTATTATGAGTTAAGTATTGTTTTCAGTCTAGGAAGATTTTATTCCCCTCGCCCTTCTGGAGAAATCTAACCCTTGAAGACCCTACTCTTTAGGAAGCCATCTATGATTTGGCAAATAATTACACCTTCTCATCAATAGTCCTTTGTTCATGTGTCTGATAGAGACTGGCCTGATTTAAAATTAAATTTCAGTGTGTTTGTTTCCACCATTAAGAGCATGTTATTAAGAGCATACACAAGGTCTTTTTTAGAAAAAAACATTTGTATTCCCAGAAAACTAGTCAAATGCTAGCCATTTAATGTGAGTACAATAAAAGATCATTGATGGACTAAAAGACACATGTTATATAACATTGTACAACCAAGTAACTGCAGTGTGACCCCCCCCAAAAAAACTAAAGGGGACTTCAGAAATATTGCAAAATGCTACCTGTCTGCTTCTACCCCAAGATATCTTGTCCTTGTCCTAGTCCATTGAACAGTGGAAGGTCCAACTCTTGGCATCTGTCTCAGGTGAGAGGGGGAGATTGATTCATTCTGTTTTTTTCTTTATCATCTTTTTGAGAGAAGAATGGGGAGGACAGAAATGTTCTATCTCACCCTATCTTACATACACTTTAGAATTTAAGGTATAGTATATCTGTGCTAGTAACATTCAGAAAACATTTCATTCATTTGCATGTGATTCATGCCAGAGACCTGCCAGAAAAGTGTAGATATGAATCAAAAAGTGTTGTGACTCATTATTCCCCATATAGAAGTAATTATCTATGCCCATAAGATTCTCCCAAAGGGACAGCATGATATTTAACATGGGAGAATTTATAGCTCTCACACGTATTTGCATCTTTTAAAAAGTTGATAATATTTTGAAAAGAATTGGGTGGAATATATGGGTGCCCTCGGGCTTAAACAGAGTTCTAGTGAATCTTGCCAAATATTACATACAAAGGAACTCTAACCTTATTGACAATCCTCTGTCAATGGGTGTGGAATACTAACTGCTTAAGGTGAGAGCCCTTACGAGTACAAGTAACGGCTTCCACATCCCACGTTTTTTTCAGGACATTTTCTCAAGTGAATTTGGTATTTCCCAAGTGTCAGAGGGAATGAGAATTAATTTAGAGTGATTGATGATTTGGCAACCATCGAATGAGAATGATTCACTCCTTCCCTCCTTGGCAGTCAAAACTCAATTTGGTTCCCTGTTTTCTGTAACCTATAAAATTTAGATTTTTCTAAGGTTTAGTAGAATAACTGAATAGTTTCCTACAGTATCTTCAGCTGACTTGTCCGAATCAGAAGAGGCACATGACAGATTACAAAGATCAATAATTTACACACATTTTTTTTCCACATCTGAACACTGAGTGGAAAATGCTGGATTATTTATTTGTTTAAAAAGGGGTGATTGGCCAGGCGAGGTGGGTCAAGTCTGTAATCCCAGCACTTTGGGAGGCCGAGGTGAGGGGATTGCCTGAGCCCACGGGTTCGAGACCAGCCTGGGCAACTTGGTGAGACCTTGTCTCTACAGTAAATCAAAAAATTAGCCAGGCATGGTAGCCCGCGCCTGTAGTTCTGGCTACTTGGAAGGCTGAAGTGGAAGGATGCTGGGCTGACCTGGAGCATGACACTGCACTCCAGTCTGGGCAACAGAATGAGACTCTAATTTTTTTTTTAATGGTGTGATTTAGACAGGCCCACTCAAGACAACCTTAATTGTTTCACCCTGGTTAGTGAAAATGGTTTAATTCCAGTTGTTCTTGGAGATTTTAATAAGCTCAATTCTTTTTTTTTTTTCTTTTTTCTTTTTGTTTGGTTGGAGTGCAGTGGCTGCTCCCAGCCTGCTGGGCTCCAGCGATCCTTCCGCCTCAGCCTTCCAAGTAGCTGGAACTACAGGCATGTACCACCTAGCCCAGCTAATTTTTTGATTTATTATAGAGACGAGGTCTCATCAAGTTGCCCAGGATGTCAGTTCTTAACTACCAGTTCCTCACCCTTCCCTGCCCAAAGATGCAAAACTTGAAAGGCTCTTTAAGTTACTACCAGTTTATTTCAATGAGGTCCTATATCTTGGTGCTTCTCAAATGTAATGTGCCTGTGACTCTCCTATGTGTCTTTGTTAAAAAGTAGATTTTGATTCAAGGGATAGGTTTGGGGCCTGAATGTAGAAGCTCCTAGGTGATGCCGCTAGCCTACAGATCACACTTGGATGATCAAGTGTCTAGACGCTATTCTCAGCCCTGCTTCATGCCACTCAGGGTTCCTCAACTGCAATATGCAGGGGGAAATGAAACGTTTTGGGATAAGACAGTAAGGCAGACATTCTGAAAAAATTTTTTAAAGTCCTTCCAAAAAGCCATTTGGAATCAAAGGGTTTAGAACTGAAAGATAACATATCTTCTGATCTCTCTTTTAGATATACACACAGGCCAGGAATTGCCCATATTTTCAGTCTTTTTCAACATCATCTCACTAATTCAAGGATGAGGAAAGAGTTTTTTAGAAGCTTAATTCCACATTGCTTGAGTTGAAACCCATTCTCATGATACAACAAGCAATCTTTAAACTTCTTAAGATAGTTCAAATGATAAAGCAACCATCCTTTCTCAGGAGGTCTGCAGAAGAAACCGCTCATGCCTCGTCCAGATTCCTTGTCCCACCCATTCCCTGTTCCTGTGAGTTTTGGCTGGGGGAGTTCCCCTGGGTCAAATAGAAATGTCCCTCTGGAAGTTACCAATCCCCTTGGCCTTTACTGTCTCCAGACCCAGGCAAGTGACTGTCCTGGGATACCAGGAACCAACTCCTTTGCCATAAGGTGAGCCCAACTCTGCACCACAACTCAGGCTCCTGCGTTCCCCTTGGGTTTAGCCTGGGGGTCCTTTCCAGTGAACTCCTCTTCTTGCTGTTCCTTCCCCTGCCATCCCCAGCTTCCTTTACCCCCTTATCTGAGAGCACTTAGCATACTTCACTTAGCACAGTAATCTTCATCCCAGGCTCTGCTTCCGGGCAACATACTTGAGATAGGTTATATCAAAACTCTCCTCTGTCAAAGTCAAGAAATGTCATTTAATTCCAAGAAATTTCACAGGGTTTTGAAAGCAGTAAAGAGAGAGAGAGGGGGGAAGAAAGACCTTATACATGAACACATCTAAATGACAGGAAACAACACTGTGAAGTGGTGATGAGCTGTATTTACTGAGCTACTCTGTGGTTTAAGGTAGAATAATTTGCTCATGCTTAGGAAGAAGAATGATCAATGTTGATTTTTTTGCTTAAGTAAGATGAGATGGGATAGCTCCCTCTCCTAGGAAGAGAAAACTGATGCTATCAATTCCTCATCCTGTTCACATTCTGAAATCCAAAAGAGGTCGAATGAAAAGCAAACTCTCACCCAAGCAGGACATGTACCAGTCTGTTGAGGTTCACATAGATTCGCTTGTGTTCCTATTGAAAAAATGCAGCAATTGTCTATGGATAATGTCCCCTTACTTCATCATGTCTTTGGACGAATGAGGGAGTTATAAATAAAATGTTGTTCAAGGAGGAGTATAAATAAATTGGCATAATGAGGTGTCATAATTAGGTGCCCATTGCTGTTCCCAACACATTTACATAATTGTCAGTGCTGCAATGAAAATAATTGTTTGCCAGGATTGCTTCTGTTAAGACTGATAGTACCTTACTTAGTATAGTTTGTTCTAAGTGGTTGTTTGGAAAATATTCTAAAGTCTGATTGTGGAATCATTGTACACAGGCTTAAACTCTGGATTATCAAAATGTACTTTTCAAAAGTAAAGCAAAGGGCTTACAGCTCATATTTGGAAACTTTACCCGGAAGGGAAATTTTGAAAAAAATTAAAGTTTATACATATACATGTGCTCATGTATATCATTGTACACATATATTTAGATACAGTTTGCTCTAGATTTCAACTTTTAAAATCTAGAGCCCTTTGAGTATTAAGTGGCATTCCTTATTAATGAATAACTGTCCAAGATCAATTGAAATACAGTGGTTGAAAAGAAATTAATATGATTCCATCTGAGAGAGGAAGTTGGACAAAACTGCTCTTGTAGCAATTAGCTCTCTTTATTAATCTCTTGCCTTAAGGTGATAGGATTTTTGGATATTCTTCCTCCAGATGTCCCTCAAATCTTTCAAGTTTCTGCTCAGATGTCACCTTCTCAGAGGGTCCGGTCTGACTTTGGCTTCTCTTTTGACATACATGTCATGCCCTGCCCTGTTTTTGCTTTTTCTCCACAGCTGTGATCATCTCTACCAGTTGATATGATCCACTGTTTAAATATGCCTCTTCACTGTCCTTCTCTACACTCTAGAAAGTAAGTTCCATGGAACAGAGATCTTTGTCTTAAAAAAAAATGCAGAAAGCAACAACCAAAATAAATGTCTTGGTTTACATCATTTAACAAGTTCACAAATAGTTGCCCTCCAGGCAAGGCTGTATCCAGGAGTTCACATATCATAACAATGTGCTGTGTCTTTATTTACCTTTCTGTTTTGCTTTTCTTATTTGTCTTAGGGCTACTTTTCCTATTTAGTGACAAGATGATCTATAGCAATTCCAGGGTACCTTCTACCAGCTTGAAAACACCAAAGCAAAGAGGGTGCCACTCTACCAATAGCTCCAACATAAAAGCCAAGTCTAGCTTTCAACATGCACACCTGAACCAGTCACCATGGCCAGGGTCAAAACACATATTAGCCGTATTCTGTATTCATACCTGGGACTGGGGGTGGGATAAACGCTACCTGAACCCCATGGTCTGAGATTGGGAGTACTATGGCTTCTCAAAGGAAAACCAGGGTGCCGATTCCAGAAGAAGGGGACCTGGAGGCTGGGCAGACAAGAACAGCAGGTGCTGAGGACTGAATGTGTATGTCCTGGCAATTCATATCTTGAAGCCTAAGCCCCAGCGTTTTATGGCGTTAGGAGATAGCGCCTTTGGGAGGTAACTAGGCCATGAGGGTGGAGCTCTCATGAAGGGGATTCGAGAGCTGGTTTCCTCTCTCTCTGCTCTTCATCATGTGAAGATATAGGAGAAGACGGCCAACGGTAACTCAGGAATCAGGCCTGCACCCGACACAGGTTCTGCTGGGACCTTGACTGTGGACCCCCCAGCCTCCAGAACTGTGGCGAATAAACATGTGTTGTTTAGGCCAGTGGTCCCCAACATTTTTGGCATCAGGAACTTGTTTCGTGGAAGTCAATTTTTCCGTGGACTGGTGAGGGGCAGGGGGATGGTTTGGGGATAATTCAAGTGCATTGCATTTATTGTGGACTTCATTTCTAGATCCCTCCCATGTGCAGTTCACAATAGGGTTTGCACTCCTACGAGAATCTAATGCCACTGCTGATCTGACAGGAGGTGGAGCTCAGGTGGTAACACAAGCGATGGGGAGTGGCTGGAAATACAGGTAAAGTTTTGCTTGCTTGCCCACTGCTCACCTCCTGCTATGCGGCCTGGTCCCTAATAGACCAAGGACCATGGACCAGACCATGGCCCACAGGTTGGGGACCCCAGGTTTAAGCCACCCAGTCTATGGTTTATTTATTATAACAGCCTGCACTGCCTAGCACAGCAGATGTCTACTAAAGTTCTTTAGAACAGACACCTGTTCTTTCACCTGTCTATTCCCAGTGCCTGGCATAATACCCAGAGAATAGCAAATGCTCAATAAATACTTGTTCAATGAATTCTTGGGAAAATCACTGCATCACTTTACCCTCAAGTTCCTCACCAAGGACAGGGTTACGACTCCCAGGAAGTGGAGCAGACTCTCAGGGTAGGCGAAGCATATACCATTTTTAAAAACTTGAAAGTATTGCTATACACCATTCCCCATCATCCCCCATCATCAGCTGTTGAGAATCCTTGTTTTTATCTAGCAAGACTTTCTTTTGGTATAATGTGACTATTACCCTTAATTGTACCCAAATCATTAATCAGTTATCTTGCATAATCTTTAAAATAAAATTTCCTTTCCCCCTCTTTCACAAATTTTTAAATAAAATTTATTTTTCTACCTTCTTGTCATACCTTAAATCTCTGTATGATAATGTAGGAATATGTATTACTCTGTATAAATAAGAATGCATTTCTGGGTTTTATCTTCTGTTTCTTTGACCCCATCTGACCCCCACTGTCAGTTCGTATGATCGTTCCACATTCTTTTGATAATTACAATCTTATAAAAAAATTTCATTGTCTGGCGGCTCAAACAACAAATGTAATGTTCTTGTATTTGTCAATTACACTTTACTGAAAGACTCCACCATTTCAAAATATTTAAGGCTGTTTTTATTCCAAATTTTGATGCTTGTTCCTCAGGGATGATTTCCGAATCTAGGAATGCCTGGACGCACATTTCCTTCCTGACCAGAACAATGAAGAATTCATAGGCTTGTCTACAACAGAAGAACTGCGTTCCAACCCATTTTCCAGGCCACAGACTGATTACAAAGTGCTTCGACTTATTCTAAGGGGCTGGCTGCAAATTCACTCTTGATTTCACAGCTTACACCTTCTTGGCAGGTAGCTCCATCCTATGAATGTTTGGGGCGACGAAAACCGTCTTGACATTGAGTAGAATGGGTGCAGCTTTTTCTTTTAACTGCCCTCTTCTGCTACTACTAATAATCAATGTGTCTTCTGCTTGTAACATCATTTAACTCTTAGGCAGACAGTTATATCTCCCCTCAGCCTCCTTCGACTTGAATGAATATTCCCATTCTCTTACCTCCTCTCACAGGTCTTGTTTTCCAAACCTTTTATCATTTTTGTGGGTCTCTCCTGAACTACCCACAGCCTATTTCCTTAAAAAAATACAGTGGCTGCTAGCCTCACCCGAAGCAGCCCCACGTCCCCACAGAGCAGAATCGATTCTTTTGTTTAAGGAATGTATCTAAGCTATTGTGTAAAGCCTCTTTCCGACCTACAGGTGGATTATACTGTTGCTTAACTGGTATTCCCCGGGTTTATAGCTATCTGGAAATTTACCAAATGTCATCATCAGACCCCTGCACAGATGTACAAAATATAATGAAGTAATTATTTAAAAGAACATAAAACTAATTGTTTTTTTCTAACTCTCCAAGTTGATTCAGCTGTTAACTCTAACCTGCTTTCAGCAGGAAGTTTGTGCATAAAGAAGACAGTATTATCTGCAGGTGTGAACACCCCTTGACATGGTTAACGTAAGAATTCTGTTGTGCTGTTTGACCTTTTTCATGTTTTGTTTTGGTTTCTGAATTCCTCTATTTGACATAACCAGGCCTTTCAGAAAATGCAAACATGTATGCTTTTCAAAATGATAATCGACATTGAAGTATTTTTAAATTGCACAAGGGGGGAAAAATCCCAAGAGACACCAAATCATGATTCAGAGGAATTCACCTGTCATTTTATAATTAATGTGTTGATCATATTTTCATTGTTACAGATATGGCATGATGTTGTATAGTTTCTTTGTGTAAAGATGTCATTTAAGGCAGAGCGCAGTTCAGAATGCATGTATAACGCCATTATGCTTTCTGATAGCCTGATGCAATGTATTGTCAGATTCCACACACATTCCACAACATCGTGTTACACCATCCAACTGTGTGTACTTAATGAAACTTCAAACCTTGGTGCAATATCAGTCTGCCAAAGAAAGTAGTTCCCTTTGCAGGTGTCATAAACAAACTCAGCAGCTTCCCTTTTAAACTTCCAGTTTCCTCGTCCGTAATCAATCCAGTTGCCACGGTTATCTGTGTGACAGATGTTAAATGGAGAGATGTTTAATTTTCCCAAGGTGTTATTATATACCTATTTTATGTTCACTTGTTTTCACTCACCTAACTGCTTCATTGGAATGAAATTTCCTCGATGACTATCTTGGGTTGCGAGAACTCCATATCTCACTTCTAAATAAGCCTTCCCTGACCTAAAAAAGCATTTTACTGCCCTATAAAAAAAAATTATTTTGCTTTGTATCTGCTCTTCTAGCTAATGATTAGACTTCTGTTTTCCAAGGAGTTATCCCAGTACAATGAAAGAGTCTATGACAAAGGTGTCCTCTGAGCAAAAAGGGTTGGGAAGCAGTGTGTTATATTCCTCTCTTGGAGAATCGCAATTCACATACAAATATGAAAGGCTTTGAAAAGCCCTAGAATGAAGAAACGTGTTTAAGGCTGTGTTCCTCCACACTTTTGGACTTGGCACTTGATATATTTTTACTCCCACAAAGCTCCCATGAACAGTCTTTGGAAACTACTTGGAACATGGTGAAATGTTGGCTTGCAACAATATTTCACCCCATGGTCCTTTCCCTGTTGATTTTCAGATGGAGTTCTCGAAATTCTAGAAAATGGATCTATGGTGTTTCCTTAGTAATTTGTGGCCATCTGGGGTATGTGCAGGCAGACAGTGTGATGGGAGGCCACTTACCTGACTTGGGAGATGGGAAGAGGTGGTGCCCATGCTAATTTCCAGAAGGAATAAATAATTACAAAGCATCAATTATATGCTAGACACCCTTACGGACTTTATGTACCTTCATCCATTTGATAAATATTTATGAAATGCCTGTTACTCTGTGGAGTGGGAATCAGTCTAGAACAAGGCCAGTTCCCCATCCTGATGACTCTTGGATTATCATGTTGAATCTTCAGGAGGTGAGAGCTTTCATCTTCATTTTACAGGTAAGAACAATGAAGCTCAGAGATGCTACAGAACTTGCCCAATGTCACAGAGGTGGCAAAAGAGCACAGAAAACTACGTGAGACTCACACAGACATCCACACAATGCCCACATCCTAGCCCAGACCCCCTGTGTGCTGGGTCTTGCTGCCAGGGACTAGGGGCAGCTGGCAGCAGAGACCCACGGGAGATGACAGGAGGGAACTCACACCCAAAGATGACTCATCACAAGTTACCATTCTGGAGACACTGATTACCTGTTACACACCCTCTTTAACAACTCCCTATAATCACCTGGGGAGGCCAACCTGGAGGCACATTTGTGTGCTTAAATAACACTCCTGTCCTTTCCAAGACAGCTCTGCATCAGCATTTCGAGTCAATGCTTTCATCCTTGGTTCCCAACCTAATTTTACAGGGAAACTTAATCTATATCTTTACAAATCACTCTCCAATCCTGAGCTTCAAGCTCATCTTTAAGTGCACAAAACCTCTCATTCTACCTCTGACAGCTGAGAATCTGCTGTGTCCAGAAATTCTCCCTGAGTCTCTGGCCCATGGCTTTTGTAAGGATACACGATAGGCTTTAAATCCTAGGTCTGAATCCCTGCTCTTCTTCTTCCTTCGAGAGTATGGAAAATTTGAATCACTTTTTTCCCCTCTGCTCCATTGCATTTTATTTTCCTTATAGCCAAGATGCCTTTCAAAACTGGCTCTCAGGGAAGGATTTGCAATCCATTCAGGCAGTAGGGATTCCTGTCCATCCTCCTGACTCTCATGGAACAGAGGTCCCCCGGGCTCTGTTGAGGCAATGTTTTTTGGGTCCCTGTAGAGCACATTACCCGCAGAATTTCGTCCATGTCCTGGGTGTTAACTTCTGCCTGAATACTTTTGACCCGCTGATCTCTAGGGTTTTCTTCTAAACTCCAACCTGTACGTCCAACAGGTTGCCTGGCATTGCCATCTAGATATCTTGCAGGCACCAAAATTCTCCCCCGTCCAAGCCTCTTTCCACCAGCACTCCCTGACTCAGGCCCATTCTGTGACTGAGCCGTTCTTGTAAGCCTTGCCATTTCCAGAACATGCATGCTCTGACCGTGAAGTTTGAATCACAGCACCTCTAAGTCATGAGAATGCTGACTGTTTTGCAGTCTGTCTCTCCCAGTAGACCATGAGCATCTTGTGGACAGCTAGCTTGTTGAATCTGTCTTCACATCCCTAGTGCGTAGCAAGTGTCACACACGTGGAGTGTCCTGTGACTGATAATGATGTGAAGAAAGTGAGACAAAGGGAGAGACAGAGAAGGAAGGGGGACAGGAAGGAAGGGAGGAGAGAGAGAATGCAAGAGAGTCAAAGAAAGAAAGAAAAAGAAGAAAGAAAATGATCGATCGTTCTTATGAGTGCCAACTATTTGCTACAGATACTTACAATTTAAGAGACATATAAAGTTCAAGTTAAAGCAGTAAAACACCAGTTGCGTTTTCTGTATTTGTTCAGCAGCATTTCTGACCTTTATACGACACAGTAAGGAACAATGTGAGAATATTCTTACAAAAACCTTTTTAAGCCTATAAATATGAAGTTTAGAATGTTTTGATTTTTTTTAGGTATAATTTTTGGTATCTTGAACTGAAAGGCAAAAATACAAACGGTGGGTTTATGTGTTCATAATTTGCTATCCATAGTCACAGTATTCTTTTAGCAGGACAGTAGAGATTAAGAAAGTCCAAGACAGTGGTCAGAACATTTCTCCAAAGTTGGCAGCAGTCTGGAATGCCTCGTGTAGGGAATTCTTGAAACAAACCTTGCCAAGTTTTCTGCAGCTTACCAGCTTCCTTTGGCTTTGAAAGAATACAGTCTATGGCTATAAGTACAAATTCTCTCTTTGGAAAAGAGCCTTCAAATCTAAGCTTCTCTTGTCTTCCAAGGCAGAAGTTTCCCTGCATATTAAACACATTAATGCCCAGAATGAACCCTTTTCTTCCTTATGATAGAACAACAATAAGACTGGAGCCAAATTTCCCAAGTTTCTTCACATATATAAATAAAAGAATCATAAGCCTTCTGGTCTTTAAGATGTTATCTGCGTTATCATAATCCATTCAATACACAAACAGGGGAGATTCCACTACCTTTCCTGTGATGCTGTTGACACTTGCCTTCCCGAAAATGAAAAAATAACTAATTATTCCATTTTGCTTCCTAATCAAAAGGGCTTCATTTTTAAATGACAGATTATGCCACTGCACAAAACAGAGAACATCACACAAGTTACTAAAGATTGGGAACGGGGACCTTCTGGTCTAAAGAAAAACCATTTTTATTTTTCTCTAATAGAAAGGAATATAACGTAGTAACAGGGTTTGAACACATAAACAATGAGAGTAAACACACCCTGGCGGTTCCTATAAGCCAAGTTCTCTAAGTGTATTATGTGATTTAACACGCCACCCTCACAACAATCCTACGAAATGGGTATATCTTTTATCCCTTTTATAGTTGAGGAAACTGATCCATAGAAATGGGTCTCAGGCCACGATTTGGTGGCCTGAGCTACGATTTGGATGGGTGCAGTCAGGTCCAGGAGCCTGGGCTATTAATTACCAGGCTGTGTGACCCCTAACTCTTCAGTCTAACTCTACTATATAATGGCTCAACTTGGGCCAACAAATCTCTCTAAGCCTTAGTTTTCTCATCCGTGAAAATGATAGTATCCGACATACAGGGCTATTTTAAGAATTAAATGAATTTTGAATGGAAGCCACTAGCAGAGTGCCTGGCCTAGCGTAAGATCTCCCCGAAGGTAGCTATTATCAATCAAGATGCCACGCAGACATATTTCATATCTGACCTGTCATTAGACTGTATCTGTTCATGTCCCAGAAGAAAGTAAATGGATACTCACGTGGGAAACTGAGGTAAATTTAATGAAGGGATCGTTAAGGAAAACCAACAGGGAGAACAGAAAGCATCCTAAAGCTAGACAGAAATTATGGGGAGACTTTACCACTCCTAGTCCTGGAGGGGACAGCGCAGGGAGAAGTTTCTAGAACCTTCTGTTTCAGAGAGCTGCCTGAGAAGCGTTGTCTTTGTGGGGATCATGACTGCCTTTGCACAGTCTGTCAGGGAAGGAACTAGAGTAACACATGCCTAGAGCTCCAAGGTCAAACGACAATAATGAACACAGCCTGAATTTGAACCCAGGCTGACTGACTTCAGAGTGTAAGTATTAGCAAGAGCAATAACTATGGCCCAGTTTTCATGAGGCTGTTGGTAAGAGCATAGTGACTTCTTTAAAGTAGCTTTGTCAGTTGCAAAATCATTTTCAAGAAGATTGTTGTAAATGGACTTAAATGTGTGAAACTTGTTTGGAACCTGATTTAAACCAACAGACTGAAAAATAAAGAGAGAAATGATTTTTGAAACAATCAGGGAAGGTGAAACATAGACTGGGTATTATATAATAGGAAATTATTGCAATATTTTCAGTGTGATAATGTTTTGGGGGAAATATTATAGTTTTTTGGATGAAGGAATAAAATGTCTCAAATTTAAGAATAAGGACATGGATTAAATAAGAATGGAAAAATGTTGATAATTGTTGAAACTGGGTAATACGGACCTAGATTGTACTATATGTTCTATTTTTGCACGTCTATAATTTTTTATAACTTAAATTTTTTAAATATTGCTGATTCCTGTAGAGATGTTTTTGTTTGTTTGTTTGTTTGTTTGTTTTGAGTTGGAATCTCACTCTGTCACCCAGGCTGGAGTGCAGTGACACACTAACAGCCATCGCAACCTCGACCTGCTGGACTCAGATGATCCTTTTGCCTCAGCCTTCCAAGTAGCTGGAACTACAGACGTGCACCACCATGCCCGGCTAATTTTTTTTTAAATTTATTGTAGAGATGAGTTCTCGCTAAGTTGTCCAGGCTGGTCTCAAATCCCTGGGCTCAGGCAATCCTCTCGCCTTAGCCTCCCAAAGCACTGGGATTACAGGCTTGAGCCACTGCACCCGACCTATAGAGATGCTTTAAGAAGGCTATAAGAAAGGAAAACTTCTTAATTTTAATGCAGTAGTACTATTGATAGCAATTATAGTGAAACTTAATGTAGTCCTATAAGAAAGGAATTGGCAGTAGCGGGATACCACCAGGATGTGGCCAGGGGAGGGTGGAATACAACATCAAAAAGGATACCTGATCTCAGATCAGGCAAAGTGGGGACTGAAGGGAGGTCCAAACTTTACCTGTACATTGCCCACTAGCATACCTAATGTTCATTTGCATACCTACATCTTAAAATACATATATATATGTATATAACATAATGTATTCCATGAGGACTTTAAGATGCGAAGCCTTGAAATCACAGCTTGCAGCTTAGTGCAAGGATTTGAAATCGACCAGCCTCTACTTCCATTCATGTCTGTCATCTATTGTAGTCTTTCTCATATGGCCAAGTGATCACTTTTTACAAGAGATGTGGTAAAAGCCTAATGGCCACCATGGGTCCATGAGCCCACTGGCACCGAGCAGTGATTTTCTCCTGTAGAGAGAGAACCTGTCCTCATGCCGAATTCAGTCCTCCCTATTATTATGCTACTTTCCCTTGCTTTACCTGTCTGCAAGATTGTGGCCATTGAAAATTACAGCCTCTGAAACTGTGTTTCCTCTTAGATCCGAATGTGCAATGTGTTCTTTCTCGTGTTCATGCTTCTGTACACACTGGAGACTCTGTCTGAAGTTTGCCCCAAAGCCCTCCCCAAACCCGCCATGCCACCACCTACCTCTACATAGTGTTTCTTCATCTGGCTAGACTCGACACATCCTTTAACACTTCTACCACTGGCCTTTCCAGATGGTCATTCTAGGCTTGCTCACCTGTCTTACTCATGACCTGTATAGCCTTTGGTGGCAGGCATTGGGTTTTATTCATTTTGGGGATCTCGTTTGTTAACACAGTTCCTGAGTTATAAAAGGGCTAAATAAATGGATGGTGGATGAATGAAGCTGTTTATTTAAGCCTTGTAAAAATTCCTGTTGCACTGGCCAAAGTTAATTCTCCCAACCAAATTTACCAATATTCTCTACCACCAGTCCCTGAGTGTCCTACCTTCTCACTTTCCTAGGAGCATTCTGGGTTATTTGAAAGAGGAGATTGGATATTTTTTCTTTTTTTTTTTTTTTTAGTGAAGTCTCACTCCATTGCCCAGGCTGGAGTGCAGTGGCGCGCTCACAGGCACTGCAGTGTTGACCTGCTGGGCTCTGGCAATCCTTCCACATCAGCCTTCCAAGCAGCTGGAACTACAGGCATGCATTACCACGCCCAGCTAATTTTTTTATTTATTGTAGAGACGAGGTCTTGCCAAGTTGCCAGGGTTGGTCTCAAATCCATGAGCTCAGGCAATCTACTTGCCTTGACCTCCCAAAGTGCTGGGATTACGGACTGAGCCACCAAGCCCAGTCAGACATTTTCTTAATGTGTTAAATGAGACTCTTAGAAAAGCATCATGTATGCCATCGGTATGAACAACCTAGTTAATTATGCAGTTTTCATTATTGTTAGACTTAAGGAAATCATACCACTTAGAACTGGAGGGGCCTTTGAATCATCTAGTCCTACTCTTTCATTTTGTAGCAAAGGTATGGAGACACAGTGTGGTCAATTGATTTGCCCAAATTTATACCAATGCTAAGCTCTCGCCTTTTTCCAGAGTATGTCAATTCTGATACTACATCTTGCAGAGAAGTTTAGCACGTTGGTCTTCCTTTTTCAGACTTGAAGCATACATGATTTTGGAGGTGCGTTTGAATAAAAAGCATGAAAAACTATACATCCATAATTTGGTACATACATGAATAATTATTTAGAATGAAAAAATAGCCACGACATGATACAATATTTTTAAATGCTGGAAGTACCACAAATATCAGGAAATGTTAAAAAGTAACAGCATTTGTATAAGTTAATTGCCTGACAAGCCTCTTTGTTAATTCATTTATTTGGGATTATGGAATTTGCTATCTTCGAAGAATCTTAAAGGATCTTACCATGCTAAAATTTCCTTAATTAAAAATAAAGTTTTAGGTCACTCGATAAATATGTAACAGAGAAGCATTTAATTTTTCCAAGTGGTAAAGGTTCTACCTCTGGTAGTTTCTACCAGTTTTGCCCAAGCCACAGCAGTGCCTCAACAGCTAGGCTTGACTGAGACACTGCAAGGTAAGGAATCACGTAAGAACCTATTCGATCGTCCGACATTCATGAAGTCCCTACAGGGTGTCAGTCGGTGTGATGCATATTGGGAAAATAAAGATTAATAAGGCATCTTCTCTTACCCCACAGAACCCCAGAGGAAGAAAGGCACATAGAGAATCAGAAGTCAATGTCATAACTACTCCATAGGGGAATGGAAGACGAGGATCAGATTACTGATTCTTTACTGGGAAGATACAGCAGGGAAGGGTTCACAGAGGAGGTGACCCTGAGGCTGGTCTTGAAGGATGAGTAAAATGGGAAGGAAATATAGGAACAATATGCACAAAGCTGAAGAGCCAGCACAGGGGATTCTATGACTCTGTAAGGGCTTCAACAGAAGATGTAAGTCAGTCAGCGTCAGGGGACAGGGCTTGGGAGACAGGAGGAGAAAGATGAAGTCGTGCGAGGTGTGGTGTACCTTATGTGGTGAGCAATAACTTACAGCTGGTCAGAGACCCTTTGAATTAGTCAGTTGGCTTTGAGAAAACAGAGTACCATAGACTGAGTACTCTGAGGCAACAACATACATTTCCACACAACTCACAGTTCTAAAGCTGGGAAGTCTAAGACCCAAGTGCTGATAGATGCAGAGTCTGATGAGGACCTTATTTCTGGTTTGCAGATGGCCACCTTCTTGTTGTATTTTCAACGAGAGAGAGAGAGAGAGAGAGAGAGAGAGAGAGAGAGAGAGAGAGAGAGAGGATGCAAGACTTCTCATATCTCTTCTTCTAAGGGCACTGAGGTCACTAATCCCATTCGAAAGGACTCCACTCACTTGACCTAATTGCCTCCCAAGGCCTCACTCCAAGTATCCTCCCATTGGGGGTGAGCATTTCAACATATACATTTGGGTGGACACAAAACATTTGGTCCATAGCACACTTGAAGAGTTTTAAGCAAGTGATAGGCATGACCTTGGTACTCGGGGGAGGGTTGACTAGAGGGAGAGGAAAAAAACAAGCCAGAAGACCACCATAATGTACACCTAAAAGTCTGGGTGAGAAACGGCCCTACACAAAGGTGGTGAAAGAGAGCTTACAGAGGAAAGGATCAAAATAAACCCTCTGTGAAAGATGGGGAAAACCGAATCGGCGACAAATTATATACTGGAGATGAAAGGAAAGAAAATAATTGGGGATAAGTCCCAGAATTCCAGCTGAGGTACTCAGGAATGCCATTACCGTCTGCCGAGATAAAAACTATTAAATTAGGATAGGTATGCCAGTTACTATTCTCCCAAGTACTTTGTTAATGTTGTATGTATATCATCTATTAACTTTCTATGAAAATGCCTCATTTGGAGCCAAAAGTAAGGAGTGTTAGTAATGATACCTAAGTACTTGAAAATACTCCGTTACTAGTTGTGCTCTCTGTTCTCTATAAGCTTCTACAAAATATTTTATCTGTTTCATTTCATAAAGTTTATTTCCATCTTTGTCTACTTGTACTTTGTGAAGTTTCATGTGTGGTTAGTTTCACTCTTATAGGACTCTCTCTTATATTCAGATTACAAAATCTATATGACTCCTCTTACTCTTCTTATGTTTTCTAATCTGCCCTAAACTGATTTTTAAGGGAGGACACTTGTAGTAGTTCCCTGTCTGCAACCACCAACTCTGTTTCTCTAGTACTACTCCCACAGATAAATAGTTCAAGCTTTCCCTGAAAGAGATGCATCTCTTTGTACTGTTTAACATGATAACCACTAGCCCATGTAAAAATTCAGTTCTTCACTTGCTCTAGTCACATCTCAATTATTCAGTAGCAATATGTAGCTATTGACTATTGCATTGGATAGGTCAGACATGGAAGACGCATCATTCCAGAAAGTTCCACATCGTTCCAGAAAGATCTGTTGGAAGTTTTAGGAAAGACCATCATCCTTCTTGATCTTTTTGAAATCTGTGACTATTCATACTGGATGCTAATGAGTTTTCCCTCCAATTGTTTTACTAGAAAACACAACTTACTTGCATTTCCATATAAATTGTCTACAATGTTTTTACATATAATTTTGATGGTATTATGAACATAGTGAAGTTTGAAATACTTTAGAAACAATTTCAGGTCCAGTTAGCAGAGGTTGCCAATACTGAAAAGATCATTGAGATATAATGGCTATCTCTGTCAAGGTGTCAAAGTGATATCACTAGTTTTACAAGGGAAAAGGTAGTTTGCAATACTAAACAGTTCGTCTTGGTCAATTTGTCTCCAGTGAGTAATAAATCTTCCCTGTTTGCTAACTCAGCCAACCGATGTGCTTGATTGACCCTAGAGAATTTATAGTCTCTTCTAAAAATTTATTACTGAGTGGATCTGTATATTCAGAATTTCAAGATCCCTAACAGAATCTTACCCAGCCATCTCACAAATGAATGAAGTGGCATCATGTATGTGGGCCTTAACTAGAGTTTTGTAAGTATTTCCCTTCCAAATCCATCTCTGTCGTGCCCATCAGTAAGTCATAATGTAGTTAAACCAAAAGCAAGAAAAAGACAAAAACCTCATTTCACATCACCAACTCTGGATACAGTTTAAAAGTGAATCAATCTCCTTGATAAAAAGACTAAACTCTGGTAATTCATCTACCTAGAATATCCAAAAGAGAAATAGGTCATCATTGCAGCAAAAACAATAAGCATAGCACTATTTGGAAGAATCAATAGTGTCATGATAAATGAAGTCCCCTCTCGTGTGGCTGCAACAAGTCTCCCGTGACTGGGAAGTCCAAACTGACTCCCCACCAGCCCCTCCTCCCACACTCAGCCCCTAGGGTTCTCCCTGAGATTCTTCTAAAATAAGCGTTTAGTTCACATAAATCATGAAAATCCTCAGAAGCGCCTACAGTCACAAGTTAAACGAGCCCTTCCTGAAAGGGCACCCCAATGAGGCCGCCGATGGCTGGGCCTCTGTCATATTTTCAGCTGTGCTGGCTCTATCCTGCAGCCACCCTATTTAACCAGTGTGACGGACACTCGGTGTTGGGAGAACTTGATGTCATTCCTGCTGACAAGGACGTTAGCAGACTGTGTTCTTCTAGTGCCATTCCGAGGCGCATTGAACAGAGAAGCAAGTGGCCAGAATGCTCAAAGTTAACTGCAAACAAGAAAAAGAAAGTTAATGTGACACACTGCAGTATTCTGTCTTAGCATGCAGTTGCAAGCTTTGAAAGTCCCGTTAAGTATCTCTTTTTTAAGATAAATACCTATTAAGTAATGTATATGCACAAGCTGAAGTGTTAAATGGTTTGTTGAAACCTATTAGAGTACACAAGATGATAAACATAAATTATAGCTAATATACTGCACCAGTGATTTTTAAACATAAAAATTACTGACACTGTAAAAACACACTTGAGTCATCGTAGCAACATAATAGCACTAATCCATGTTTATCCAACCATGCACTTTTCAAAAACAACACAAACCTCTAATAAATGCTTTGGCTTCACCTTGACAACTTATATGGGTTATTGCCTCGTTCATGCCTGGATAACCATGTGTTATGACTTAAATGTTCTTTAATATCAATTTATGCCTTGAAGAAAAAAGATTGAATAACGTAGTGTACATATGGTTCAATTTATTACAGCAAAACAATCATTTTAGTTTGAAGATATTTTCTCATGGTGCATATCATAGAAATCTTCTTCAATAGAGCTCTCAATAAACCAGATTTTTTATGTCACAATAAATGAAACTAAGGCAGCTAATTGTTGCTAAGATTCTAAATAGATGGGTCTATTTGGCTTCCTTGTCAATCAAGAAATACATTCCTTAACACTTGTATTTCTGGATTCTAATGTCTCTAATTGGATTTTACACTATCTGATTAACGAGGTAGTTTATAGGCTACTATAAAAAAAAAGATACTCAAGAAAAAAATGGAGGAGGAAATTGTAGACCGTCAGCATTACTGGAGAGTCAAGAAGAGACCGAGAATCACAGTTGTCACAAAAACCAAAAGGGAAGAGAATGGGGATGAGGAAGTGAATTCTAGAAAGAGAGCACATCAAAATTATGCTGATCTCAGATGTGCTTCTGAAATAGTGAATATAATACTACTGAAATCCATAGTTGCATACACCCCTCCCCTTCCACACACACCAAAATTCCAAATCTTGTAAGTAGATAATCTCTTTTGGTTTGGGCCCTGCTGGTTGAGGGATTAGGGTTGGGTCACACAGTACACTGACTGGAAAGCCCAAAGTGGTAGGTGAGATGGCAGATGACATGGACTCTCCAAGTATCTGTTTTCTTAAGAAGTGTTAGCCAGTCAAATCAACAGTTACTCATGAAAGGGAAATAGAGCCAGCACATCCACATATGGCTCATAGTAAAATCACAGATCCTACAGTCATTGTAAACTATATTCCTTTTATCATTTATTCTTTATTTCTCACTTTCCCTTTGTCAATCAGCAATGCTATTTGAGAACCCTTTCTTGGGTGGGAGATGGGATGGAGTAGCAGATAAGCGATAGAAAAGATAATATTCGTATCTGACAAACACTTGCAGGGAAGTTGAGAAAGACTTCATGGAAGAGGCATCATTAGTGCTGAGTCTTGAAAAATAAACACAAGTTAGTCTTAAAATGACTCATGAGGTGTGATAGAATGCTAATGGAAAAAACCAAACACACTTCCTGAAATACATATTGATGATAAAATCGAGATGACCAAAACATGACACTAACAAATGCTAGGCACATTCTATCCACTCATTGAACTTGCTTCCAAATAGGATTTCCTGAGCTGTTTTTCCCATAATGGGTTTCCAAAGCTGAACTGAATTTAGACTTTCTATATGGTCTTTTCCATAACCACTGGTTTAATCTTGTATGTGAAATAGGTGAAAAATGTTCTTGCAAACAGATATATTTTGCTAGACATCCAAACAAACCCAAGTATGAAGTGTTTAATAAAAATCTGGTCAAGCTGAACTTCCTGGTTTCCAGAACTTGGTCTTCAAGCTTTTGACTGCATTGATTTCTCCTCCTAGGATTCCTTTCTCTCTTACCTCTACATACTCAAACTCCACTTATCTTTCAAAACCCTAATTTCATCTCACTTCCATAAAGAAGGCTTCCCTGATTACCAATGGCTTCAAGTAAGCCTCTGCTTCCTTTCCACTCCCACAGTTTTTCCTGGACTTTTTCTATAGAACCTACTTTTTTTTATCCTACCTACACTCTACTTGTCTATGTGTGTGTGTGTGTGTGTGTGTGTGTGTGTGTGTGTGTGTGTCCTGTCTTCCCTTGTCAACTCTAAGCTCGAGGACAGGCGAAGTTATTCCTTCTCTCATCTGTGGCCTCCTTAGAACTCGGTGCTCTACCATGAGTGGCATACGCTTCAACTAGGCTTGTTTAATAAACACGATTATTTGCCCATCATTTTGGGGCTTTGTTCTACTAATGCCATGGAAACTCACCATAATGAAGATTATACTTTTACAAAACTATTAATGAAGAACTGGAAATAGAGACATTTCTTTTGCATCTCTATTATTTTGTTAACAACAAAAAAGAGAAACCATTGATTTATCACCATGGCTGCTTTCACTTTAGTTTGATTCTTAATCCATCCAAAGGGACTAGGCTTTACAATTCTATGACATACAAATATATATGGGCATTTTGAACTCCAAAATGATGCCTGACTTCCCCATTCTTGAAAGTACCATAGGGACGATAGTGACAAACAAGCGCAGAGCATTGTCTCTCAGTTGGCTGAGCCTGTGTGTGGGCCCACTGGAATACATACCTAAACTGTCTAATTCTGCCCTGTTATCCATTAGCCCAGCACACATATTCTGGAATGGAACTCAAAGTCAATGGCTGTTTATCATCATCAGCTCCTCCAAGCAAAGATTTACATGTGAGTCCAGATACTGTTCACCACAGCTTCTCCAGCCCATGGGCAGTCAGGCTTCCCCTAGAGCATCCTTAAGTGATTCCAACTTGAGGAAACCCATCCCAGATTCCAACTCGTAGAGTTCTTTGAGCCACCTCTGAGTAGACGGAACACCCTAGGTTTATGAGGTCCCCTGGGAGCGTTACCTCTGTAAAGGAAAGAGCACGTGCAGACACACGGTCACATAAACACCACCTACCCCTTATGTAAGAGCAATGAATATGTGATTTGAAATTGAAATCAGTTCACCACTGGGGATAGGGTGGAGGTAGGAACTAGCAATAACAGAGTCTTGCTAGTAATTCCGAAAATGGCTGCCAGAATGTCTCTGGCTCACTTGATGAAAAAAATTATCCTTTCTCTGAAGCTACATGGATGGTTTTATGTGATAACTGAAAGAGAAGACCATCCAGCAGATTAGAACAGAGACCTGGAAGACAAATCTCTCAGCTCTAACTCTGGCAGTGCTGCCAATTTGCTGGGCTGATCTTTGAAAAGTATTTATTCTGTTATAAGGCATTGTTTTCCTCCCTAAAAGTACAGGAATGTCACAATGGAGAATGCTTTTATGATTTTCTTAAAAATGTATTTTAATCACAAAATATGTGATGGAGTGCTCATGAAATTTTAAGATCATCTTAAATAAAAGATTTTTTAATCTTTTAGAACTGTGTTTCCATGTGCCCCAGAAATCAGCTTTTAACAACTGAGGAAGAATTCATCTACTCCATTTAAAAAGCAAAAAGAAAAACAAGCAAACAAAACTCTTAACTTTCCCCATGATCTCTATATTTTAAAAATCTGTGAATCTGTACTTTTAAGCTATGTTTAGAAATTATGTAAGCTATGGTGTTCATTTCACTTCACATAATTTTTCCTCTTCTGGTTTAAAAGTCTTCCTATGCAGAAATGCAATCCGCATTTTGCATATATTTACTCATAGATACTCCAGGGTAAAGTTTATAAACTCATCAGGGGGAAAAAAAAAGCCCAGACCCATGTAAAAGTCTCACTAATATCGCCTTCACCATCCTCACTTCTCCGTTTTATTTTGTCCTTCCTTGCTCTAGTGATAGCCTGATCTCAGTCTATGATGTCATTCATTTATATTCTAAGACAAATTTAAGAGAATGTGTTCACTTTCCCGGGGACCTTGTATGTCAAGCCTAAACTCAAATTTGAAACATTTGTCCCCTGCTAAAGGAATTTCGAGCACCAGCTGGTGGATGAGAAATTCCGGGGCTAACAGTTAGGAAGAGAGGGCAAGAAGCCTCCTCCAATACCCTAGAAATCATAGTTGATAGAAAGTAACATCGTCTATCGGTGCTGTAAAAAGCCCCCAAAGCTCATTTTATACTTACGTTTGTTTCATATTTATGCTGTAAGCTTGAATATGTATTTTGAAATAATTAACAATTTGATACGGGAAAAAAAACATTCCCACCAAATTACAGCTTTCCAGTGACAGCTTTATATTTTATTTTCCTCTTTTTCCAGCTTTCTAGATCATGGGAAGGGACCTCTAGCAATAAGATGGCAAGAGCAAGGGTGATCTCAAAGGCACATACTCTAGAATTCACCTTCTCCAGACCCCGTTCTATTTTACCTCAAGTTCCCCTGAGTGAACGGGCTGTGTAGAGACAGGGTTTATCTTCTTTACATTCAGATGGTTGCATTTCCTGCTTAAAATGTCAGCTGGATTGTCTCTGCACCCCGCCTCCCCCATCTCTTGGTCTCCCAGAAGCTGTCTGCTGCCTCAGGCAAACTTAATGATGGCAGGGCCGCAGAGCCAAAAAAGGAAAAACACCTGTGGCCAGTCTAAAGTTTAGTCCTGAAATAGACAGGCAATGGCCATCACCTGCCTGCTGTGTAGAAGCCCAATCAAGTCTATTCATCACAACTGTGCAGATAAGGGCTTTTTTTTTCCCCCTCTTTTTTCCTTTTTTTTTTTTGCTGTTGTTTTTGTTGAACTGCGTGTGATAAGAAGAGAACGGAATACAGCAAAGGAACGGTGCCCTCCGCCTGGCCCCGAGGGGCTGCTCAGACAGGTCCCATGGAAGCGGTCCTTCTGAAAGATGGCTCACAGAGCACGTCATTCTGGAAATACACTTGGACTTCCTTTAAAAAAAAAAAAATTCTATGATGAGCGGGGCGCGGTGGCTCATGCCTGTAATCCCGGCACTTTGGGAGGCTGAGGCGAGAGGACTGCCTGAGCCCAGGGGTTTGAGACCAGTCTGGGCAACTTGGCAAGCCCTCGTCTCTACAATACATTAGAGGAAAAAAAAAATTAGCTGAGCGGGGTGGCACGCGCCTGTAGTTCCAGCTACTTAGAAGGCTGAGGTGGAAGGACAGCTTGAGCTTAATGGTTGAGGCCACTGCACTCCAGCCTAGACGACACAGTGAGACTCTGACTCAAATAAATAAATAAAGAAATTCTATCGTGACATTTTCTTTAGGTTTCCTGAGAAAATAGTGAGAGAGAAGGGAATGAGGCCTAATGAGAACTAGATCAAGCCCCTATCACGTGTCAGGGAGCATGTCAACGAGGCTTTGGAAAGGTGATTTTGCGTCCAGGCCTTGTCGGGGCAGGTGCGCTCATGAATCATATATATGGAGAGAGGAAGATCAGGCAATTATGGACGCCGTCACAAAAATGTATGATTTATCCTTATCTTTTTGCAATTCTCGATGTTTGATTCCTGCCCCTCCTTGAAATAAACTGCTTCCCTATGATCCAAAGTCCCCTGGGTTTTCTCCCAATCTCCTTGGCTGATGCTTCTCCATTTCCTCAGCAGATTTTTCTTCTGCTCATGTTTCTTAATTGGTGTTGAGCCCAGTACCTGAGTCCTTTGCTCTCTGCTCCCCGTCCTTGGGAGACCTTATTTCCTCCACCACAAAGCTGCAATCGCCTCCATGCCTTGATCACTGCCCAAACAGTCTCTCTAGGGGCCATCGCCCTCCCAAGCTCCACCCCAATATTCAGAGTGGCCCCTTGCCACTCTGCTGATTAACGAGATGCATGCAGATGGCTGCTGCGGGTATCTGACATACTTGCCGAAGTGCCATGCTTGCTTCTTCTCCTACAGAAAATATGAGGCTGGAAGTGAAAAAGAAAAATTATCTCGTGAGCGAGAGGTTGCCATTAGGCGGACACTACCTGCTGGAAAAGGGCACAGCAGGAGAGATGGAGCCTGGGGTTTTTGGGAAATTGTGAAATGATTGCATGAGCTGAGACGACTTGCCCTGGACTTCTGATATTGCAGGAAAAATAATTCCTCTTCTAGGATTTAAGTATGGGTATGTGAGGGAGGATCCAAAAAAACCCGGAATTTGTTTATAGAAAGCTGTCCATATATATGATTTATGAGCGCACCTGCCATGACAAGGCATGGACACGACATCACCTTTCCAAAGCCTTGTTGACATGCTCCCTGACACGTGACAGGGGCTCGGTCTAGTTCTCATTAGGCCTCATGCTTCTTGGTTTTAAGTATAGATATATGAGGGAGGACCCCCAAAAAACCAGAATTTATATAGAAAGCTGTGTGTTTATTCTTACATGTTGAAACTTCCATCACCTTCAACGAACTCCTATCGAGATGCTTTTTTCCCTGCTCTAAACAGTTTTTGGAATTGTCCATTTTGATGGCTTTCAGTGCTTTGGCTGGTACACTGATGCTGATGGCTTCCCTGAACACTTTTCTAGTGGGGGAATCCTGTACTACCAGGGCCTGCCCTCCAAAAAAAATTCATTTTTTGGCCACCCACCCCCGCCTTGTATGTACAGAGTTATAGATAGAGTTGAATATCATTTTATACTTTAAATGAGCACATACATATTTAAATGAAAGAATTATATTTAACATGGATGAAATGTTCACAAAATTTGATTATGCATTATTTTCACAAAGGATATGTCAACATATCCAAAAAAGCAGAAATTATGAGGCCCACATTCATCGATTACAGCTTACTAAAGTCAGGGATTAACTACAATAAGTAAGAGTTCCCCATCGTCATCACCAAGAACACACCCCACCATCCAAACCTATTCAACTGGAACTGCAAGCATCACAACTTCTAAGAACTCTTGAATTAAAGAAAAAAACAAGATTCAAATTATAAACAACTTAGTAATAAATGACTTTCTACTACTCTAAGAAAGAATTTTTCATCTCTATCTATCTACCTAGATTGGTGAATTCTCCTTTTATTCAATAAGATACATTGTTTGGTTTGACCTCAAAATTGTTCTGAATTTGGCCAGTGGAAACCCCTTCGAATGGGCTCTTGTGTCTTTTTTTTACACAACTCTATCGTTTTTTAACTTTACTCTTTGGCCTAAGATATTCTTGGTTTACTGCACACTTTTTCTGTTCTCGCTTTGAAAACAGCCACATTCACAGGAGTCCTGGTAGTATTTAGATCCCAGGCTTAGGTATGACCATTACTCTAGAGGGCCACTGCTCCCAGTCCCTGGAAGAGGACAAAACGCATGCTTGTCTGCTTTTTTCTATGTGTGACTCTCCTCTTTCCGTGAGAACTCGAGTTCTCTTTATCCTCAATATATTTACTTTAGCTTAAGAAGCAGTTTCAAAACTAATTTCTATCTCTGTGAGAAATAAATCTTCTGACTAGGGCTCATATTTGTTTACAGATTTTTAGTCTTCAAAAGCATAAACATCATGAAAGACATAGAAAGGCTGAGAGAAAAATTTTGGATTAAAGTATTTTTGGTTTTGTTTTGAGTTGGAGTCTCACTCTGTCACCCAGGCTGGAGTGAGTGGCATGCTCACAGCTACCACAGCCTTGATCGGCTGGGCTCAGATGATCCTTCCACCTCAGCTTTCCTAGTAACTGGAACTACAGGTACACATCACCATGCCTGGCTAAGTTTTTTTTATGTTTTATTTTTTTGTAGAGACAGGATTCTCACCAAGTTGCCCAGGCTGGTCTGGAAGCCCTGGGCTCAGGCAATGCTCTTACCTCAGCCTTCCCAAAGTGCTAGGATTACAGGCATGTACCACCACACCCAGTCAGATTCAACTATTTTCTTAAGATTGGAAAATACAGTTGATTTAGAAATTAGAGAGAAAGAGAGAAGAGATTCACCTCCCCAAGGTAGGGGAGTGGGTCAAAGCTAGGAAAACACGGTGACCATAACTCAAAAAGTCACTGTGGCCAGACCAGAGTTTAGTAAAGCAATGACCTAAAGTATTTTTAAGGGATATAAAAACTGAATAGAATAAGTGATCTTTGTTTGCATCCTGGAAAAGAAGAATATTTGGACAATTAGTGTAATTTATTATAGACTTAAGACTAGCTAATATCATTGGATCAATGTTATATTTCAAGATTTGAAATTTTGATTGTGATTATGTAAGAAATACTTGAGAAGTACAGGGACAAATTCTTTAATTTACTTTCAAATTATTCAGAATGCACACTTGTATGTATATACACAAAGACATATGTTTCCATGTGGATACATCTAGATAGTGAACAATAAAATAAAATAGGGCAAAATGTTAACAACTGGCAAATCTAGATAAAAAGCATGGTATTTCTTTGTATCTATTTGTAAATTTTCTGAAAGTTTTAAATGATATAAAAACAAAGTTACAGGAAAAGGAAAATAAGAAATAAGTGACAATGAGTAAGCTACTAAAGAAGTGTCTGTCGAACGCAATTAAGAAATAAGTGACAATGAGTAAGCTACTAAAGAAGTGTCTGTCGAACGCGGTGTCTCAAGCCTATAATCCCAGCACTTGGGGAAGCCAAGACGAGAGGATTGCCGGAACCCATGGGTCCGAGACCAGCCTGGGCAACTTGGCAAGACCTCTTCTCTACAATAAATCAAAAAATTAACTAGGTGTGGTAGCATGCACCTATATTTCCAGCTCCTTGAAAGACTGAGATGGAAGAATGGCCAGAGCCCAGCAGGTAGACACTGGGGTAACCGTGAGCATGCCACTGCACTCTAGCCTGGGCGACAGAGTGAGACTTCAACTCAAAAAAAAAAAATGTCTAAGGGAAACTTATAAGTTCAGGACCATATATTAGAAATTAAGGAAGTGTTCATATACATGAACTAAATAACAATGATGGAAACTAGAAAAATATCAACAAAAATTCCAAAAAGTAGAAGCATAAGTGATAAATGCAGGCCAGGCACAGTGGCTCACACCTATAATCCCAGCACTTTGGAAAGCCAAGGTGAGAAGATCCCTTGAGGCCCAGAGTTCAAGACCATCCAGGGCAACACAATGAGACTTCACCTCTACAAAAAATAAAAGATTAGCCAGACATGGTAGTGAGTGCCTGTAAGCCTAGCTACTTGGGAGGCTGAGGCAGGATCATTTGAGACCAGGAATTCAAGGCCTCAGTAAGCTATGATAGTACCACACTCTAGCCTGGATGAAAAAGCAAGATCCTATCTCTCTAAAAATAATAATAATAATAATAAATATACATAAGTGTAGCAATAAGAGAACTAGGAACATAACAAAAACAGAAAGAAAAAAAAAAACCCAAACCAAAAGTACTAACAAGCAAAATAAAAACTTGTTTTCTGAAAAGACCATTAAATAAATACATTTCTGGCATGTCTGTTTCTAAAGAAAAGGCTTGCACATGGCAGTTTTAGGGGGCATCACTATAGATGCAGAAACATAATGTTATGATAATAAATTTGAAAACCTAGATGAAGTAAATGCTATAATAGGAAAATATGTTTTTTCAAGAAGATGAAGAAAATTTGAATACTATAACCACAAACAGAGCAAAAATAAGTTTAAAAATTGATAAAGGATCACCGCCATGGGAGGAACTATATCAAGGAAGAGGGAAGATTCAGCATTGAAAAATGCCAGTGATCCTCAACATAATAATATATCATCTCATCTCAATCCCAAAATTCCAATACCATTTTTCACTTGTCTTAAGAATATGAGTTTAAATGATAGCGAATGCATATGCATATAACCAAGATCTTTGGAAAATAGGAAATACGGAGGCCTTCTATCTTTACAAATATTTTACTATATTTAAAAAGTTATGGCAATCAAATTACAGTAGGATTGAAACATAAAAAGCATTCATCAATGGAAAATAGGCAAGATCTCAGACACAGATTTATATATGCATAGAAGTGTATATTTCACAAGCAATGAAAAAAAGGGTGCTGTTATAACAATTGTCTATTCTTTAAAAAAATTAAAAAATAGTCTTAGGTACCTACTTCATACCATTTACCCAAGTAAAACAAAATCACAAATGGAGTCAAGCTCTAAATTTACTTTAAAATTACAAACCTGCTTGAAGGAATTTGGGCAAAATGCTTTTAGAGCCTTGAAATAGGAAAATATTTTGCTTGAGAAGATGAAGACAATTTAAATAATGTAATCACACACATAACACAAATGAATTTAAAAATTGATAAAGATTATCCTCAGTGGAAGGAGATATGTCAGGTTAGGAGAATGCATACAGGTCATCTTAAACAAGCATACATTGAAAATGCCACATGAAAAAGATATATTTTATATCTGAAAAAATATCAGTAATAAAAGGTTAAAAAAACAAAACTACAAAATTTATGACTAGTACTGATGGGGTTAATGTCTTTAGTGTTTCTAACTGAACATGATTAAAAATCATAATATATTTTTAAATTATTAAAATTGCTAGAAAGAGACCACAAAGCCAACCAGAAAATGGGCAAAGGTGATACACAGACCATTCACAGGAGAGGAAATACACATGAATGACAAGCACTTCAAAAGATATTTAGCATCATTAATAACTAGAGAAATGCCAGAGAACACAAGACTGGCAAAAACTACAAAGCTTAATAATGTTAAAGGGGTGAAAATGAGAGAAAATGGAAATTTTTAAATACTACTGGTGGAAATCAATTGATTCAGTCACTTGGGTGGGATATTTCTGAGTCTTTCAAAATTAAAAAAAAAAATGAATGAATTCCCTTTGACTTCCAAGTTTCATTATTTAATCTGGGAAAACAGAAATATATACATATATGTGTGTGTTGGGGGAGAGACAGGGGGGAGAAAGAGAGAATAGAGTCCTATATTCTTTTATTTTATTTTTAGAGGGAGAGAGAGAGATAGAGATAGAGAGAGAGAGAGAGATGCAGTGTTGTCTATTGAAGCAGTGTTGTGATAGCAATAAAATTAAGAGTTAAAATATTCATCAGCGTCAAGCATGGTGACTCACACCTGTAATCCCAGCACAATGAGAGGCCAAGGCAGGAGGAATACCTGAGTTCAAAAGTTTGACACCTGCCTGGGCAACATAGCAAGACCTCATCTCTACAAAAAAGAAAAATAATAATAAGCCTGGTGGGGTGGCATGTCTGTAGTCCCAACTACTCGGGAGGCTGAGGTGGAAGGATGGCCTTAGCCATGGAGGTTGAGGCTGCAGTGAGCTATGATCACACTACTACTGCACTCTAGCCTGAAACAGAGTGAGAACCTGATAAAATAAAAGAAAACAAATATTCATCCAAATGAAAAGGAAAAAATAGATAACCTTACAATGGAATCCCATGTGTAATGTGGACTGAATTTGGCCAACTTATGTCAATGATATGAAGGGAGAGTCAGGACATCTTGACTTGCAAAAGTAAGCTACAGAAGAATTTATCTGGTATTATGTCACTTAAAAAAATTTGCACAAAATAAAACTGCCTACAACTGTAGATACTGTGTATAAATGCATGGAAGAAATATACTGAACTGATTCAGTGAAAAAAGAAATTCTTAGGGAAAATATAGGAACCGAGTTCTGTTTACTTTTTCACATATATGTAAGTGGCACTTTTGTCATTCAAAGCTTTTTTTTAAGTATTTAAAAAGAAAAACAAAAATTATTTGTTCTGCAGTTCCAACTAACCACGAGGATTATAGTCATATAAGTTAGTTAAAAATTTCAAGGTCCACTTTATCTGGTGAATAATAATACAAACATTGTCATTTCCCCATTTCTGTCCATACATATGTGTATAGGCAGCTAGTTTGATTGAAAATTTATATTTAAAATAATTATATATGTTTAACTTTGTGTAATATCTACATTCCTAACGAGTTGAATTTTTTTTCCTAAATTGAGTCCTATTTTATTTTATTATTTTTTGCAGAAACGAGGTCTCACTATGTTGCCCAGGTCGGTGTCAAACTCCTGGCCTCGCACTTCTCCTGACTTGGCCTCCCAAAATGCTGGGATTACAGAGGTGAGTTACCACTCCCAGCCTGAATTCCACTTTAGAGATACTAACAAAGTACAGTTATTTAATATGATAGTCTATGGTGAGTTATTTTGTAATGTGAATAAGTACGCCATAAAATGCCTGACTTATGAATGTGAATTTTATTCATCAACTTTACCTAGTAGAGGAATAGCCCCACAGGTAACTTCACTCTCCCTGTTCCCTGTCTTTCAGGCAGAATAGAGCTAGTTTGTACATTATTTTGGTTATATTCTTGGACTAATTTACTAATTTATTCTTCTAAAAAGCACTGTCAGAATGCAGCCCTTTTATTTAAATATCAAAAATTCTCCACAGATTTCTTTCTAAATCATCAAAATCTCCTTGGAAAACTGTGTGTTTGGGGGCAATTGCTATATTAGTTTTCATATTTTAATTTTATTGCCAAATATTTAAATGTATTTGATAAGTACTGACGCAAGCCGAAAGATCTTAAGAGTGTGTTCAAGGGGATTATATCAGAGGCCTCGGAGTAACTTTCAGATCTGGAGGGATTTCCAAGGCTAAATGAATTCTTAGCAGGTTTATGAGAAAACCTTTTAGAAATATTTGTAAGTTTACTTGTTAATCAGCAGATCTGATTTCTACAAGGTTGCCCACAGTGAAGAACTAGCTATTTTCCATGGCTGCCATGCTGAGTTAAGAATGATCAGTTTTAATTGTAGGTGTTATTGTTTTTCTTTGGTGGAGAAGAGATTCAAGAATGCAAAAAATGTCCCTTAAAGAAAAAGGTCACCAAATTTTGTTCTCTTTAGAATACAGGCTTTGGCTATCAATAGTCGAGTCTCATGAGATTTTAATGACCCAACTTGAGTATGTGTTTTGCCACCTTGTGGTAGTTAGAGGTAAGTCAAATATAAATCAGTGTGAAAGGCCATTACATCTAGAAAGTAACACTTCAGTTCGGTTTTTGCATCTAGCGTATTTTCTTTCTGACATACAGTAATTCTTTTTTTGAATCTCTAAAATCTGTTGAGACTGTACGCAGTGGCTCCTGGGAAGATCATCTGAGGCCAGGAGTTCGTGATCCAGCCTAGGCAACATAGCAAGACTCTTCTCTAAAAGAAAGGAAGAAAAAAAGGAAGGAAGAGAGGAAGGGAGAGAAGGAGGGAAGAAGGAAAAAAGAAGGAAAGGAATGGAAAGGAAAGAAAAAAAGAAAACTTAGCTAGCCATGGTAGCATGTGCCTATAGTCCCATCTACTCAGAAGACCAAGGAAGGAGGATCACGTGAGCTTAGGCGGTCGAGGCAGCAGTGAGCTATGATTGTACCACTGCACTCTAGCTTGGTTGACAGAGCAAGACTCTGTCTTGAAAAAAAAAATAATATTTTGATAACCATATCCTCAGATACAAGGCGGAAAGCTGGAGTTCAAGTTCTAAACTTTTCTCAGGAATTAGGCAAAAACAGCCAAAGCCAAGAGGGATAAAAGTCTGTAACCACGAAGCCGTTTTCATATTCTGGTGAAATATTTGCAATTATGATTTGAAAGAGAAAATTTCAGAGAATAAAATGATACAAATGAAGAAAAAATGTATAGGAAATTTAAATTTGACTAGTCACATGACCAAAAAATATTTTTGAATGCCCATTGGACATTGGAAAAAATGCTTTTGTATTTCATTTATTTATGAAAGAAGTCATCTTGCACTTTCCTCTTGCACCTGTCTAGCAAAGAACAAAAGTCAACCTACCTACCCAACTCTTTTTCCTTCACGTTTAAATTAACATTTAAAAAGTACAAAATAGAAAAGGAAAGTACTTCATTAATCTCTGCTGAAAGACAGAAAATACAAATTGTCTGATGGATATTCAGCCAGAGTCTTTCTACAAAGACAGATAAAGATAAGAATGTATAGATAAACAGATCATGTATATTTTTTTTTCCCAATTCATTCTTTACTCTTCAAGGTTCACATAAGAGAGTACTTAAGGAGAAGACAATGTTCTTACAAAACGGAAAATAAGCAGATTAGGTCAGGAGATGGAGAGTTTCAGGCAAATCGAACAACATTATACATATATATAATATATATATATTTTTAATAAGCCAATACAGAAATAGAAAAAATTATGCAGTAGCACTTTTACTTGGAATGCCTTGATCTTTGTCAATTACTTCTGCTGAGAACCTGCAAATAGAACTTTATAATTACTGACCCTTTTCACCAGCAAGGCATGTTGGGTTTCTTTCTTTTTAATCGTGCTCAAAATCTTAATGCATTCATAAATAAGGAAAGCAAAAGTACATAGTTGGGGCTGCCAGGTGCTCAGTGAATGTCAGTTGAGGTTCCAAGATGCAGAGATCATCAACAGGGCTGGAGACTGACATGTCTTTCAGTAGGGCAGGCTTGCTTTCAACTGTTTTTGCTTATGTTGAATTTTTTTAATGCCGCTTCCTAAAAAAAAAAAAAAAACAAACTAAAACTGTAGACCTCTGCTGTGGTTTAAAGAACACAGAAAAGTTGTACTTAAACTACTGGTTACTGATTTTGAGATGTCCTTACTTACTGCTTAATCTCCATGTTTCTCATTTTCTTCATTTATAACATTGGAATAATTACCATGCTGATATGACTTGCAAAGATTTTGTGATGTCTAAATCATGTTAAAATAAGCCAATCTAGGTTTTAAAAATGGAAAAAGTGAACTATGTATTTACGGCAGATGAAGTGAGTGTCCCTTCTTATTTGAATGAAAAATGTATTGGTGAGAAAGCATCCATTTGGGGATAAACCCTTTAGTCCTCTACTGAACTGGTGGTCCTTTCTGATGACAACGGGCTCGGGAAGGAAATGACACTTAGTGCTAGATGTCAGTGATGCCAGGATTCTGTTTCACCAGGAGTCGTTTTTAAACAGTAGAAATGCGCTTTCCTCACCTACGATCAGACGGTCTGCCATTGTGGTAAAGTGGGCGTTTATTTTAACATCAAGAAAAACTAAGGCAACTCAAAACTATAAGAAAGTGAAATATGTAAAAGAAACACGTGGTCTCTCTATGATCGCATGGAGAGGTGAGAGAAGAAGTGTGGTGGACTCTGGGGTGTGCCACCAGACCCCTCTTCAGGACCATGACACTCACTCCCCCAGCAAATGGGAAGTCACCTGCTGATGGTTCGAAACGAAGCCCTCTGAGGACTGCCTTCTGCCAAATGGAACTTTTTCACATAAAGTGAAGTCCCTTCTCCAAAGACAGCCCTCAGCGGATGCCTGGCCAATGTGGTTGTACAAATTCCCGACCCCCTTGCTTCAGTTCAGGACAGCTCCGAAGGACCCTTCCGGCTTCAGAGCTGAGGCCCTGCATGCCAGCACAGCCTCTCCCCTGCAGCCCCCCCATGCCTCACCCTGCTCATCTCATATCCTTGCTGGTGTAAAGTACCCCTGCTAGAGCACTTTCCAATAAACTTCCTGCACATAGACTTTCTCCTCAGAATCTTTGCTGGAGATCCCCACCTGAGGCAAGATGCCATTAGACCTTGGCATCAGGATATTGTTTTCAGAGGCTTCCTTTGAATACATCGAAAAGAACAGTAGAATGCTATTGTCAGACATTAGGAAGGCAATCAGCAAATAAGTGCCAATATTGTTTAAAAAAAGCAAAACAAAACAAAACTTTATCCCTTGGACTGGGAAGTAGAAAAACCCATCTTTTCACTCTAAGACCTTTCCGACTTAGTGATATTCATATATTACTTTGAATTATTTAAGGATAATGTATGAGAGAAGATCTCTGAAGGTTTTCTGGAAATCAACTGACAAAAGGCAGATCAATAGGAGAATGGAGTGCAAATGTTGATTTTCGTGTGCAGAGCACAGGGGAATCGCAGAAGAATGATTACCTAGGAACCCACTGGGTACATATGCTTATACATTCTGCACGGGGGAGGGGACATGGCAGAAATATGGCAATTTGGGGGATAGTAAAGGATTTTTAGGAGAAAGCGAATGGACAAAACCTGTTGGACCCACAGAGCAGACATGGTTTGTAACAAAAGTCTGTCCAGGTGTACCGATAGACTTGAGTCTTTCCTCGTGTGACAGGAAGTCTTTCCTCATGAAAACCCAGGAAGGGACCAGAGATGACTGTTTTCTTCTTTGGCCAGTCTGAACTTTGGGTGGTCAAGGAATCTTCAGAAAGCAACTTCATCCAGTGTTTTGGGAGACACAGAGAATTGTGAGACAAGAGGGAGGTCGGGGAAGGTCAGAGAGACATTGAGACTACTTCGGCCCAGCGTGTCAAAGCGTAATGTTTTGGTATCCATATCTGACCCCAAACAATAGGAAGCTACTGAAAATGCTTTCTGCATTCAAAAATAATACAAACTTCTATGAAGTGTTAAGTAGTCAGAGTAAAACCAAATCACAGAATTTACATATATATAATTAATTCATTTAAAGTTTTTTTTGTTTTGTTTTTTTTAAGAGATGTGGTCTCATTATATTACTCAGACTAGTGGTCTCAAACTCTTTGTTTCAAGCAATCCTCCTACTTCAGCCTCCCGAGTAGCTAGAGCTACATGGATGAACCACTGCACCTGGCTATTTAAAATTTGGTTGGAAACAAACAAGCAAAGACCTGTCAAATCACCAAACAAGGAAGGAGGGTCAACTTCACGGTCTTAATCATCAAAAAGTGGCAGCCAAGGAAAGAAAGAAAAAAGATTATAATATGATCTGTTGCTATATCCCCTAATCTGCTTCCCAATCCTCAACCTCACAAATTTCATAAACATGCTGATGTAGGAAGAGGAATCTACAAAACAAACTATTAAAAATTCTAATGTTTCTCCTCCAAAACCACACTCGACCCAATTGGAAAAAAAAGTGCACTAAGAGCGGACCTGAAAAAAACAGAAACATCTTTTCCCTTATAGTACAGGCTTCCTCTGGTAGGTAAGGGTTCTAGGAACCCATCGGCATCAGCCTACTGGCTACTGTTGTGAGAGGCTGTGTCTGGCTTCGGTTAATTTTTTTTGGAGATTCTTTCAAGCCTTTGCCCATTTCATGACGGGTGATTGACAAGCACACCTGCCCACACCACACTGGGTGTTCAGCAGTTTTTTATCAAAAACAGCATGACTCCTGTGCTCCACCCTCCCTATTCATGCAATCTCACCCTGAGTGACCTTTCTTTGTTTCCCTAGGTGAAAGGAAGTCCTCAGAAAGAAACATTTTGCCAACATGGAAGAGGTGAAACAAAAAACGGCAGAAACACTAAAAGGCACCAAAACGGACACGTTCAAAAACTGTTCTGAGCAGTGGAAAAAGCATCTCCATAGGTGTATTGCATCAAATGGAGAGTGCTTTGAAGGTGACTGGAGTTTAAACATGTGAGAATAAACACACACTTTTAAAAAATAAATTGTGATTTGAGAGGGTTCCCCTCACATAATAGCATTTCAGAAGAGAAAGCAGAGTCCGGGAAGGAAACAGCACAGTTGAACCGTAGCTGTACTCCCCCCAAACCCCCAACACACATGCGCACACACACGTGCACACACATACACACACACTCTGTACTATAGGGTTACAGAGACGGCAAGTGGAAACAATGCACAGTGTTAGAACTATCACTTAGAAGGTCAAAGAAACAAACCTCGGGTGTGGTCGTGTGTCAAGGAAAACTCACCCAGCATGTATGAAAACGTTGAAGTGATCTTGAGAGAAATGTCCATGTCAAGCAAGAGAAAGATGGAAACAAATGGCATGCGAAACAGTCTGAAAGAACGGGGGGAAGGACGGCGTAAGGATGGGAGGGAGACAGGGAGAGAGAAAGGGAGGGAGAGAGAGAGGGAGGGAAGGAGGGAATGGAGGGAGGAAGGGAAGAAGAACAACCTGCAAAGGAACCTCAAGTAACTGATTATTCACAGTTGGTTTAACATTCAAAAATCAATCCGTGTAACTTACCATATGAACAAACTAAAAAAAAAAAAAAGAACTGTTTGATCAGATCTCCTCAGAAGATGCAAAAAACAAAAGATAATAAATCACACTCCAACCCTCACCATAAAAACGCCCTGCCAATGAAATAGACGAGATCTTCTTCAAGGAAGGTCCTTCCTTGAACCGGTCAAGAGATGATCGAGGAACCCACGAAGCGTCACACAAGAAGGAAGTCACAAAGGAAGGGCAGGCGACACCAGTTGACCTGCTGCCATCGCCATGGGGAAGTGGATATGCCAGTCATGGCCTGTCTCAAGGAACAGCCTCATCTCAACACTGTGGGCCAGCAGATTCATTCCAAAGGTGGAAGTCCTGCTTATGGGTTGAAACAATAACAACAATCACTCAACATCATCACGAATGGCTTACTCACACTTTAAGAAACTCTTTATAACACTGGAACACTATCCATTTTCTCCTTCTGAACACCAGGAGGATTTCAATAACTCTTTCTTAGGCTACTTCTTTGACTTTTGTTTATATCAGTAACTTGATCATTCTCTTTAACTGCAAACATCTTCAAAGTAGAATTGTGTATTCATCGTCTTTGCTTTTCCTCAGGGCCTGGACAAGAGAGTTCCTTTCTCCTAGGTGTCTCTCAATAATAAACTTGGTAAATAATGGAATACACTGGCCTGAGAAGAGGCAGGCCATGAACTCAAAATGAGTAGTCTTGAATGTTAAGCCTGACTCAGTCACTCACCAGTTATCTGATCTTGTAGAAACCTCTGCCTCTTTGAGTTTCAAGTTCCTTTTCTATCGAACGAAGGGATCGAAATTAACTATGAGTTAATTTCCAGTTACGAGTCTGTGTTTTGTCATAAATTGTAATAGATAAACTTAAAAATGACTTTTCTTTTAGACACGGGAATGGCGCACCGTGGCTGCTTTTGCCAGATGTTGTCTTAACCATAAGGGCAGAAGGTAGAGAAGTAGCAACCCAGAACTTAGGTCCCTGGTAGAAACTGGAGCAGTGACCCTGCCAGGTGTTTAAAGTAGGGCACCCTAGGGGTGTCCCCACAGCCCTGTGGTGAAGCTGAAGATCAGAAGAACTAAGAAATCTGGGGAAGATAAGAGTGTCACAGGTGTGTCTACAGTTAAATAATTCTATGCTGTAGAGGACTGTGAAGTCCAGAGGGGAGAAAAGGGAGTGATACACCCTTTTTAGAGACTGACTATACAGAGGAACAGTTGCCAGTGTGGTACTGGCCTAATGATTTTATCTCATTCTCTGTCTGACTTTCCTCCAGTGAATCTTGTAAAGGAACCAGCTACCTGATCCTTTAATCCAGCTAACATTTTATAAAAGAAGATTCAAATTAGTTTTGCTTATTCCAGATGCTTTATATGCAAATGAGCCTCAGAACTGGTGGCAACTCAAATGTGAAGCAGACGCCATGATCTGTGGAAGGAAATACTCCCACCTGAGCACCCTCCCTAAACAACGGGATCTTTCTCTTCTCCTGGCCGCTCTTGGCTTCGCCTCCTCCAGGGAAAGGCCCGAGAGTCCTCAGATACCCACCGTGACTCTGTGATCTGCAGAATGAATCCTCAGATGCCTTGAACGTGGAACTGGGTTTGACTTTCATGGAGCAACATGTGGATGGCGTCCCTGACTCCCATAAAAGCATTACCTATGCAGGATTCAACAGAGTTTGCAAGTCAAATATTAAGATCCTTCCTTGGGGTAATCTGGTGGCACAACTTTGCCATTTCACTGTCCCCTTTGCAACTCTAACTAGACAAAGGAGACGGAAACATTAGGCTGGGAATTATTTATTGAAAGCCCCAAGCCACCACATGCCAACTCTGGATAAAGGTTGCTTCCTCGCCTTGATAATACAGGTGGCCTGTTAGTGCAGAGCAGAGGGAAGCCTCAGCCTCGCCTGGAGGCCGCTCCTACAGCCTCTCGTGCAGCCTGACACTTGTCCTCTGCTGTTCCTATGTTGCTTGGCTCTAAGCGGAAATGCTCTTCATTTCAAATGATTTACTGAGGACAAGTGGGAGGCCCGTCTGATCTAAGTCTGTTTGTGTTTGGCTTCCCTTGTCTCAGGGGCGATTTTAAAATGATCTCTTATGTTGTGAAGCTGGGATATGAAATAGAAAAATGCCCACCTGCTGTTGGGACCGAGCTCGCTGGGCTTTGACGCAGCTGCCCGGTGCCATTTTCAGCCACAACGAAAAGACAGTCAAGTCTGAGGGCAGTGGCTCCATCACTGATTGGCAGGGGATATTTATGCAATTCTCATGGGGTCGTCTGTGGGTGGACCGTTCTGTTGACTTGTTCAAAGGTCAGAGGGATAGCCCTACTGACACTGATCTCAGGGACCGTGGCGTTGACCACAGCTCCCCTGCAGTTTTTCTCCCAGCCCCTCACTTCTGTTAAGACACTCTCCAAACTGCATAGAAATTACACATTTCTATGTCTGGCTCCACCATTAGCCTCTGAGTTACTCATGAGAAAGGTATTACCTTTGTATTTTCTTGATTCTGCGCAGTACCAAGCAAATAATAGATACTCAAGACAAATGTTACGTGGATGGATATATGTGTAGAATGAATTACAACCCTGTTTCAGCTGTATTTAAACAGTGGCAGCTGATACAAACACATTACGTGATGTTTTAGTGCTGGTTCTCTTTCTATAGGCTAGCAGACTAAAGGGTTAGAACAGCACTGTCCAAAATAACTTTCTGCAGTCGTGGAATGTTCTATTTCTGTGCCGTCCAATGAATGCAGCGGCTACTAGCCACTTATGGTTATTGAACACTTGAAATATGGCTAGTATGACTGAGGGACTTCATTTTAAATTTTATATATATGGTGATTTAGATGTAAATAGTCACAACTCTCTACTGGCTTACAGTTACTGTATTAGACAGCATAGGTCTAGAAGTATTCCCAGGAAAAACAGAAAAAATGAAAAGCATTCTTGGCATTCTTCAGAGGGAAAGATAGGTGTCCATGTGTGTATGTGTATGTGGCATGGGTTATAAGTAGTGAGAGTCGGGTTCGTCAGCAACACAACAAAAATGTTAGGAGCATGTCTTTGGAATAAGGTAGACCTCAACTTGAGTCTTTGGCTCTGTCACTTACTAGCTCTGTGACCTTGAATAACTCATTGTTATTACTGGCATACAAAATTGCCCTTCCTGCCAAGCATGTCAGAATAGAATCCTCAATTTTGGGGAGAAGATATGATAGGATGCCAATATCATTCTAAAAAATGTGTTGTCGGTGGGTAACTCCCCCTCCCCCCAAACAAAAACTAATATACTATAGATATCAACAATACATTGCAATTCTTCTTAGCTTATGTAATCTTATGTCACTCTTCCTGACTGCCAAGCCTCCAACTTAATGCATCTGGAAAAAAGTCACTTCATCTTTTATGAGAGAACAGAGTCAAGATTTTGGGTGTATTATTGGCATTTCTAACAGGAATGATATACTTTAAAATATAAAAAGTCAGGAGAAGAAAAGAGAGACAGAGAAGGGTAAGAGGCAAAAAGAAATTAAGAGGCAAGAACTCAATTGAATGTCGGGTCGTTGGTTTTTTTTTTTGTTTCAGTTAAATAGCATAAACACTGCCTATCACCCCTGTGCTCAGTGAAGATATGAATGTAGGGGAAAGAGTCAGATATTCATGGATCTGAATACTCACTCGTATGATTACTCTGAGTCTTTGGTCAAGTAATTTGACCTCTGTCAATATCAATTCTCCGGTAGTAAAACATGGGCTGGTTTTACTGCAGGGCTGTTAAGACAATCGTAGAAGGACAGTAACTGGCACTTAGTAAACACTTGAAGGTGCTTCTTTTCTCCTCTTTTTCCCCTAACTACTCTGAGCTTTTCCCCCAGTTTCAGCTTCCTCTGGATATTACAGGAGAGAACCACATAGGATAATCAGACTGTTGCCTTCCTTACCAGCCCCCTATACACTGCAACAAACAAAATCTGAAAACATTTTCCTTGTCTGTGTCTTGAGATCAACAAATCTGAGGAAGCTGAGAAGCTGAACGATGGCCATCCTAAAGGAACTAACATATACCATGCGCAAAATGAATTACAATTCGGTTCTACTTTTTTAAACCACAGCAGTGTGCATGTGTTTCATTCATCCAGTATGCCAATAGAGTTTTATTTCTAAAAGGCTTTAAACTATGGTATAGACCTCATTGTCCCCACCCTGTATCTCTTGGGCGTGCATACTCCCTGCTTCCTGATCGTTAAGGCTCAAAAATGGACCCATTAAAACTGAGCTACAATAATTCGGGAGGTGGCTACTCAGGAAACTCAGACGTCCAGACTGTGGCCAACTCATTGGGAACCACGACTCACACTTAGCTCCACGCTCCAGGTACCTTAATTGTGAAGAAGGAAGAAGGTACCCCTCTCTTGCCTGTGCCTTTGGGCACGTTGTGAGGGATCAAAGACGCCGTCTCTGAACCACCAAGACACAACACTTTCCCGTACAGAAACACCTGCACATTTTTGAGAACTTGTATCAACCAAAAGGGGTATGTCCATTAATCAACTGAAGTTGACAAAATGTTAGCATTCCTCACATGCTTGCTGAAGAACGTTGCGGTCATAGATTGCTATCTCATATCTTCCTTTCGTCCCTGGAGGCACCCAGGGAAACAAAATCCCTTCTATTGATATCTCTGCATCATATTCTTTCTCCTCTGCAACAATAACAAACGGTTATGCTTCTTGGGAAGCAAAATTAGAAGCAAAAAATTTGGACAAGTTTGGGTTTGTTGCTATAAATATTCCAGAGAGCCAAACTGTATTTTGAAGTGCTTTTCTGATGACAGTTGCATTCCCATATCTTGGGAAAGGTTGTGCTCACCATCACATACATTACAAATTTGCAGTGCCTGTTTGGTGAGGGGCTGGCTGCTTTACAAGGGAAACTTTTAGAGTTGGAACCTACCCTTGAAAGATTGATACTCCAAAAGAAACAGTCTGAGGGTCTTCTTAGAAATATTGGCTAGGAGAAAACCATAACCTGAAGTACAACATTGAAGCAGATGTAAATGAAAGTGGTGAGTAATTTTTTTCCCTGTAAATTTCCAGCACTTAGCATAAGGTCTGGCACACAGTAGTTGCTTGATACCTTGTGGACAGGTTAAACTGTTAAAAGATGAAGGGAAAAGGAGGCCCGGGAACGAATTTAGATTTTTAAGACCCCAGGCTCTGGAAAGATGGTGGACCTCCCTGCGTAATTCAAAATAATATAAAACCAGTTCTGAATTGCAGAAAAAGAGTAAGGAAATCTAATAATGTTGAGATGTCTCCCATGGTACTTTTTAATAAGATCACACAATAAAATCTCTCAAAATATTTTTCCAATTTTTTGGTGCCTCTGCTCTGCTGAAACCCTAAACGTGCGCCTGTGCTCCTCCTGGGTGATCAAGCCTCAAAAGCCCCTGAGCCCTCACCTATTCACTCATTTTCTCGTTTATTATACAGACTTTAAGTCAAGGTCAGTAATTTGTGAGACTAGCAATTCATACACAGATAAAAGTCAAGTCCTTCCTCGGAAAGGACTCAAAATCTAGTGAAGAAACAAATTGAGCAGTGTGGTAAGTACTATAAAGTTCCCAACAAGGCCCCAGAAGACCAAGGAGGAACAAAGCAAGTTCTCAAGGCACCAGGGAGACCTTCCCAGTGACAGCTAAGACCCAGAGGTAGGTCTTTAATAATGACTCACGTGGAGAATGGACTGGGGCATTCTAGCATTGGGTTCTCTAAAAAGAGGGACACTCAGATTGGAGTAGGTGAGTGCCCCCTTCAAGGGAAAAGGATTCCAGGTCTGCTTTGACTTGCTCCATCCTTGTCTCTTTAAGCTCAGGTTTGGTATTGTTCCAGTCTCTCTCACACTCTGTGTGTATTTCTTGAGGGAAAGAGAAAGCTGTCTCACCTGTTTAGATTACATTCCAAACCTTCGACCCCCCGCCCCAGGTAAGAACTTTCTAAGGAACCACGGTTCCCTTATGACCTCAAGAGAACTCAAGGTCACTCTCTAAATGTCTGGTATCATTCTGCATGCCCTTTGCCTCGGTTTGTCTGAATAGTCTCCTTTGTGATTACAACACAGGAGATAGAGACAGCTTCCTCTCTGTCCACATTTATTATGTCCGGTTTATGTAACTGTAATGTTCCACTTAATTTGATGTGAGTATGCAGGACGTGGGAGAAGACATGAACAGATTCAAGTGATATACTGGTGCCTCGATGTCTGCCCACCTGGGTGCGTCTGGGGACTGTCACAGAGCTAATTGTCAGGTGTTGTACGTTGCAAGTGCAAAGATCTCCCAAGCTTCAAGAAAAGAACCACTTTGAGGGATCCCTAAAGAGAGAGATTCAAGGGTGTCCTTGTCCTATTTGTTTATTATGAAAAGTAGATTGCCACGGTGATCAGAATGGCTTCAGTTAGGAGGGGGACAGGGATGGAAACCGGGGAATGTGGAAAAAGTGCCTGGCATAGGTAAGCACCTAGAAAATGTCATCCCTTTTGAGCGTGGCTTGGAACAGTCTATTCCCTAAATCAATGGGGAAGGTAGGGATCACGTCTTCAAATTCCACACGGAAGACTAGTCTTTTTCTTCTCTGGCATCAATAAAACTCTGGGAGGTAGAGGGAAAAGTGTGTGTGGGTTTGGTGGAGTGCAGATGAGAGGGAGTCTTGGTTCTAGGAACGGATTATAGACCAGTGAGCAAAAGGCCACAGAGAACAGCAGCACAGGATGGTCCCATGCAATGGCGAGGAAACGAAAATGGAGCCAAATTAATGAGGTACATCACAAAATGCCAAGAATTGATGCTTTCGTTAACGATTAGAAGTTGGAGACTCCCCCCGTGGGTTTTGAGTAGGGAAAACCATGTGATCAGATCAGTGTTTTAGAGAGAGCAATTCGCTTACAGTTTGAAACACAGGTTGAAGACCCCCACGCTAGCTGCAGGATAATCTGCTCACAGCCTATGCCAGGAATACAAGTGATAAGGTCACAAAATGCAGGGGGCGGGGGAGTGATTAGATCTTGAACTAAGAAACAGAGGCATTGAGAATGGAAATGATAGAAAAGAATTAGAGAGCACCCAAAAAACAGAACCAAAAAAAAGTCATTGGATATAAGAAGAGGATTAGAAAAAGAATCTAAAATATCTCTTTTCTAACTTCAGTAAGTGGGTGGATGAGGGTCAGGGCCAATAACCCAAATAAATAAGGACCAGATGGTTTGTAGATAAAGCACAGAGAAAATAAATGGTTCTGAAAAAGTGGAACCTATATTCATTCATTTATTCACTTTGGAAGTTCCATCCTTTGCTTTTATGTTGATGTCAGATGGGTCTTCCCATCGTGGTGGTCCAGCTAGCCCTGATTTTTTTATTTAGCCAGCACTGTGTACTTCCAATTTTGAATTAGTTAAGATTTAAAAGGGGCCGTGTTTATAAACGTAGGTTTCTTTTTAATGTTAGATTCAAAGGGGAACATATGCAGGTTAATTCTATGGGTATATTGCATTATGGTTGGGTTGGGCTTTCGCTGGACCCATCCACCAAACTGTGCACATGGTACTCAAGAGATAGCTTTTCAACCCTTGACCCCTCCTTCCTTTAGAAGTCTCCAATGTCTGTTCCATATTTATGTCCTACATACCCTGTGTTTCACTTCTTCTTACACATGAGCATGTGAGTTATTTGATATTTCTGGCTTGGTGTTAATTCATGTAAGTTAATGCTATTCAGTTGCATCTATGTTGCTGCAAAGGATATGATTTCATTCTTTCTTATGACTGTGTAATATTCCATGCTGTACCATATTTTCTTTATCCATTGCTGACGGATGCCTAGATTCATTCCATGTCTTGGCTATTGTGATAAATATATGAGTGCACATATGCAGCTGTGATAAAAAGAATGAAATCATGTCCTTTGCAGCAACATGGGTGGCAGCTAGAGGCCATTATCCTAAGTAAATAAACACAGAAACAGAAAACCAAATACCGCCAAGTTCTCACTTAGAAGCGAGAGCTGAATGGTGGGCACACACAACATAAAGATGGAGACAACACACGGCAAAGTGGGAGAAGTAGGGAGGGAGGGAAGAGTTGGAAGTCTACCTATTGGGTATCATATTGTCTATCAGTCCCTGTGGAAAGCAGTTTGTAGATTTCTCAAAGAACTAAAAACAGAACTACCCTTTAATGCAGCAATCCCATTACTGGGTATATACCCAGAGGAAAAGAAATAATCCTACCAAAATTATGGATTTCTGACCACCATTAAAAAATGAAAACATCAGCTAGGCTCAGTGGCTCAGCCTGTAATCCCACGCTTTGGGAGGCTGAGGTGAGTGGATTGCCTGAGCCCGCAGGTTCGAGACCCGCCTGGGCAACTTGGCGAGACTTCATCTCTACAATTTAAAAAAAAAAATCAGCCGGGCATGGTAGCACGTGCCTGTAATTCTGACTACTCAGAAGGCTGAGGAGGAAGGATCGTCTAAGCCCAGCAGGTCGAGGCTGTGGTGGCCAGGAACATGCCACTGCACTCCAGTCTGGGCAACAGAGTGAGACTCCAACTCAAAAAAAAAATGGAAACATCTGTCAAGGTCCCCCAAATCAACAATCCCTTTAGACTGGACACGTGCTCTCTGATTTGGCACAATCCCCCCCACTCCCTGTTGTCTCCTTGACAGGTCTGTGTCGTTCATTCATGCTTCCTGCATGGGATCTACATGTAGCAGATGCACTCAAAGCCCTACTCTTAATCCCCAGACAGTCCCGAGGGCTTCCCGCAGCTGTCCTCTTCTTGCTGGAGTGAACCAGGCCAGGGACACCAGAGGTATACCCTCCTCCCTAGTAACCAGTGAGAATGGGAGTTGTGGATAACGACCCCAGCTTCCTTGCCACCTCGGCGAAACCATTCTGAGGTGTTTCCATGTGGTATCTCAGAGAGTTTCCAGCAGGTTGGAACCCCCAGTTCCCACTGTGGTGACCCATTCATGAACACACTTTATTAGCTGTCTTTACTATATTGAATCACTGCCTGTTCCTCTACACCAGGGATCCTCAAACTACGGCCCATGGGCCACATGAGGCCCACTGAGGACATTGATGTGGCCCGCCGAGGACACTGATCCGGCCCCCCGGGTGTTTTTGCGCCGCTGCCTGTCCTGCCTAGCAGCCCACTGGTCCGGGCCACAGTGCGCAAGTGTGGAATGTGCCTCGCACTCTCCGACTCCCCTCTTTCTCTCTGTCTCTCGACTCCTCCTCTCGGTCATCTCAGGAACCGTGCACTCAAAATGGCAACCATCTTTGGCAGCACTTATGTCTGTGAACAGACTTTTTTCAGAATGAAACATCTGAAATCTCCAACCAGATCTAGACTAACTGATGCACACTTGCATCACTTGTTACGACTAGCAGTGACAAATATGGAACCGGACATTGACCATCTCATTAGCCAAAAGCAGGCCCATAGCTCCCATTGAAATACTGGTAAGTTTGTTGATTTAACTTTACTTGTTCTTCATTTTAAATACTGTATTTATTCCCGTTTTGTTTTTTCACTTCAAAATAAGTATGTGTATAGGAACTTGTTCATAGTTTTTTTTTTAAACTACAGTCTGCCCCTCCAATGGTCTGAGGGACAGTGAACTGGCCCCCTGCTTTAAAAGTTTGAGGACCCCTGCTCTACACGCTTCCCGGGATCACCTCTCGCATCAGCTATTTGTACAACCTCGTCCTGGGGCCTGTTTGGGAGGGACTCAACCTGAGACAGAAACTGCAGCCAATTACATCTGCCATCCCTGATGCAGACCATCTTCTGGGTCTAACTGCTCTTCAACAGAGGATTTTCTAGTCTCCGACTGTGAGAAACAGAAATCGCCTCGGAGAGAGTGGAGACTGAGAGACCCCAGTGAGTCACCTGAAGCCACACAGCATGACTGCCTCACGGGTGGGTGAGCCTCTGTCTCCCGGGCCCTGTCAAGTTCCATCCACTGCCTCCACCCAGGCAACCCACAGCACCTCCATCTGCCCAAGCCCGCAACTATTCGTTTGGAAAATCAAGTTGAATTGCAACACAGCCACACCCACTTGCTTACCTGTCGTCTTGGACCGCTTTCTCACTTCCTCAGCAGATGAGACCAGCTGGTTCACAAAGCCTAAAATATCTCCTATCTGGGATCAAGTCGGCTGACCCCTGCTCTCCATCATGGCAGCATTGTGGGTGTCACACTTCCCCGGGCTCGCTTAGAGACAAAGCAGTAGGAACAACCTGCAACCCTTCCTGTGTGCTCAGTGGGGCACACACGGCCTCCACTTCCCTTTCCACTCCGCTGGCATGGGGCATTTGTGACAGAGCCAAGGGTCAAAGCTGCAACTCCTCCTCCCCTCGGTAAATGAATTTATTATCTAAGCACATCTGCCTGTCTATTGAAAGAGGTGCAGTGGCCTCCACTTGTTCTCTTGAGTGAAGGAAAACATCACACTGCATTCTCAAGTGTCACGGCAATTAGTCAAATGGGAAAAGAGGCGGTTCCGGGGTGTTTGGGGATACTGTACTTGATAATCTTTAATCTGCTCAATATTACAATTAAGGTAACTTCAAATGTGTCAGAACCTTAATGATGTCAACATATTTCCATTATCTCCGCTGTGCATATTATTTTTAACCTGCTTCACACGCAAGAACGTATTCGTGCATTTTTTGGCTGCTGGTAAAGTGGTCCTCTAACACACTCGTGAAGGACTCAATAACTTTGTAGAAATGTTTTGCTGATGAGTCTTTAAAAGGTATCAGAAAAAATCTCTCAGTAAGAGTTGAGAAAATATTGTACGACGCTATGATTGACCAAGAGATGGATAGTAATGAAGAGACTCGATTTGGCAGGAAGACAAGACTACATGAATACGATCGTGACCCCTCTTCCAAAAGGAGTAGACAGAGCAAGGGGGGGTGGAAATCAGCTGGATTAAAAGCCAAAAGACCTGAGATTTTCGTTCTGGCTTCACAGCTCATGAGATGTGTGATCTGGGGAAAGCTGGTAGACTTGTCTAAGGGTTGGTTTCCATATCTTCGACTACAAGCCCTGGTTGTTCTAAGCAGTATTCGTATGAGAATATAATTAATGGATGCCGGCAAATGAGTTGTGTGAACTGCAAAGAGCTATGCAAATATGCTTTTTTTTTTTTTGGAGTTGGAGTCTCACTTTGTCACCCAGACTGGAGTGCAGTGGCCGCTCCGACCACCGCAGCCTCGACCTGCTGGGCTCCGGCGATCCTTCTGCCTCAGCCTTCCAAGTAGCTGGAACTACAGCCGTGCGCTACCACGTCCGGCTGATTTTTGATTTATGGTAGAGATGAGTTCTCGCCAAGTTGCCCAGGCGGGTCTCGAACCCACGGGCTCAGGCAATCCACCCACCTCAGCCTCCCAAAGCGCGGGATGACAGGCTGAGCCACCGAGCCTGGCCAAATATACATTATTACTGCACAAAGCTGGGGACAAAACGTATTTGGATGATGAGGGTTGCTGTTTCCTGTAGTCGTTGATCGCGTGTGTTTCCAGTGGTATTTTAAGACAATTAAATGTAAACGAGAGGAAAACGAGACAGAGGGACCATGTGATTCCTGTCTTGGAGTTGCCTGGCCAGGAATGATGGAAGGCCCCTCCTCCTGGCCCACGCCCTTGCCCCGTAGGAGGAAGAGGAGCTGGAGGGGGAGACTGGAAAATGGAATTTGGGGGCGTCACATCATTTTGCACCAATCTGAGAGTGACCCGTACCTGGCAGCCAGGTTGTGTTTTCTTAATTTTGGAAGCAACTTCTCTAGCCTCAGACAGTTGCGCCCTCCACCTTCCCGAGGATTCAGAAGCAGGCATAACCCTGGGCCTGGATTATTGAGGTAAACATTTATGTAATGCCAACACTTTCCACTGGTGTGAAATTACTGATACATTGGGATTCTCCATTTTCCCTAATTAGACCAGTGAGTGAGGGATTTGCAGAAACAATTCCAGAGACTCTCGCTTTAATATTAACTAATGTGCACTTGGCCTACTTTTTGATTTTCCCACTGAACCTATAGGGTCAGTTTCTCATCTAGCTTGGCACCCCTGTGGAGTAAGTTCTGAGCTCAGGACTGCAGTGTTTTCAGAGGTGGTGTCTTCCTCCCCTCACCTCTGTCGTGTCCTTTGCCTCCGGCTCAGATTTCCATCACTGACCGTCCACGGAGAGAAGCTGTAGTTTCATGGGGGCGGTGGAACCACGTTGACAGGCTTGTCTAGTGAATTCAATGGAGGACATAGAAACTGGTCCATGGGTTTTTTTATATATTCTGTGTACGCCTGATCTCGCTGTGTGTGGATGTGTGTGTGTGTGTGTGTGTGTGTGTGTGTGGATATGTGTGTGTGTATTTACATGGATTGTGTTTCAGAGTTATAGGGTTCTCTTTATCCAGATAGACTTTGGGAACACCAAAGGAAACACTCCCCATGAAAATCTAAGTAAGGCACAGTGGGAAGACAAACCATTTTGGGAGTCAGACAGATTGTGTTCAAATCCTGGCTCCTGAACTAACTTCTTTTGTCATCGTCAGCTAGTAAAGTTATCCAAGCGCCAGATTCCCCATCAATAAAATGGGAATGAAACTTCATTCTTAACTTGGACATGAGGCTATAACAATGCAGGTAAGTTGCTCCGTGTCTTGGCACCTGAGAGGCATTGTGAGAATTGCTATACTACTGCTCCAGTACTAGCAACATCGACTTACTTGCCACTTCTGAGAGACTCATGAGATATATGAGATAGATAAGTTTATAGAAAATCTCCCGAGTAAAAAGGTAAATGAAAACAGACCTACACATTGGAAAAAGGAAGGGAAAGGGAAGAAAAAGAATGGACAGTGGACTCGTTTCTTCAACAAAAAGAGATGTTTTTGTCTCTGGTGCGTACCTGGCTTCTGGATAGGACTTGGTTACCTCCTCTAGAACAACTTGGCAAACGACCAGACAAGATGATCCCAAGATCCCTTCCAACTCTCCTATTCTGTCCAGATGTTGTCACCTTTTCCAAACTTCAGTTTGGCAGACTGTGAGGCTGCCTAAGGCACCAGGAAATTTCAAGGCGGTTAGAGGGCAGAGTCAGCTTTTTGAAAACGATGAAGTTGGCATATGATTCCAGGGCTCTCTCTCGCCGTTTTCGGAGTAGAGAGAGCCCTGTCTTTCCTCGGATTCCTCACTCCAACAACCCACCCAGTCACTACGGTTTCTCGGAAGACCTCCCTGCTTTGGAGTCCCTCCTCACTCCACCTAGGTCCTTCTTCTCCTCAAAACCCACCTCCCCACTTAGGTGCAAAAACCAAATCCTTATCCCTGGTGGTGTCCACTCCCATTTGAATTGTGGCCAATGAGAAGAAAGCACTTGACACCCTTCTCCCCCAGGAATACCTTTATTACCCAAAATTATAGGCCTTGGAGGAAAACACGTTCCTTCAGGGTTTGTTTTTTTTTTTCCTCAGCTTTCACATTCCCACTGCAATGCCAGCTGTCTGGTTTGTCTGCCCCAGAAAGCCAGCTTTGATGTCAGATATGAAAGTCTCTACACCAGTCAGTCATTAAAAGATGAGCATGGGGGTCAGACAGACCCCACCTTAGTCCTGGCTACATAACATCTTTGCTTCTCTGCCTACCTTGCACAGCCTACTTAACTTCTTCAGTTTCTGGTATTCTTACCTGTCTTGGGGTTGGTGTAAGAATCTGAAGTTTTCTTGGGATCACTATCCCCTGAAATCGATTGCACCTCTTATTGGTTTTGTCGCCATTATCGTCATCAGTATATAGTCACTTGACTCATAGTCCAAACCTCAAGGCTTCAAAAAATGTCACAGTTCTTTATTTTAATTAAATAAACTTCAAGACCATTTTCAGTTTTTATTGAGGTTCCATTCTTCACACACACACACACACACACACACACACACACACACACACACACACCCAAAGGTGTCCCTGAAGAACCTGTGATCTTCCCAGCACCAAGGCACTGGGAAGATCCTTTTGTCTTTGCTGGTTAATTTCTACCGGTTACCCCAGCTTCTCTGACACCTTTCGGTCCAAGGGCTCTGCTGTTTTGGGGTCATACTCAAGTCATAAGATGAGAAGAGGGGCTCCCATGCTTGGCATGTTCTGTAGTCCCGTCACATAACCAGAGACCAGCCTGTCCACGCGGAGTAATGAGCTGTCAGTCACGCTTAACTTTTGTTGAGAACTTTTGGTCTCCAGCCTCTTCCCCGGTTGGGGAAATTTCGGGCTTTCCCTGCAGCCTTCTTTCCTTTGGCCCTCAGGTTCATGTTCCTCACACCATCCCTCTTCAAAACACCCAGGACTTCATGAAATACTAGAAGAATACACACAGATCTTTTTTTCCTCTCTTTTAATTTTTATTTAAAATTGTGAGCCGGGCTCAGTGGCTCAGCCTGTAATTCCGCGCCTTTGGGAGGCTGAGGTGAGTGGATTGCCTGAGCCGGCGGGGTCGAGACCCGCCTGG
>NW_007253372.1:385670-439639 GCF_000164805.1 Carlito syrichta | reverse complement strand
CCCGCCACTTTCAATTCTTTCCTTATAGTAATATGGTAGTTGTTCAGGGTCCACTTATGAGTAAGAACATGACACACATATCTTGATTAAAAAGGAGAATAACATCTAGAAACATGTGAGTGAAAAGTGCAAATATATATGTGTATCCATATACACAAACACACACAAATATATACATGTACATACATATATTTTCCACACATATGTGTATATACATATAATATATGTATGTGGTTATGTACATAAGCACACATGTATTATATGTGTGTGTATATGCATAAATATGCATATGTTATAATAATTCTCTGCCATAATAAACAGCCCTGTCAGCCACAGCATCACCACTGTCACCACCACCCCACCACCTAAGTCATCAATCCCAGGAACTCCTTTCCTAGAGTCACGACACTTTGCGATTCCTAAAAGAAGACAAAGGTGAGTTAGACTGGCAATCGTTTGGAAGATTGTACTATCCTTGTGAAGACAAAGCGACACATCGACCCACAGAACAAAGCTCCAAACCTCAAAGGCATTCGTGTTTGACCAAGGCATATACAAATACCAAGAAACCCCTTCCCTTTACACAAGACTTCACAGTCTTTGCACCAAGTCTAATATTCTTCCAACACCAGCAATAGATCATGAAACTGTCATGATATGTGGGAGAAAGGGGAATGTTACCAGAAATGACTGTATAAATCAGCTCACCACTGAAGTTTCGGCTGAAATTTTAAAATGTTTAGTGACTTTCCCTTGTCAGCTGGTGACAGGGAACAATCCACACAAAACAAAGCATCTTGTTGGTGGGTTCTTCCCTTATTTTTAGGTAAATGCTAAGTTCATGTAAATCCCACATTCAAAGCAAAGGTAGTGCAGTGTATCACTCTGGCCCAGTTTAAAAAACAAACACATTTAGCCGGGCTCGGTGGCTCAGCCTGTAATCCCGCGCCTTTGGGAGGCTGAGGTGAGTGGATTGCCTGAGCCTGCAGGTTCGAGACCCGCCTGGGCAACTTGGCGAGACCTCATCTCTACAATAAATCAAAACTTAGCTGGGTGTGGTAGCGCGCGCCTGTAGTTTCAGCTACTAGGAAGGCTGAGGTGGAAGGATCACCGGAGCCCAGCAGGTCAAGGCTGCAGTGGCCGGGAGCGGTCACTGCACTCCAGTCTGGGTGACAGAGTGAGACTCCAACTCAAAAAATAAAAAAAATTTTAAAAAAAGACATTTACAACAAAGGTTTAATATTATTAACCCTGCAGCAGACAGTTCTGACTTTTGATGCTAAAAGGCAGAGTTCCAAATACTTCTCCAATTCTAATTAAATAGTAATAGCTAATTAAACCAAAAATAAAATCCTAAGCCCCCCAACCACCTTAATGGATCACCGTCAAGGAGACCCCAGAGAAACATGAAATTGAATTCTCAGCCATGACGGGAAAGGAATTTGGACAAGCCTCGTTATACCCCAGTTGTGTGTTTAGGCCCAACCGATCAGCATTAAGGTAAAAATAGAGATCATACGACAAACAAAACACTCTTTTGGCAATAAGATACCAAATTATAAACAAGATGTAAGACCATGCAGGGCAAGGGTTACATCACATCCCACAGACTGCAAAATCTCAGTATCATTGGCTTACTTTCCAACCTAACTCTGGTATAGCAACACATGGCTGCTAGCAGACCCCAAAGGAAGTCAAAGTGTTTTACCCCAAAATGTATTTCTTTGATATATTTTGAAATGGTTCTGCAAAACCATCTTTTGTGGGAAAATTCGCATCTGTAGTGAAATTCCATTAATGTAGCCAGGACTTTCTAGACCCTTCCTAGACCTAGGGCAGATTAACTGCCAGTCTGACCCTTAAAATTCTTAAAAGAGTTATTTACCATCTATTTTCTCTGAGGGCTGTTGCCTGTGAGCCTTCACCTATATAACAAGGGTTTGACCCCACACTCCCTTAAACTCTTTTCTTTCTAATGACTTCAAGTCTTTCGACAGCTTTATTCCTTTAACCAACCACAGATTAAAGAATCTCTGAATCCACCTATAATCTGTAAGTCCTCACCTTTCATCCACTTCAAGATAGTCTATCTTTTTTAGTCTGAATCCATGTACATCTTGCATGTACTTATTTATGATTTTCCCCAAAACTCCTGTCACACTGAAGTATATAAAATCAAACTGTAAGCCGGGCTCAGTGGCTCAGCCTGTAATCCCCTGCCTTTGAGAGGCTGAGGTGAGTGGATTGCCTGAGCCCGCAGGTTCGAGACCCGCCTGGGCAGCGAGACCTCATCTCTACAATAAATCAAAAAATCAGCCGGGTGTGGTAGCACATGCCTGTAATTCCTGCTACTCGGAAGGCTGAGGCGGAAGGATCGCCGGAGCCCAGCAGGTCGAGGCTGCGGTGGCCGGGAGCGGCCACTGCACTCCAGTCTGGGTGACCAAGTGAGACTCCAACTCAAAAAAAAAAAAAAAATCAAACTGTAACAAGACTGCATTGGGCACACTTTATGAGAACCTCTTGAAACTGTCCCCTAGGCCATGGTCACTCATAATGGCTCATAATAAATCTCCTTCAATATTTTACAGAGTTTTGTTTTTTCTATTAACAGCTGCTAAGAGCTAACTACGTGCTTGTCACAAAGTAAGATTTTTACAAACAACAGGTCAGTTAATCCTTACACCGACTTTGAAAAAAAAAAAGTTCCTGCACCTTGAAATGGCTATACGACTTCTTAACATCACACAATCAGGAAGTGGTAAACCATGACTGAACTCTTGTTTGACTGACTCCACTGTGCACGTTCTTAACTACCAAGCTACACTGTCTCCCACTTCATAACCTCATCAGCTAGATGAAAGTCGTAAGATGCTTGCCATATCAAATCTGGTTCCTGACAACCAGTCCTACCCTCCAATATTTCCAACCTTTTTCTGCTACCATGAGTTTCCATTTATTCAATTCAGTTCAATAAAAGGGAACATTCAATTGCCCTCATAAATGTCATGTTGATGAGATTGTTTATGATATTCAGATTGAACTGAATCTTTTGGTTCTTCAGCTCATGTTCCACATTCAGTCAGTTGACAGTCCTTTTCTTTGTGTCTTCCAGAAGCATCTTTAGTCTACTCTTTCTCTCCATTTGCTGAGGTGCCCATTGTTTGTCATGAGGGTGTTGTCCCTAGTAAAGTTTCTCCACTGATCTTCCCTACTTTTATCTGTAAGAAAGGGTTGTGAAGGACTTTGAAATGCACTAAGCAAACAAATAAGTTGCTGAGTGTCCTGTCTGACACCCTCGAAGGTTATTTCTGCTTTCCATTGTCTATGACCTAATTACAACTCTGTGAATTATAGATAACTGGTAGCTGTACACATGGATACAGTTCACACACAGCAAACTAATTCTAATTCTGCTTGTTGAAGGGTCAATTGACCTCTTCCCTCTCCGCAAACTGTCAAGTTTACATCAATAGTAACTCTCCCTACCTGTGAGTTCCTGCAACCAATCACTGACAGGCAATATTAGGGGGGAAAAAATGAATGCTTGCATCTGTACTGAACATGTACAGGCTTTTTTCTTGTCATTATTCCCTAAATGATATAGTATAACAACTATTTACATAGCATTTATATTGTATTGGATATTATAAGTAATAGTGAGATAATTTAAAATATAATATGCATAGGTTATGTGTAAACACTGTATCATTTTAGGTAAGGGACTTGAGCATCTGTGGATTTTAGTATCTACAAGGGTTCTGGAACCAATCCTTTGTGGATACTAAGGGATTACCATACTTGTAAATTTATTTTGGCATTCTTGATTTAGCTACTTTTGAATTCTCCTTTGTGCCAGTTGTAACATCTTACTGGTTTCCTCATTTATAAGTTGCATAATATCGTTGACATCTGTTCATTTTATATTTGCATGAGAGTTGTGGTTTTACCTTAAGATAAACCCTTTAACTTATCTCTTCTTGATATTGCAATTTATCTTAATCTGAATTCTCCAGAGAGCAGAGACTGAAGCACAAGTTTGATTTTCAAGCATCTATTGGGAGGTGACCCCAGAAACCCATAATGATGATGCAAGACAGTTAAGAAGGAAAACTCAATGAAGAGTGTATCACTGAGGTGATTACCACTGTGGACACTGGGACACAATGCTGCTGAAATACCCTCTGAGAAACCATAGAATATGCATCTCAGAATTGTCCTTCCAAAGAATAAGAGGCTGGGACATGTCTCTGCCAATTTCTGCCTCCTACAGGTTGAAAGTTTTTCATCTGGAGTGTTGATGCTGCTCTACACAAAGGAAAGAGAGCTCGTGAATATTTTGCACTGACAATTACATGCTCAGTCCAGGAGTGACACAAATCACTTGTACTCAAAACTCACAGGTTAGAATGAGTCATGTAGTCCCAACTATGAAAAAGGGACTCGAAATAGAATCTTATCATGTATCTAAGAGCAGGGCAGCCAGTTTTATTTGGTGATCTTCACAAGAGTTTCAGTCATCAACATCATTATGGGTAGAAATGTGTCTTCCGCAAATCTTATATATCGAAGTCTCGCCACCAGTACCTCTGAATGTGATCTTGTTTGGAAATAATGTCATGGCAGATATAATTAGTTCATGTGTGGTCATACTTGAATAGAGGGTCTCCTGTTACAATATGACTGATGTTACCTACAGTTATAAAAAGAGACATTTTGGACACAGGCACACATACAATGAGAATGCCATGGAAACTTGGAGGTGGCTATCTATAGGCCAAGGTGAAAGGCCTAGAACAGATTCTTCTCTCATAACCCTCAGCAGGCACCAATTCTGCCAACATCTTACTTTTGGACTTCTAGCCTTTGGTACTGTGAGAAAAGACTTTGCTGCTATTTAAGCCACCCAGTTTGTGGCACTTGGTTGCAGCAGCCTGAGAAGACTAGTACAGATTTCTGCACTGGGAAATGGGAGGTGCTGTGACAAGTACTTAAAAATGTGGAAATGGCTTTGGGTTTGGGGGTAGAAGCTGGAAGAGTTTTGAAGTGTGTGATGGAAAAAGCCCAGATTGCTTTGAAGAGATTGTTGGTACAAATATGAATCTTAAAGGTACTTCAGGTGAGGTCTCTGATGGAAATAAGGAACACATTATTGGAGACTGGGTGAAGGAAGATCCTTGTTATAGAGTTACAGAGAACTTGGCTGCATTGTGTTTTGATGTTTGTGGAGAGTAGAGCTTATACATGATGAACTTGGATATTTAGCTGAGAGGATCTCTAAGCAAAGTGTTCAAGGTGTGGCCTGGTTTCTCCTTGCTGCTTATAGTAAAATGTGAGAGGACAGAGATACGTTGAAGAGGATATTGTTAAGCAAACAGGAACTAGTACTTGAATATTTGGAAAATTCTCAGACTATCCATATTGCGGAATTGAGGATGAGTGCTATGGAGATAATGCCAAGGATATGGCTAGACAACCGTTTGCTAAAGAAATTAGGCCCATGACTCATGAATCCAATCAACCATCTCAGCAGAAGCCAGAAATAGAGATGCATTTATCCAGGAATAATCTATAGAAGATTCTTTTTATCTGATGGCTTGGACCCCTGTGGATTGCACAGGAAGCCAACAGAGTTTTTGAGAATTTTATACCAGCAGAAACACTGTTAGCCTGAATGGAAAGGAGTAAATATGGGACAAAATGAAGAAATAATGAGCTCCTAGAGGTTCAAGGGCTGGTTCCTCCTTTGTTTCAGAGGGCCAAGTCACCCCTCCCCCTTCTAGAGGGCAGAGCCATTGCCCAAAGACAAGGAAACAAGGCCACCACACAGGACTGAGGGCAGCAGGGCCACCACTCTAATGAGCCTACAGGTGCATTGACCCTAAGAGGATGGTTCACAAACCTTAAAATCTAATGGAATTTACCCTGCTAGGTTTCTGGACTTGCTTGGGACCAATAACTTCTTTTTTCCTTTCTAATTGACCCTTTTTGGAATGAGGCTAACCATCCGATGTCTGTGGCAACGTTCAATTTTGAAGTAGGTAATTTATTGTCTGGTTTTACAGATTCACAGATGGAGAGGGAGTTTTTCCCATGATGACGCATACCCTGAGTCTCAACCATACCTAATTTAAATGTGGGATTGTAGACTTAGAGTTGATGCTGGAATGAGTTAAGATTTTGGGAGATGTGAGGATGCAGCGAATGTGTTTTTCAAGAATTTGAGGGGGGCTACAAGGTGGACTTTTATGGGTTGACTTGCATTCTTCAAAATTCACACATTGAAGTCTTAATCCCCAGTGACCCAGAATGTGACTTTATTTAGAACAGGGGCCATTGCCAATATCTTTAATAATGGCACAAACCTTAACTTGGTTCAACCAAAAGCACTCCTGTCAGGTGTTTAATATGAGGAGTGCTCTCGGGAAGCACTGTCATGACATTGAGGAAAAATGAGACAGGAAAAGGAGACAAATCAAAAAACGCACATTGATAAGGTGATCCTCACTGTAGGCTGCTGGAGTTTGAACACTTGGACTCAGTTTCTAACTGGGACATTGGCAGTTGCAAGAACTTGTCAGCCCAAACTGCTTTGAAATCAAGTGGCTAGATGGATGTGGCTTTGTGCTTCCACAAGAATTCGCCACTCCTGAATTCATAGATTGGCCCTGTGAAAACACAGATATGACCTGCCAGGCACAAAGGAAGCCTCTGACAAATATTTTTGAATGCATGAGTGAATGAATGACGATGGCTGAGTTGGATGTCCACAGAAGAAAAGTCCTTGGGTGTTGTTCCATCATTCTTAAAGTTACCCCGGCTATGCGACAAGGCTGTTTCTTCAATGGATGAAGTGTAAAAGAAAGCACCACACAGGCATATTACCCTCAGCAGTGAGGGTGTCACTGGCCAGCTGCTTAAGGTACTGTTTTAAACTATTCACATAAATATTCACTAATAATGTATTACATTGTCCTTCTTCTGCTGCTTACTAGTGAGCAAAAGACTCTACTATTCTTCTTTCACTCATTAGGAACACTGGAATACTGTACCTCGGTGAACACTGACCACCACCCCCCAGGCCTGACCACTTAATGGTGCTCTTTTATACTATGAAAAGCTCAACGAAAGAAAGTTCCTGGTCAAAGATGGTTGGCATACTATTACTTCTCAACTCTTTTTTGGAAAATTCACCAATCACAAGGCCCTCAAAAGTTCTGCAAAAAATTATATTTGTTCAAGTATTTCACTATATTTGCTATTATTTGATTTCACTTTTTTGTTGAAATAACTACGTATGTCCAGCAGAATTAGTATTTGGTCAAACACTTCTTTAAAAGTTCCCTTATACCATAGAGTATCCATGCACGTTGGTATGAAGCAAAACAGCCCAGACCCTAAAGTTGTCACCAAGCAAGCATTTCTGTTCCATGGTCACTTTGCACACCTCCAGATTCTCTTTGTGGCTCTAGGCTAATGTGCATATTTGAAGGTGATGTAAGACTCAAAGAATGAGATCATTTCTATGACCCACCACGTCCTCTTGGTCTCTGAATTTCTGCCCTGCGATGGCTCTTTCTTCTCTCGTTCTTTTAAGTTTTTCATAGCACCTTTCTCTTGTGGTTCTTCTTTCTCATATTCTTTTTTTCTTCTCTCCTATCTCCTTCACCTTCCGGCTACATATACACAGAACATACTATTTTAACCCAAACCTCTTTGTGTAAACTTTCCAGCATTCTCTCCACATATATTTGGGAGAAATGTGTGAAAACATTTCGTGATACATTATGTTATATTGAAGTAGAGATGTGCCAATTATCAAAGCCAAGCAGGATCTATCAGACATGTAAATGATATATATTTGATTACCACCATTGACCAGGTTTAAACAGGTGATCGGCATCGCTGAGCTAGATAGAGACCAGGTATTTGACAAGGTGGGAGATGAGATAGGAGTCTGGGGTCATGACGGTGGTGATGACGGTCGTGGTAGTATAGGTTAATGGTAGTGGCAATGGTGGTGCACATGACTGCAGATGGTGAAATGCTTTTATAACCCTGAAGAGTCTAGGTTCACTTTCTTGGTAGGTGCTATTCTTTGTAAAATTTAGAAACAAAAATTCCTCAGCCCAAGTGTGCTTATTTCTAGACTCAGACGCTAATACTCTATATAAACATAGTGTTTCAGGACGTCAAAATAAGGTTGTCTATTTATCTATCTGTCTATTATCTATCCTTCTCTATATTTAATTTTTAACTTTATGAGATGAAAAACTCCAGTGAAAAAGCAGGATGCTCATAAATAAGAAAAAAACTATTTTGGTAAGGAAAATATTTCCATTGTATATTTTCAAGGGGTTGACATAAACAATAGTGAGTTAAAAATATTTTTAAAATTATGCATGTGTCACTTGCCTGTGTTGTGTTAATTAATGCAAATGTAGAACACTGCATCAGTTCTTGCTTGAAATCTACCAATGTACATCTGTACAGTAAATATGTTAGTGAATAACCCTAAGCCACTGTCAGAAGACTCTTTTCTCAACTGCTAAATCCTAGAAAATCATTGCCAGCATTCGAGGCATATTTTCACATGTTCAGGAAAAACCAAAGGAACCGGAAGAAGCCTGCAGTAGAGAGCATGGTACTTCCCCATTTGTGGTGTGAGCTCGCCCAGTAGTAGGCAGAGAATAGAGGGGAAATCCTCCGACATTGAGCAACTAACAAAGGAGTGGCTTTTATGCCAGCTATTTAATTTAACTTTTGCAAGACAGGTATTATTGAAGTATCTGTTAAGATGCCTCAGTTTTTCAAAATAGCTAAGGATCGAACAGGTGAGAAAGGTTAAAACAAGGGTAATGTTTTTCAGCAACACTCCACATAAGGATACCAGTCCACTATCACACGATTGCCATTTTTACCACTCCAGAAGTATTCTAATGTTGGCTTTTAATATCAACAATCTTTTTTTCCAGTGAATAGGAAACAAAAAATTAAGGTCTAAGAATTCAAGAACCTCTTCTCTTCCTAATACTGTTAATGAGAACTCTGTGTCTGTCAGCTTGGATGCTGAGTCTTGCTTGTGGAGAATCATGAACAGAATTGAAGGAAAGAACAGCAAGTCACTGACGATTGTTTAAGTCATCAAGATTGGGGGGGAAAAGAGGGTTTGTGGCAGAAGAAAAACATTAGAAAAAATGGTATGGAGAAGACAAAAGCCAGTGTAGACTGAGCTCTGTATTGTGTGTGCATGGGTGAAAAAGGATGGATGGAATCTGAGAGGCAGGAAATTCCATGAGCGTATTCAGAAAATAAAGGAAGACTTAGGGCCTAACATACATGAAAAAGTTGTCAAGGTACAAAAATCTCAAAAATATAACAGTATCTGCTGGGTGCGGTGGCTTAATATCAACAATCCCAGCACTTGTAATCCCAGCACTTTGGGAGGCTGTAATCCCAGCACTTTGGGAGGCCGAGGCGAGAGGATTGCCTGAGCCCGGGGGTTCAAGACCAGTCTGGGCAACTTGGTGAGACTTCATCTCTACAATAAATTACACACACACACACAAAACTAGCCAGGTGTGGTGGCACCTGTCTGTAGTTCCAACTACTAGGAAGCCTGAGGCAGAAGGATCGCCAGAGCAGATTCGCTCAAAGCTGCTGTGAGCATGCCATGACACTCCCACCTGGGCAATAAGACTGAGACTTAACCTCAAAATCATAATAATAAGAAGAAGAATGGTATAAAATGATATCTTCCTTCAATACTTACAAGAGACCTAAAAAATTTTACATTGCATTTCAAATTAAACATCGGACTAATTTTTAGAGTGTATCTCCATTTTAGACTGGACTAAAGAGTTACTCAGTTTTTTAGTGGTTTACTTAAGTGATATAAATTATATTCATTTCTGGGTGGATAATGATATTCTTCCTCTATGTGTCTCTGGATATCCCCCCAATGTTTTACTAGTTAATCTCTGTTTCTGGTCTTTGAAGTTTCCATATTCTCAATTTTGACAATGTACAGATTGGAAGAAAAAGATGCCATTACATTTGCAATCAGATTTGTATTTTATTTTATTTTATTCTTTTTGAGTTGGAGTCTCACTCAGTCACCCAGGCTGGAGTGCAGTGACACGCACATGGCCACCCCAGCGTCTACCTGCTGGGCTCCAGCGATGCTTCCACCTCAGCCTTCCAAGCAGCCTGAACTACAGGTGCACACTACCACACCCAGCTTTTTTTTTTTTGTAGACATGAGGTCTCGCCAAGTTGCTGGGGCTGGTCTCGAACCCTCAGCCTCAGGCAATTCACTCACCTCAGCCTCCCAAAGTGTTGGGATGACAGGCTGAGCCACCGAGCCCAGCCACAATCTGATCTTTTAAAAAGCATCAAAAATTCTCATTCTGAACAAAACTATTGAAAATGTATAATAAACTAAACATAAATCTATGACTGAGTTGGAATGGCAGTGTGAGGAGCTCTGCAGATGCTCTCATCCGTCCATGAAACAACCTGACTGGTGAAAGCTGTTTAAAAAACAATTGAAGTCTCTGGATGTTATCCTAAGTGCATGCAGAAAATGGAGAAACATTTATTCAAGAAACATTTATTCAGGCGTTGTTGAAAACAATAGAGCAATAAGCTAGCAATTAGAGGACAATAACAGCTGGGTGTGATACCAATACAGGCAGACCATCTAGAAACTTAATAGAGAAATCAGGCAGAGAGACAATCAAAGAGAGCCTGGTTAAAACTGCTGTTACTCCTGCAGGTGAGGGTGGGGGGAGATTGGGGAAGATCAGGGTCATTGTGTATATGGGTAGCACTATATCCTCTAAGGAGCAACACACTGGGCTGCACAGTGTGGGGCAAATAGACCCCACAGAATTCATTCATCTAAGTTACTAACAAATAAACAAAGACTCAAGCAAACCCAGCAGCAAATCCTGGAGCAGGAGAGCCAATAGCAAATAGCCAGTATATTATCTAAGATGTCTAGTCTCCAATGAAGGCATACAAATAAATAGAAAGGCATAACCTACATACAAGGAAAAAGAAAAGGAGCAGCAGAAACTACCTGGGAGAGTGTCCAGATGTCAGATTTTAAAAATACATCAAAGTAACCATTATAATATGCTCAAATAACTAAAGGAAACTATGCTCAGAGAATAAAAGAAGGGTATGTCTCATCATACCTTGATAAAATAATAATGTCTCATTAAATAAAGAATACCAATAAAGAAATAAAGTTATTTTTCTAAAAAAAAGAACCAAACGGAAATGGTGTAGCTGAATAGTAAAACAATAAAAATGATAAATCACTAGAAGATTTCCATAGTAAATTGGAGTAGAATTAGAGAACCTAAAAAGAGACTAATAAAGATTATGCAATCTGAAGAACACAGAGGAAAAATAAATAAATAAAAATGGGCATATCCTCAGAGAAATATTAGACACTAGCATAAGCTTAACTGGAATACCAGTAGGAGAGGAGAGAGATAAGGTAGAAATAAAAATATTTTAATAAAGACTGAAATATTTACAAATTTGATGAAAAACATTGATCTGCACCTCCCAGAATTTCAAGAAACTCCAAGTGGGATAAATGCCTTTTTATGCCTATGTGCATCATAGTTACAATGTTGAAAGACATAACAAGGAGAAAATCTTGAGGAATAAGAGAACAAAAATCACTCATCATGTAAAAGTGACAGCCAAAGATCAACGGTTGACTTCTCCTCAGAAACAATGAATACCAAAAGGCAATTTAAAATGCTAACAATAAAAAAAATTGTCAATCATGAATCCTATTTCCAGCAAAATGATCTTTCGTAAATGAAAGTGAAACAATGGCATTTCAAGATAAACACAAACTGAGAAAATCTGGAACTCTCAGACCTGCTTTACAAGAAATACTAAAGAAAGATTTTCAGACATGCAAAAACAAAGCATGGTAGAAAAGATAATGATGTAGCATAAAATGATAGTATATCATTGTATTGTTGGGACTATGACATATAAAATTGTAATATAATTGATGATAGTAGTGCAAAGGAGGTTGACAGGAACACAGCTGTCTTGGTGTAAGAAAATAACACCAGTTGATAACTGAAATCCACAGAAATAAAGGAATGAGACTAGATAAGTAAGAAAGTTAGTATAAAAAACTCTTCACATATATACTAGTACTCTTTTCTCTCCTCAGCTTATTTAAAAAAAAAACACACAATTATAACAATGTATTGTGCTTGCAATATATATGGACATAATGTGCATAGCAATCATAGTACAGAAAAGAAGAGACTACAGCTATATAGGAGTAAAGGGTTTTTTATATTTTACTGGAACTATATTGGCGTAAATCTGAAATTGAATCTGATAACAGACCAGAATTGAGAGTCCAGAACTAAACTCTCATGTTTATAAGTCAATTGATTTTTTACCAGGGTGCTAAGATAATCCAACAAAGAAGTAATAATCTTTACAACAATTGATGTTCAGACAACTGGATAGCCAAAAGCAAAAGAATGAACTTGGACCCTTTCCTCACACCATATACAAGTTAACTCAAAGTGACTTGTATGTACTAAAACCATAAAACTCTTAAAGGAAAAAAGAGAAATAGATTTTTGTGACCTTGAGTTGAGCAAAGTCTTGTTAGATACAACACCAAAAACAAAAGTGACTAAAGGAATCAGCAATATTGGACTTTGTCAAAACTAAAAACATGTGTCTCAAAGGGTACCATCAAGAAAGTTCAGAGATGCCTTACGGTATAGAAAGAAATGTTTGCAAATCATGTATCTAATAAGAGAATTGCAGCTAGAATAAATTTTAAAAATCTTACAACTCAATGATAAAAAGAACACGATTTTTAAAATGAGCAACAGATATGAACAGGCATTTATCCAAAAAATATCTAGAATGATAATTTAGCACATGAAAAGATGCTCAACATAATTATTCACTAGGGAAATACAAATCAAAATCAGAATAAGATACAGTCATACCTTGTTCATTTTATTGCACTTTACTTTATAGTGCTTCAAAGAGTTGTGGCAACCCTTTGTACAGCAAGTCTTATTGACACCACTCTCCCAACAGCATGTGCTCATTTCATGTCTCTAAGGCACATTTTGGTAATTCTTGTAATATTTCGAAACTTGTCATTATTGTTATATATGTTATTTGATGTTACTAGTGTAATAGTTTGGGGACACCACAACCTGTACCCATATAAGATAGAAAACAATCAACAAATGTGTGTATACATATATTATATATATATTATATATTCATATATATCTCCCTAGGTATATATATATATCTAAGAGGAATGAAAATGTACACACTAAAATTTGTACACAAATATTCATAGGAACATTATTTGTAACACCCCAAAGTAGAAACAGCCCAAATATTTATAAACTGATAAATAGACAAGAAAATGTAGCCATACAGCAGAATTTTATTCCACAATAAAACAGATTGAGGTACTACATGCTATATGCTAGATGAACCTTGAAAACACAGTGTTAAGTGAAAAAATATTGTCACAAAAGATCACATATCCTAAAATTCAATTTTAATAGAAATGTCCAGAATAGACAATTCTATAGAAACAGAAGGTAGATTAGAGGTTGCTCAGGGTTAGGAAAGAGGGAGAAATGGAGTGAGTGCCAATGGGTGTGGGGTGGATGGGAATATTTCAATATTAGATTGTGGTGATTGTGCTTTTGAAGTGAGTACATTGTATAGTATATGAATTATATCTCTGCTAAAAATCTATTATTGAACATCTATCAATAATTGTGCCTATACTATAATGAGATAAAATCTCAGAAATGGTAAGTGGTTTCCCAAAATCACTTAAGCCAAAGCTACCAGAGTTAAGTTTGAAGCACAATGCCATCTTCGTCAAAAGCTGGCACTCTTTCCACATCACCACACTGTAGACCAAAACTTTGAAATCACAACTTTTCAGAAAAATAGGGACTCAGGAAATACAGCAGCTTCATCCTTTTGACTGAAGCAAACCAGATCAAATTTCTAAGTATTACATTCAAGAAGCATTTACTAAATGTAGCTTTGTATTAGGCTTGCTTGTGAGGGTGGGTGTGTACATTCGAATAAAACATACCCCTGACTTCAGTGAGTATGCAACCAGAGGGAGCACAGAGTGCCAACATGTGCTGTGATGATGCTGTGCTCTGGGAGCAGACAGGAGGAATTTGCATCAAGAAAGAGCTTTTGAAGGTGACATTTGGGCTAACTCTCGGGAGGACACACGGGTTTTTAGGAAGATAAAAATGTTATTTTTTAATTGGGGTGGGTCTTTGCCCATCAGTATACACTATCAGTTTCGTCCTCTCCAGAGTTCTGACTCAATGGATAAGCAGATCCAGGAGCAGAAGATGGACATGAAAATATCATTTTAGTTGCTGATAAAGCAATTTGGAGAATATGATTTTTAAGTATGTGCACAAGTGGGCTTGCAAAGTCATCACCTCTAAAATTACATGAGTTTCCAAAAAAGATGAGTTCTCTATTGCCATGTAATAAATCCTAAAACTTCGAGTGTTGGAACATCGTACTCCTTCTGTTGACTCTGCAGTTGGCTGGTCAGTTCTGCTGCACATGCCTGGAGTCACTCATGTTGGCTTCATTCAGGTGGCAGGCAGGCTGGGCTGGACGGCCCAAGAGGACTGCTTCCTGTGTCTAGAGCCTTAGTGCTGGGATCTGGCCATGGTACTTCCTTGTCCTCTACAAGGCCCCTTACTTCACGTGGGATGTCCTCTCTGCATCCCCTCACTATCTGACCGGACAGATTGGACTTCCACAAAATATGACAATGAGACTCCAAGAGGAAAAAAATGAAGTCTGACAAATCTTTTAAGGACTATGCTTAGAACTCAAAAGTTATCAATTCCAAGGTATGCCATTGGTTCAATAAATCAAAAGGCCAGCCTGGATCAGGAGTGGGGAAATCGATTCCTCTTCTTGATAAAAGGATAGGCAACAGGCACAGGAAAAGGAGGAGCAGTTGGTAGCCTGTTTGGGAGGATGGACCCAAATAGATGTATACAGCTAGTCGCAGGTATAGCTGAAAACATTAGCCTCAGTGATCTGGGGATACTGATTGCATGGCAGAGAGAACTGGTACCCTCTACAGACAAGTGGATTCAGAAGAGAGAGGAAGAAAAGCACTTCGCCAAGAGCTCCAGTCCCTTCTCTCAAACTCACTCATCAGATGAGCTCTCTCCTCCCCTGGGGTAAGTGAGGAAGCGGGGAGAGCCCCAGAGTGTTTCTGGAATAGTGTGCCGTCCACATGTGATGTGAAGATTGAGGGATAACTGGCCCACCACCACACCAGGCAGAAGTCGCGCACAAGGTTGACAAGGCCTAATACCAGGAGGTGTGCATGAACGGGGCCACGTCCTTTTCGCTCACGTGACTTGGAGAAGCGTCTGGATGCTGCTGTCCAGGGCAAAGGGAAACATACATGGGTTTCTCTTTCTAAGACAATCTCAGCAATACTTCAGCCAACCTGCTCAACTCCATGTGGAGTTACTTGAGCTATATCCATTCTTCTTCTAAAATAGGATTTAGTTTTGAGTACATACTTGTGAAACCTGAAGATGGTTATTTAATGACAGATGGGAGTAGGGCCCACATCGTGAAGGGGGTCTCTAAATTACAGATACAGAAAACCCTGGAGCCATGGCCGGGTCGGGTTCCAACCCCCAGGCTCCTTCCATCCTGTGCTCGAGTATCGGGATGTGTCTGCTTCCACCATCTAATTAATGAGGCAAATTCTGGAATGCTGGGGATGCTCAGGCTTAATGAGTACATACAGTAAGGCAGGATGCTTCCATTTAGATATGCTAATGAATGTGATTTTCATTTTAATCCATCTTCTCTCCAAAGCAATTGAGGTTTCACAACCTGGAAAAATTAGGGGGAGATTAGGAGTATCAGAAATGGGCTTTCTCCCCGAGGTAATTCACCTGAAACAGGAACCCTCAGGCTAAAAAAAAAAAAAAATTAAAAATTAAAACCACCATTTGGTGCCGACAGAGAAAGCTTCTTGTCCTCATTTCAGAATCCCACTGGGCCTAGAACACTCTGTGTTCAAGGACTCTCAAAGTTGTTTGTTCTTTTTGTTTGTTATCCCTTCCTTTGAGTTTATTTTTAATGGTTGTGACTTATAAGAACAATGAATTTGACAGTATTATCAGAAGTGAATTAGGATACAAAGATATCTACATCTGTATTGAATTGCTAGCTGGGATTGGAGGTTACAGCAACAAAGGTTAAGATCAAGGACCCGTACAGGTTTTTCCGGGTCCAAATAACCTACCATATCCTCTTTTAGAAACAGTGTTTAAATTAAGAAGATAGCATTAGATACTGGGCTGTAGTAAGGGTTAATGTAAGTGAGGGGGTCTCAAAGCTGAAGTTTCATTTGTTTCATGATAAATTGACCTCTGTTGGGAATGTAATCTTATTAAATATGATATATGACCTGATCGTGTATATGGTTTTGTATAAAGATGGGCAGGAGATGTGTCCCATCCTTGACCATACGCTTTGTAGCAGAGAAAAAGAATTATAGAGGATAAGAGGATAGTGACAGGGAGTTTTCCAGGGCTGCCATAACAAAGTATCACACACTGAGTGGCTTAAGCAACAGAAATTGATGGTCTCACAGTTCTGGAGCCAGGAGTCAAAACCAAGAGGTCAGCAGGGCAGGTTCCCTCCGAGGGCTGGCAGGGAGAGTCGTTTCCATGCCTCCTGCCTGGCTGCTGGATTTCCTGCAATCGCTGGCTTTCCTTCACTCGTAGATCTATCACCCTGCCTTTGGTCTTCACTTTCACCCGGTGTTTTTTCTGTGTCCATCTCTTTGCCCAAATTTCACACCAGTCCTACTGAGTTAGGACCCACTCCACGGACTCATCTTCACTTGATTTTCTGGAAACACCCTGTTTCTTTTTGTCTGTATCCCAATGTTGTTACTGAAATAGGCAGCCAATTTGTAGGTCACATGACCTGTAATATGAATAATCATAGGACTTTTCTAATCATTATACCAATAACCTCCCCATTGCCAAACTCATGGGGTTCTTTAAAGATGGTTTTTATTATAATGATGTATTTCAAACCTCAGACATGTATAGAAACTATACAATGAACACCCCACATATTCATCATCACCCAGATTTACCAAATTTTTATATTTTTCCATGTTTCAGATTCTTTTTTTAAAAATTGTTTTAATGCCTTTGGGGTACAATGGATGCATTATCTAGTGGTGAAGAAGTCTGGGCTTTAAGGGTGTCCACCACCTGACCTGTGCACATTGTACCCAATAGGTGATCTTTCATCTCTTCCCCCACCTTCCTCCCACCCCCTCTGAGTCTCCAACATCCATTAGATGCTTCTATGCATTTTTGAAGATCCTTAGCTTAGCTCTCACTTATACGTAAGAACATGTGGACTTTGTTTTTTTGTTCCTGCTTTAGTTCACTTAGGATGACGGCAAAGACCCTATTTCTAAATAAAGTGAAATTCACAGGTACCAGTGGGTAGGACATCAACATCTTTTTGGGGACACAACTCAAGTCATAGCAATAGGTGTTAAGATATCAGTATATGAACTATCTTCAGAAATTCAATGTCATTGGGTGGAAATGCCAAGCGTACCCCTTCCGTCCTAGTCTAGTAAGTGAAGAGGTGCTCAGAAAATGTCAGAATTGTATCAACATAAAGCCAACTTGTGAAGTGAGCCTGAGTTCATTCCTTCCATTAGGTACCTGGAAGACTCCTATGGATCCTTCAAAATGCGTAGATGTCGTTTGCTCTGAGAATCATTTCTAACTCATTTATCCTGTTTGTCCCTACAGATCCACATCCCACCTTTCGCACCGGGTCCTCTGTCTGAAAAGGTGGATATCATGGACTACATCAATGAGCTCCCAAGTCCTCTGGCTTCAGGCTGGGCTCGGCATAGGATACTCCCGGGGGAAGATGGATGAGGAAGGTGGATAAGACCTGGGCTACATGCCCTGAGTCCTTTCTGTGAACTCTTATCTGACTTTGTCTCTCAAATAAAGTCGACTGTTCTCTCAAGGTCTCTGACTCTGCATCTCTTTCTCTCCAGGCCTGAAACCCCACTCCCACGCCCCGCCCCATGGTACCTTTCTCTGCTTTTTGGACCTTGGGTGGTAACAACTCAGTTTCTACTAAGTCCTGGATGAGGGTTCTTTGTCCTGTGTTTCTTTTTATACACATTTTGTTTTCTAAAAATTACATCCTAGAGTTATTCTCTTTTAAGTGACCCATCTGTTTTATGTTGGGACCCTGAATCATACATCTCCTAGCCTCAAGTGCAGTCACTCTCTCCTATATTCTTCCAGTGCTTTATGTTTGGTATCTAAACTAACATACGTTATTGCATTATGTATGTGTAAAGGAATTTTCCAGCCTGACTCTCCTACTAGACTCAGAGAAGCAAACCCCCAAGTGAGCCGACTGCAGGAACACCATCAGTAACAAAGATATCCAGCCCATCCAAGTTAAAACTCACACATCAGCAATAGCAACTAAATCTAGAATCTGATTAAATTCACCCTCCTTTCTTTTTACCCCATTCCTGGCAATTGACCTCTAAAAACAGCCGATCTAGCAATGCTGACATTTCATTTCAGGATCATGGGTCTTCCCTGTACTGCACATTGTTTACCAAATTAAAGTAATGGAGATTAGTCTTCGTGAATAGAGAGGCGCGGTCTTAGGAAGTCTTGACTTCAGTTCACACACTTGGGTCTAAAAGAAATAATACTCTCTTTGCTATAAATCAGCTCATTTTGTAAGTTGAGAAGAAAATTTAGCCTTAGTTATTTTCCACGAGTTTCAGACAATGGCAAAGTGTTTGGAGAAGGTGCAATGGAACAAGCTATGCATTGTTTGTCCAGAGTTACTGCTGAGGTCTCCACTATCCCAGAAGCGCTCTGCTCTTTCTACTTCCGGTTTGGTGCCCTGGAATCCGTCGATGAGGCCACCCCTGCTCCCATAACATCACCGATAGACTATTCTGTTTCTGAAATCCTTCTCCACCATCAGGGTTATATGAAAGTTCTGTCCTCATCTTCCTTCCGTCTTCCCTTTTGAATTCCCAACCTTCAGTCAAATGAATATTTCCCCCACCTTTGTCTTTTTATTTGTTTAGGGTTTTTTTTTTTTTTTTTGATTCAGTCTCACTGTCACCCAGACTGGAGTCCAGTGGGCATGTTCACAGCCACCGCAACCTCTGTTTGCTGGGCTCCATTGATCCTTCCCCCTCCGCCTTCCAAGTAGCTGGAACAACAGGCATGTACCACCACATCTGGCTAATTTTTTGATTTATGGTAGAGACGAGGTCTTGCTAAGTTGCACAGGCTGGTCTCAAACCCGTGGACTCAGGCAGTCCTCTCACCCCAGTCTCCCGAAGAGCTGGGATTACAGGCATGAGCCACTGCGCCCGGCCTATGATTTTTTTTTTTTTTTTTACTAATTAATCTTGTCTGTAGCTCAGTCTTCTTTCTTCAACTGTCTGACATATCTGCTAAGGTCTCCAAAAGTCTCAGGACCATGGAACAAAAAAGTCACAAAGAATTAGGATTTCAACTTGGAGTCTAGAGATTGAGGAGCAAGGAGGAAATGTACCCTTTAGGGTAAAAAGTAACCCCATAGAGATTAGCATTTCAGAATATTATCCTACTATAATGTCATCTGTCGAGTTGGAGCAAAATTCCTAAGATGAAGCATGAACACACATAGCTAGAGGGAGCAGTGTGGTGTGTCACCATGTATGTCAAGCTGCACGATTGCAAGGGTGGGAGACGTGATATAAATCACTGGTTTACTCAGAGCTTGCTGGAGTAACAGGCGATCAGTCAACCCACCCACAGTGAGCATGCTGGAGTAATCCCCGACCCCGCGGCTGAGCGACTCTGTTTCTTTTTGGGACTTCACGATGCACTTGCTCCTAGTGGCTGCCTGCTGCCACGGCTCCCTTAATTCACTTGCCCAGTAATTCAGCATCTCTGGATTCGTGGCTCTCAAACTTGCACGTGCATCAGAATCATCTGAAGGGCTTGTTCAAAGGTAGATTGCCGGGCCCCACCCTCGGAATTTCTGATTTCATGGACCGTGAGAAATGTCATTTCACATAAATTCCCTGTTGACGCTGAATCTTCTGTTCCCAGGTGATGCTGGTCTTGTTTCTTCACAACACAAATGCTTAGGTTAAGAAAGGAGACCCTTGGTCCTGCTCTCCTAAAAGCAAAGTGTTTCAATAACAAAGAGATTACTCTATTTTCCTCTGTCCAGAGTGACTATTTTTTTTTCCAGCCAATGTCCTTTGATGTAGGGCAGTCCCTTGGAAGAATTTGAGAATTTTATTGGCCTGGTTGGTGGCTTACACCTGTAATCCCAGTGCTTTGGGAGGCCAAGGTAGGAGAATCATTTGAGGACAGGAGTTCAAGACAAGCCTGGGCAAAAGAGCATGCTCCTGTCTCTACAAGAAATTAAAAAATTAGCTGGGCATGGTGGCACACCTGTTAAGTCCTAGCTTCTTGGTAGGTTGAGGCAGGAGAATTGCTGGAGCCCAGGAGGCTGAGGCTGCAATAAGCTATGGTCACACCACTGCACTTCAGGCTGGGTGACAGAGTGAGTCTCAAAAAAAAATAAAAATAAAAATAAAGAATTTTATTTTCTAGAGTCATTTTCAGGTCAGCGTATACAATACTCTGGGAATTATTTATCCAATAAATATTTAGTACCCACTTCCTGCAGTAGGTATTGTGAGATATATGAATATGAGACTTACCCTCCATGACAGAGGCAATACTGCATAGTCAAAAGCATACAACTCTGGGAATCCCAGAGCCAGGTGTGTGGCAACAAAGGTGACTCCAACTTGGATGCCAAACCACCATGTTGACTTCTGATTAGCTCCAGTGCCGTGGCTGCTTCCTGGTTTCTATTTTATTTACTGACCTTAGTGTAAGAACATGTCAACCTTGATGTTATCACACACATGATAGGCTATGATTCATGTTGCATTATTGCCTTTTCTGAAGGGTTACCTTTAATTTTCTTGCACAGAGCACATGTGCCTTTCCCCTATGGTACATAAGCTCTGTGTCTAGGGAATAATGGTACAGAGATCTACCTGTCTTGCGACCACCATTTTCCAGACTGCAGCCCTGTATGGGAAAGAAAACTCTCCTTTGCAAAGTTATGAACTCCACCCTTCTTTAGCTGACAATGTGAAAGTCCGACTGACAGGGGTACCATTCACATAGACAAGGATACAAATGCTGTTCTTTGGAATTGTGCGATACACCATCCCTGCTCTCATTCTTTTTTCTTTAATTTAGTTTTTTTATTTTAGAGATGTGGGGTTCAACTCAGGGTTAGGTAACAAGTGGTCATCGTACAGGTAAAGTTTGAGCCTCCCTTTGCTCCCCACCTCGCCTGGTTTGGGATCAGGTACCCTGATTGATGTTGTGTCCCCCTGCGCCTCCCTCCCCTGGCAGTTTCCAACTCCATTTCATTTATTTATTTATTTATTTTTGAGTTGGAGTCTCACTCTGTCGCCCAGACTGGAGTACAGTGGCCTCTCCCGGCCACCGCAGCCTCGACCTGCTGGGTTCCGGCGATCCTTCTGCCTCAGCCTTCCACGTAGCTGGAACTACAGGCGCGCACTACCACGCCCGGCTAATTTTTTTATTTATTGTAGAGGTGAGGTCTCTCCAAGTTGCCCAGGCAGATCTTGAACCCACGGGCTCAGGCAATCCACTCACCTCAGTCTCCCAAAGGCATGGGATTACAGTCTAAGCCACAGAGCCCAGCTTGCACTCCCTTTCTTATAGTATTCCGATGTTCAGGGTCTGCTTATGAGTGAGAACATGTGGGACTCAGTTCTGTGATAGATCACTGAGTATGATAGACTCTAAATCCATCCAAGTTGCTGCAAAGTCCATATGTTTGTCCTTCTTTATCACTATGTAATATTCTGTCGTGTATATGTACCACATTTATTTTTTAATCCAGTCCAGTTTTGATGGGCAGCAGGGTTGGTTTCATGTTTTTGCTATTGTGAATAGCACTGCAATAAACATGCATGTGCAGGTATCTTTTTGGTAGAATGATTTGAGTTTCTTCGGGTGTATTCCCGGTAGGGGGATTGCTGGTAATATGGAAAGCCAATTTCTAGTTCCTTTCGAAGTCGCCACACTGTTTTTCATAGACGTTGAACTAGTTTGCATTCCCACCAGAAGTGTAGAAGCCTTTCGTTTTCTCTGCATCCTCACCAGCATCTGTTGTTGTTTGTTTTATTATAATGGCATTCTTACTGGGGTTAGGGGGTATCCCAATGTGGTTTGGATTTGCATTTCTCTGATGATTAGTGAAGCTGAGCACTTTGTCATGTGTCTGTTGACTGTCTGTGTATCTTCTTTTGAGAAGTGTCTATTCATGTCTTTTGCCCACTTTTTAAGGAGGCTGCTTTTTTGGTTTGGGTTTTTTTCCTTTCGGCACATTTGAGTTCCTGGTAGATCCTGAATGTTAGTCCTCTGTCAGATATACAGTTGACAGATATTTTTTCCCAATCTGTGGGCTGCCACCCTGCTCTCTTGATGGTTTCTTTTGCTCTGCAGAAGCTTTTCAGTTTAATGAGGTCCTGATCTAAATGACCTTGGTCGATCTGTGAACTTCACTTGGCCTCCTATGGAAATTCAGTTTGCTGGCATATATTAAATGTCCTGATCACTGTAATAATCTCATCCCTGTTGTTGTCCTATACACTTTTATTCTGTTTTATTTTTTACGTATCACTTACCTACTCTCCAACTTATAGTACTTATTCCTCTGTTTACATGTTCATGATCTATGTTTCTTCACTAGCATGTAAAATCTGTGAGGAAAGGTGTTTTGTCTACCTTGCTTACGTCTGTATTTCTAGAACATCTAGCTCTAGGACATGCTTTGGTACCCACTAAATAGGGTGGCTGGCTGGATTGAAGCCATCTAACTTGGAAGATGGATGCCGTCACAACATGGATGAATGACTGAATGGATTATTCAACAAAGTGCTGAGAGGAATGGTTAGTTGGTGGTGAGAACTCAACATACAATAGTATTCTTTTAAAAATATGACAACTTGTCATGGAAATGTAGCCACTGTTAGCCACAATATCCAACAGACTGTGATATATGCCATAAAAATGGCACTAGACAATATGAGAATACAGACAAGTCAGAGGTAAGTTAAGTAATAAACCAAGGCTTTCTGGGTTTCAAAAAAAACACTTCTTGGGGTTATTAATTATGTGGAAAATTTTAACTGGAGAAGGCTAACTGGGAAAGTGGGAGAAAAAAAGACAACCAAAGCAGTTGTTTAGCAAAGCATACATCACGTTGATATTTTTCAAATGATCTTTCTTTTTGGAGTATGTTAGTAACAAGAAATTTTGAGGTAAATAGGATAGGACAGGAAGGAAAATGAGGGCCAAGTCATGAAATTCTTTGAATTACTCTCTAAATACTTGAAATTTCATTTGTTGAACAGTGTTTCACTAAATATGTGCTCCACAGAGCACTAGCAGTAGCTATTTGAGATGCGTTAGATCAAAAAATTGAATTAAGAAAAAAAGGTGTTCACGGTCAAGCACCATATCCTTTATCTTTCTTTTGGAATACTTTAAGTACAAGAGCATATTTAAGGCTCAGGGATGTTCTAAAGTAAAGAAACCTATTAAGTTTTGTTTAGTCAGTGATTCCCCTGTTTGCTGATGGAACGTTTTCCACGCAAAATGCACGTTGATATCAAGCAGAATTCGTATCTATTGGACAAGTTCTTGTGGCAGCTGTCAGGGAAATACAAAAATAAGTATTGTACAAGAGGTGGGGGGAAGGGACAAAAAAAACCTGGAATTATCTTTGGGGGGAGGGCCCTTTGTAGAACAGGTTTACCCCACAAGGTAAGGTTTCTAAGAACCCATCGGCATCAGTGTACCAGGTAGTGTTGTTTTGAGAGGCTGTGTCAGTTTCAGTGAATTTTTTTATTTTGGAGGGGGTAAGAGTCTTTCAGTGTGTTTGTCCATTTCATGATGGGTGATTTACAAGCACACCTACCCATGCCATACTTTATGTTTGGCAGTTGTTGGCCAAAAATGGCATGACCCCCATACCCCAGCCTCGCCATTCGCCCGATCTTGCCCTGAAAGACTTTGTGTTGTTGTTGTTTCCCTGGATGAAAACAGTCCTCAAAGGGAAATGCTTTGCTGGTATGGAAAAGGTGAAACAAAAAATGGCCGAAGCACTAAAAGGTATCAAAATCGATGAGTTCAAAACTGTTTTGAGCAGTGGAAAAAAGCATCTCAGTAGGACGCTCAGTAGGAAAAAAGCGTCTTGTATTGCATCCAATGGAGAGTACTTTAAAGGTGACCAAAGTTTAAACATGTCAGAATAAATACACAATTTTTGATAAACAAATTATGGGTTTGGGGGGTTCCCCCCTCATATATTCCTGTCCACAGAGGATGCAGTTCTATGCAGTGAATAAAGCACAAGGTTTATTGCACGGTTTGAACTGGAAAACAACATAATCAGAACAAGTCCTTAAAGACACTCACTCTGAAATGGCAGATAATAAACTTGAGTGTTGAGGAAATAAATACCCAGAGACCAGTTAAGAAACTTGTATAATGGTCCAAAAGGGAGCCAATGGAGCCTGGGGTTAGGGATTACCAGTTGAACACACCCTTCATCCTCTTCCCCATTCATGACGATGGGGCCCAGGTTAAGCTGAGAAAGTTCAGGAGGCCTGAGGCAGGGTGGGGCTGCCCTCTCTGGATCATTCTTGAGACAAGAGGCTACCTGTCAGAAGGTTGGAGCTGGGAGAGTTAATTTAAACTGGGTGATCACGTGAGAAGGCTAGAGGAGAGCACCCAAGTGAAAGATGAGGCCAGACGCAAAATAAAAAGTGGGTCCTAGAGAGGCAAGAATCATGGCCTAAATCACTTACATGAAAGATATGAACTTTATTACTAAAAACAATCACGTTTTACTTTAAACCACTTTATGGCATCTATTGCATGCAAGAGTGTACTCTTTGCCAAAATCAACATACAATGAAGAGATTCCTTTTGTATCGATGTGATTCTTTAAAATAAACTCAGTGTTTTAGAAATTTTTTTTAAAAAGTGGATCCAGGAGACAGGGAGAAGAGAAAGGAGGAGGTACACAGATACCATTAAGACTGTGCTTTAACCATCCATTACATGGCTCAACAGGGTAATTATTCAGACATTAGGTATCCTCACGGTAGAATGTGGAGGGACATGCGTGTTATTAAATGAGGAAGAACATGCACATCATTAAATGAAACTTGTTTTCATATTGAAACTTGTTTCCATATTAACACTTCTTCCCAAGTAAAAGAGACTTTACAGGTTATAAAACAGTAAAATCATTGACTCTTTACAAGAATGGGCAGTTTCAGAACCCAGTTGGTTACAATTTTTTTATCCTCTAGGGAGTTCCAATATATGAACATGGGTTTTTCCCTTAATAGCTCCTTTTGTTTTGCTTCTGTATATAGTTAACCTTCTAGTAAAGTTTGTTTCTTCTTGCCTAGAGGCCATCAAACTCCAAATGGTGATGCAGATGGAACATTGTATGAAAGCTTCTTTCTGTGAGGACCTTTCGATCACCCTCCTCACCCTCCGGAGGACTCCTAGCTGCTGTCCCCAAATGTCGCCCATGATCAGCAGGAAGTAGCCAGACCCATCATCATCCTCACTCCCTAACAGCAGTTACCACTCCAGAGGGGGGAATGAGACAGGAGATAGCTAGAGAAAAGCTAGGCAGTCAGGCAAGTCCTCTGGTGACAATGGAGTGAGCTCCTGGCATGCCTCCCAAGCTCAGCATTGGTAAACGAGATCCCTGCAAGCCTCTCAAGCTAGAACTAAAGTCCTCACTGCTGGGATTGAAAAGCAACCAATCAGAACAGCCAACAGTTCACAACTAGTGCTGGCCAATCGGCTTGGACTTAGGGCTATATAAGCACCAGGTTTTTCAGCCCCAGGTGGACATCCCCTTTGGTCCCCCTCTCACTGTGGGAGCTTTTTGTCCTCAATAAATTCTGCTTTCTCAAAAGAAAAAAAAGAAAGAAAGAAAGAGAAAAAAAAGACTGTGCTTTAGTGTACTGACCAAAGCCAGGTTAACTTACAGGGGCAAATGGTAGGGGCAGAGGTTAAAAACACTAAGGGTTGCTCTTATCATTTGGAGACTGATTAAGGCGGAAGCAAACAGTATCTCGTGGGGACCACAGGCTTCCGTCCTGTAGCCTGGTGGAAAATTTGCATTCAGTGCTCCTTTCTTAGGAAGAGATAGAAATTTTGCTAAGCAGAGGTGGAAATGGGCTTGGATATGGGAAGTTGTCTGGGTTCTCTGTGGCTGTGTAGAAGTTAGCCATATTTAGCTAAGACCCCAGTAACTGTATCTGTATGAGATCCATAAGCCAAAGAACATCAACTTTCATTGATTAATTGTGGCTTTGTTGAATGTGTTGTACGTATCTCAGAACCCATAGATTCTGGCTCAATACTAGTATGGCGTAAGAGTTCAGCGAGTATTTGAAGAGTGACTAAAAGGAGAAAGAATGGGAAGGAGGGAGAGAGGGAGGAGGTTCACAGAACATATAGATTATTTAACAACATAAGGGTTTCTGATAAAATCTGAGTAGATTATATAAAAGCAAAATTACATGAGATGTGGAAATATGCATTTTCTCTTTTAGAAGCACCAGTCAAACCAGTGTATCTTCGAGAAGCCAGCTAATTCTTCACCTTTATCACATAGTGTAAACAAAAGGCAAGACTGAGTCCACTTTCAGACTATTGTCTGGTGTATCTACTGAGTGTGGTGGGACCAATCTACATATGCAGAAATAGGGACCTCTACTTAGAAATACTCAGAAAGCCAGGCAAAGCAGAGATGGGCATGGTCATCTGATAAACTGGACAATATTGAGGAGAAGAGGATATTCTTAGTCTAAAATTAGTCCGGAATGTTTTTGCAATTCACAATTTCTTTTATGTAGACACAATGAAGCATCCTTCTTGCAATCAGATTTTCTAAGAAAAAAGAAAAGCAATGCTTATGTACCATTAACATTTGCCTAATGCATAGTGTCAGTTGACATTAAGAAAAGTTGTTCAGGTAGAGTTAAGGTAGACTGAATTCCTTGAAGGAGGAGGAATAAAACTGGATTATTCCGGTACTAAGGTAATTTAAAAATCCATAACAAATAAAGTAATGAGATTTTCAGAGAATCACTTAAGCAGGAAAAAAAATGGCATAAAGTTACTCAATCTATAGCAGAATAAAGGTTGGTTTTTTTTTAAGTTCTAGCTCTTAATTTATTGAACAGGAATTCCATATTTATTTTCTGATAAAAAAAAATAAAAGTTCTGTTTTTCTGGGTTTGTGGAATCTCTATATTGTTTTGCTATTTGCATAAATTTGCTGCTGAAATTTTTTGCTTTGAGAATCTGCATGGCCAATGCACATTAAATGGATATTGATCTAACATTAGAAATAAAAAACAATACCCATTACATTAATCAATAAGGACTTAATTCCTGATGAACTCAGCAGCCTAAGGTGGGACATTTGCTTGCATTTCCCCTTTCTAAGCAAACTATTTCATATTATAGGAAATAATCCAACATTGAAAAGATTATACTGGGGAAAAATAGCACTGGAGAAAGCTGCAGTTTGTAATTGCAAAGTTAATTATCTTTCCTAAACCATCAGTTGTCACTTAGAGAGACCAGATTCTTGCAGACTCTCCAGGGACCGCCTTTATTTCATTCCTAATGGCTTGGGACCCACCATTTTGCTGTCTCTGAACATTTGGTCACTGAATGCACCATTTATGGAGTATTGTTTAATTAAGGACAAATTAAGAGAACTGTGCACAGAATTTAATTTCATAGGCTCTGTAAATTCTTTTAAAGAGGACAGTAACTATAGGCATGATAAGTTTTCATTATCCATTTCTTCTATAAGGTATTGACAATTTATTGTTTGCAACAGCTCCAAGTTTTGTTTACTCTTCAGGGGATTTGTGTTGTCACTGTACATTTTGTGCCACACAAAAATCCTATGGACGCTTCTGATTCTGCATTAACCCCTTCGGTTCTGATTCACCCAGATGTGAAGCCCACATGTCTGGGAGATTGCACTTGGCTTTTGTAAAGACCGGGGATTTACGGTAAGGGTCAAAAGAGAACTGACATCATTAAAACATGTGCTTAATGTTTTAGATCTTGGGATATAAAATATCCCAAGTTGATAGTCATTCATTCATTGTTTCATTTGGCAAATATTTATTGAGTGCCTGCTACGCACCAACAAATATTCTAATGGGGAATGCACCATTTACTAAGAAGTGGAGTTCTGAAATATTTTGGTCTTATCGTTTTTTAGAATAACTGTGCACCAGAATCCCCACTGCGTTCTCTGAAAAACCAAGTACACATGGTATACGTGTAAGTTGTAAGAAACTTTTAACAATGTAGTTCTGTTTTTGATCTAAAGTAAACTGCAGTGATCTTATTGTCCAGATTCCCATATGTCACTGGTGAAGGTTATGGTTTATAATATAAAATGAGCCAATATTTCTAACATGCGCACTTGACCCTTGAACTCTGTCCCCATCCCAGTGATCCCCAAAGAGGATGGACAAAAGGACCCTACATCGTTGTGTGGACCGAAGAGTAGAGGAGCCTGGGTCCTACTTCTGCTCTGATTCCAGGTGAATAACAGTCTTATCAGAAGGCCTTCTTCCCACCACTGATCAGGAGCATAGAGAAGGGCATTTGCACCATTTGCCTGGGTGGAGAGGCCTGGGCAGCCCTGCAGAGGATGCTTGTGATAACTCTGGTCACCGGAGAGCAGCCCAATGACCATTCTGTGGAGCCAGGATGTCATTTCAAGAGTCAGTGGACCAGAGGAAGCATGTGGGAAGGAAGGACACAGGAGAGGTCAGATGGGAGACTCTCGCTCAGAGGAGGAAGGGTGATTGACACTTTGATTTAGAGGGATTCCACCTTGGAGAAGCCCTGTCTCTGCTGATAGGGATCCTTAGGAGACACAAAGCCTTAGTGAGGCTCAGTGTTCAGGGCCAAATGCAGCCTCCTGAGAGTCCACAAAGCCACATCCTCACAGCAATTAGTTGTCAGTGTTCCTTAGACCCACAGATCTTTCTGGACTCCCCCAATCCAGACATTTTTTTCATGAACTGAGAAGGATCAACTCTCCCAACTCCAAACTCCTCAGTGAATATAAGCTTTGGGGAAAAAAAAAAACTCAGGAACTATATTGCAAATATCCCCCAGCCTCAAAGCACAGAGCGGGGCCCTACTTGAATATAGAAAACAATATAGGAAAAACAACATGCAAATTAGATATTTAATATTCACAAACGGCTCTCAAATATATTCACTTTTCCCATGTGGTCACAATATGGCTGCTACAAATCCAGCCATCACATCTTCGTTCAAAGCAGCAAGAAGAAAGGAATGGCAAGAAGAATGACACCAGTCCGTCTGTAAAGAAGAAAAATCTTCTCCAGAAACTACCTGTGGCTCTCGGCTCACACAACTCTGTTTAAAACCAAGTGCATTCTTAACTGAAAGAAAGTCTTGGAACATAAGCATCCAATAGGGCTCGTTGCATTTTTCATCCTTCTTGCCAAATCAAAGTGAATTGAATATTGAGTAGATAGCCAAGAATGTCTGGAGCACTGGTGTGGCATCTTCTTATCCATAAGATCATTTCATAGCAAAGAATAATCTCGACTGCAGGGAGAGAAATCATTTAGGAGAAAGTATTTAAAAGTTGCTAAGGGCAAACGCAAGCTAACCTATCTCAGGAACAAAGCCTACCTTATTTTGACCACATTTTGGAAAGGTCCATGTCCATGACTTGGGGAGTCATACCCCTACCCCAAAGCACTCTATATGTGAATATGTACTTTTTTTTCTTTAGCGTGTCTGAAGCATGTTTATAGAATGTCTTTGTTTTCAAGGTAAAACCAGGGTCAGGGAGGGAAGAATAAGACATTTAAAAGCACCTGAAGCTCCTTCTGGTCCTATTTCCTGCCTATTTTCATCTTTTGGATAATCTCACATAGTTTCCAGTGTATGGAATCCTGATGTTTTAGCATAATTACAATAGATGAGTATTGCTTTGCTGTTGTAGCAACTGATTCTTAACTACTTTTTCCCCAAAGTGTAAAAGTTTTTCTGTTGTAGGGATTCTGCTGTTCTTTACAAAGTCAACTTCCGTCTGGCAGCCCTTCACTCATCAGAGAAAGAGATGAATAGAACCATCAAAGCCAAAAAGAAAAAAAAAAAGCAGTGTTGTGTGTGTGTGCGCACGCACGTGTGCGTGTGCACACATGAAGTAGGGACCAAGACAGATTTTGCAAAAGCCTGGATTGTTGAACACAGTGTACAGGACTAAATCCTTGCAATCTGCATTTCTGCCATTACAGAAAAAGTAAGAGGGTAAACATTTGGGTAAAAGAAAGAAAGACACACTCAATCCATAGATAGCTAGACAGACAGGTAAAACTCTGGCACACACCCTCAGATTTGCAACCAGACAAAAGGATTTTTTGTTATCATATTTCATAAAGAATCTCCTAGCCATGAACCAGCTGCTAAAATATTTAGATAAGATTGAGTATATATAGAGGGAGAAAACGGAGAGAAAAGGAGGGTGCGACAGGGAAGTGAGGGAGGACTTGGAGGGAAAGACTAAAGGGCTTAGAAATGAAATGTCATCTGAATCATAGCTAACATATTGCTCACCCAACACTAAAATGCTATAGAAAAATTATACCAAATCCAAAACCTGTCAAATGAGATTTAGCAACACAGTTCAGAAGTTATCCCCCATTGGGTAACTGTCTATAATCCTGCAACAAACCCCATAAGTGTTCACGGTAGTTATTCCATATGCTAAGGGTAGCGTATCATTTCAGAGCTGTCAGTTTTAATTTCGGTTTTATTAATTTTACCATAAGCCTACAGACGTATATTTCAGGAGGCATATATCATGACGATCGTAAACTCCCACAAAGAAGCTGGTGATAGTTATAGGTTATGTCACAGGTTTGATGGGAATTAGATTCATCAAGAGAATAGTAAGAGAAGGTTTAATGTATATGTCAAAGCACGCATGAAGAAACTAGCCTGTCCGCAAATTGGCAGTCAAGATGTGTCCAAGTGATTAAAAATACTTTGGGGAGGATTTTTTTAATTAACAGCACATTATGTTACAAAAATGATGGCCTTAAAGCAAACCTATGAGCTCATAAAAAAGGCTTTATTTAAAAAAAAAACTGTTTTTTATTTATAAAAGCACTGCTTCTTACCTCAATATTTCTTAGTAACCTGATTATTTTTGGAGAACCAGAATCAAATTTTCCATAGTATACTAACAGACATCTTTCTATCACTGATTGGCTGGTGTCTGCAGGCTTTAAAACATGTATAAAAGGAAACAGATATTGTCATGAATTAAAGATGGCTGCAAATTCTTTGACACTTATCTCCATGAGAGGCAGAATCTTTTTCCCTTTCCCTGAATCTGGGATGACTTTGTGACTCCTTCTGTCTGATGGAATGTTTTAGGAGTGATTCTATTTAATTTTCATGACAGAGCCTTAAAATGTTAGTCCTAAGGTGGTCTTAAAATAAGCTCATCACCAGAAAGAAAATCATGAAAAATTATTAAATCTCTACGGTGGCCATTTGATGGTGACTGGACCCTTTGATTACTATGACCTAAGAATTTAGAGCCCAGGGACTTTAAACTTCCTCTTGGAAGCTAGTCACCACATAAGAAATTCAGCTGCCCTTAGACCACCCACCATGTTGCAGGGAAACCCAAATCACTTAGGGAGAGGAAAATGGGTATGTGATAGTGCCAGATAGATAAGGAAAATGTTCATAGACTTCCTAGCTCAGCCCTGTCAGGAGCTGAAGTTAAATGAATGACCCTCCCTAACACCATGCAATGGAAGTACTGCCCAGAAAAGCCCTGCAAAATCTCTAACCTACAGGATAGTGAAAATAATAAACTTTTTGTTTAAGCTACTGTGTCTTGCCTTGATTTGTAATGTGCAAGAAATAAGCTACACAGATTATGTTCATGTATATACATGCATATATGTGTATGGAATTCACGTGTATGCTTGTAGTTCAAAGAGAAGTGATGCAAAATTCAACCTTTAATAGGAGACTGTGTTGGGTTTTCATTTAAAAATCAATACAAGTGCATGTATCAGGAGATGGGTACAAGGTAGTTGGAAACAAATGAGAGACTTATCGCTATGCACCTTTTAAAAATGCTTTATGCCATGTTACTGTACTTACTCAGGGGTAGAGAAATTGAGAAGCAGAGAAAGGAAGGAAAAAAGGTGGGGAGGGGGAGGAAGAGGAAGAGAATGTCTTGGCTTGGGAAACACTCCAGGGACTATACTTTGAGCAGCCAGGATGCTCGCCCTAAGGTATTCGTCAGACACACTCATCAATGAAAATGGGATCATGAGAAAACATTACATCTCAGATACGGCCCACTGACGGACCCTTTGATTCTTGTGATATAAGAGGCCTCCTAGAGCCAAGAAAGGTAAACCTATCCATTTAGATGCAATGTCTAAACTGAACATCTATGCTCAAAGAAGCCTCAACTTTATAAACTTCTTCATCTTTTAGTAAAGATTAACATAAACCGCGTAGAATTTTTAAAATGCTCCTTACTGTTCGTTTAATGCTTAATAGTCCAGGCAAAAAGCACTTTCATAAAGCAGGTGTGTGTGTGTGTGTGTGTGTGTGTGTGTGTGTGTGTGCATTTCATCAATAAAGAAGGATACCTTTTCACTGGATTTGATTAGAAATCATCTTGAACTCCTTCTCTGTCATCCACACTGAACATGTTTCTATCCCAGGATCTTTGCTATGCCCCGTGTAAAAATCATAGTACCGTGGTTATAAAGCACGCGGTTCAACTCATGAGCATTTTTTAACGAAATGGCTGAACCAGCTTCTCAGTTGAACGAACTAATTTTGTTACTATGCTAATCATCAGAACAAACAAACTGATCACAGTATTCCATTAGTACTGCACTGCAAACTTAAACTTGATTTTCTTAAGACTTAAGAAAACACATCCCTCCCCTCAAAAACTTCCATTCTCAGGAATTCATTGACTCACCCAGAGAAAAATGATCCCTATAGACAGATATCCCTGCAACAGTATTTTGTCTGAAACATTTTAAAACATTATTTCAATGTTTTAAAGCTTTGAAAATTACGAGGGAAACATTCAAAGAAAATGTACCTATCATAAGAAGTCATTGGCCGGGCCTGGTGGCTCAGCCTGTAATCCCAGCACTTTGGGAGGCCGAGGCGAGAGGATTGCCTGAGCCCGCGGGTCCAAGACCAGCCTGGGTAACATAGTGAGACTTCGTCTTTACAATAAATCACAAAAACTAGCCAGACGTGGTGGCATGCATTTGTAGTTCCAGCTACCTGGAAGGCTGAGGCAGAAGGATCGCTGGAAGCCAGCAGGTCGAGGCTGCAGTGGCAGGGAGCGTGCCACTGCACTCCAGTCTAGGCGATGAGAGTGAGACTCCAACTCAAAAAAAAAAGAAGCCATCAAAAATCAAAAGGAATAACATATGTGTCACCCAAAAATTTTGACAGACTCATCAACAGTGGGAAGAAGTGTGGTCATTACAAGCATTTACTTTTAAAAACACAAAAAACTTTCATCTGAAAACATAAGATTAAATTTCCATGCAGTAAACATTTTACGTGGGTAAGGAATTACCAGGTTAGAGTGTAGTTCCAAAGTAAGTATTTTGTCCAGCATCCTTCAGGGCCAAATCTACTCTGGGATCTTGTTTAATTGTGCTTGCCATCATATACCTCTTCCAGCTGCATGAGAAGAAATTCACCAGCCCCAGACTGAATACAATGCAGAGCAGATCTAAGACCAACCAACTCATAGTAAAGCACCAACTCCAGCTGAACTTATAGCAAGACCCATAGCAGCATCCAATCGGAGTGTGTGGATCCCAACTGACCCCAAACGTGAGAAAGAAGCACTTCTGGTGCATGCCACTACGATTACATGAATATCTGTTACACAGCAGTATCTGACTGATGCTTCTTAGACAATGTAGGGGAAGATAGACAGATGGATTTTTCAGGAACATCTGCTGAATACTTTCTGTTTACTCTTTTGACTTCTGGCCCTACTTAAGCAAACACTAAACAGAGAGAAAATATAGAAAGAAATTGACATAAGCATCTTACAGTTTAAAAAAAAATCTGACTGGAACCAGTGTAATGAGACAGGCAAGTGGTTACAGAAAAACAAACAAAAGGAAAATCATCAAAGACATGAAAGAGACACAGTCCCCTTCTACCTTCTACCTCATGGATAACTATAAACATGATGTTGATCACATTTCTTCCACCCCCAAAAAAGAAAAAACTCACGTATAGTACGTTTTGTCATTTGACTTTCACAAACTGCGATTGGAGACAACAGAAAAAGCTATTTTGATCTTCATTTATAAATTAGACAACTAAAGTTCAGAAAAGTTAAATGTCTTATCTCGTCTTCCGACACAAATATCTGACTCTAAGTCTTTTGTGTTCTAGGCCTGGCCCTTTCCACAACAATGCTTTTCATCTTACTTTCACCAGAAAAACAAAAAAGTAAAAATAATTTATCCTAGCCTGGAGTTCAATGTAGCATCTTGCCTAAGAACCATAAAATCCTGCAAGACATTAGCAGTGATTGTCTGTGGACATCGTTGGGTTCATTTGGTTTTGACTGTGGTGCAGATATGTCATCCGGGTCAATCACTCAGCCCCCCTTAGTGGTTGGTCTCCTACCTAATGTTACTGACCCAAACTGAGCCCAGCAATGGATAGAGTCAGAAACTGGAAAAAGTTTTAAAAAGGCATGGTCTGGGATCCTATGTAATGGATTAAGCAGAAGCAAAATGCCAACAGTAATTAAAAATATATCTTGGTCCTAGGTTGATATTTAGCATCCTGTCCATTAGCTTGCTGACTTGAGGGTTCACAGCCTTTGCGGTCATTCCATTTGAGGGTTTTGATTTGGGCACTGCGGTAAACTCCAAACATTTGTCAGCACTCACTGGGGCTATTAATAGAAAAATCTAAAAAGTTCTATTGTATTAGATATTTTTGTTTCGGTGTGTTTTTTCCACAGGCAAAGCAGAACCACTGCCTTTTTCATTAACAAAAAACTGCCATGCTGATATCCCATTAGCCAAATATATCGTCAGTTGCTCAGCCAGTATTAGCACTAGGATGTCTCCAAACAAAAGCCAGGCATTTCATTCTACAAACAAGTATCGCCTACTATGTGCTAGCTATTGTGATGCAAGTTTAAATAACACAAAATTCCAAAAGCACTCCATTTACTATTTGCTAGTTTTGTGATAAGAAAATGACAGAATTCTCCTCATCTGCTTAAATAAATCATCTATTTAGCCGAAGTGGAAGGATCGCCTGAGCCCATCAGGTCAAGGCTGCCGTGGCTGTGATCATGCCACTGCACTCCAGCCTGGGTGACAGAGTGAGATGAGACTCCAACTCAAAAATAAATAAACAAACAAACAAATAAGTAAAATCACTCTGCTTGATGATTAATTCATTCAAGAGACACTTACAGACCACCTACCATGAGAATGTTCTAGAAGCTCATTCAAGTATCTTCTCTAGTTCAAACTTATGCACTAAAATGAGAGACAAGAGAAGCATGCATACGAAGAAAGTTCTGGAATGAGTTTTTCTGCTCTGAGAACCCAGTGAAACACATTGTCTCGGGTTCATCTGAGAGGCCTTTTGGACCATGTGGTTGCTGTAGAGATCACAGGGTCATTCTTTTCTCCACAATTCTTGCCAGATTCTTCTGCTGTGATCCATACAAAAACAGGAAGAGGCACTCCGTTGTTTTGGCTTTTTTTTTTAAGTAGGGGGTCTCACTCTGTTGCCCAGACTGGAGTGTAGTGTCATGACCACAGCTCACCACAGCCTTGACCTTCTGGGCTCAAGTGATCCATCCACCTCAGCCTTCCAAGTGGCTGGGATTACAGGTGTGTGCCACCACGCCTTGTAAATCTTTACATTTTGTGTAGAGGCAAGGTCTCACTATGTTATCCAGACTAATCTCGAATGCCTTGGCTCAAGTAATCCTCCCACCTCAGTCTCTCAAAGTGCTAGGATGACAGGCATGAGCCATCTTGCCCGGCTGGGAAGAGACACTCTTTTTCCCACTTATAGCACCTTTGTCACTGGGCTCCTAAGGCAGCATCTCAAATGCCTCGAGTTTCCCCTGTATTTGCATCAAAATAATCTTTTCAAGCGTATCCTGCATGTCTTATCTGTCTTGACCCACATTGTCAAATATGGTAGCCACACATGACTATTCAGCCCTTGACATGGGGCTGGTTCAAATTAAGATGTGCTGAAAGAAAAATATATACACCAGATTTCAAAGGCTCACGAAAAGTTATGAAAAGTTATGCAATAGACTTCATCAGTAATTATTATATTGATGACCTATTGAGATAATATGTTAGATACATTGGAGTAAATAAATTATGAAAACTAACCTCACCCAGAAATCCCCATTCTGGGAAAATACCTAGAGGACCTCAAGTCACTCTATGAAAAAAATACCTGCACACACATGTTTATTGCAGCATTATTCACAATAGCCAAAACACGGAACCAACTATGCTGCTCATCAAAAGAAGACTGAATTTTTAAAATGTGATATGCTGGGCACGGTGGCTCAAGCCTGTAATCCCAGTACTTAGAAAGGCCAAGATGAGAGGATTGCCTGAGACCAGGCGTTCGCAATCAGCCTGGGCAACTTGGAGAGACCTAGTCTTTACAATAAATGAAAAAATTAGCTGAGTATGGTAGCACATGCCTGTAGTTCCAGCTACTTAGAAGGCTGAGGCAGAAGGATTGATGGTTGACAGTTGGGTGGCCGTGAGCATGCCACTGCACTCCAGCCTGGGTGATGGAGTGAGACTCTGACTCAAAAAGAATTTTTTTTAATATATATACACAATGGAATATTACACAGACATAATGAAGGACAAAATTATGAACTTCACAGCAACTTGGGTGGACTTAGAGGTTATAATACTGAGTGATCTATCACAGAAACAAAAAACTGAGTATCACATATTCTCACTCATAAGCAGACCCTGAACAATTATCATAATACTATAAGAAAAGGATTGGCAGTAGGGGGAAACTGCCGGGGGAGGGGAGGGACACACTTCATTGATAAGGGTACCTGATCTCAAACAAGTGAAGTAGGGAGCAAAGTGAGGCCCAAACTTTACCTGTGTAATGACCATTTGTATACCTAATCCTGAATTGTATCCCATATCTTTAAAATAAAAATGTTAAAAAGAAAACTAGCCTCACCTGTTCCTTATGACTTTTAGTTGGCTAAGTAACAACTTATCAGTTACATGTGTGGCTTGCGTTAAAATTCTGTTGGTCATTCCTATTTCAGAATCTCCTATCAAGACCTTGGGTATGGCTGATTCAATACATATGTTTTCCATTTTTTCTCTTCCTTTTGTCTCTGTCCTAGGTCCTGTTGTCCTTGTATACTCCTCCTCTAACTTCATGGAAGAATGCATTTGTTCATCACAAACATCAAACAAATAAAACAGATGTGGGGGGGGTGGGTCCCTTCCTAGTTTCTTCCTACCTCCAAAGTTAATGAAAGCTTGAACTGAGCATGTTGTCAGATCTGGTGGAGAGGACATGCGATACTCACTTTTCGTACCTGCTCTAACAAATGACCACAAACTTAGTGGCTTAAACAAAACTAATTTACCGTCATATAGTTCTGTATTTCAGAGGACTGACAAGGGTCCCACCGGGCTAAAATCAAGGCATCGGCAGGACTGCGTTTCTTTCAGTAAGCTCTGGGTGGGATTCATTTCTCTTGCCTCAACTCCGAAAGACAACCTGCATTCGCTGGTTTACGGCCCCTTCCTCCAGCTTCAAAGTCAAAAACAAGGCATTGAGTCCTCACATCGCATCCCTCAGCTTCTTCTGCTGCCGCCCTCTTCAACTTTTAAGACCCTTGTGATAACTTTGGGCCAATACAAATAATCCAGGATAACCTCCCCATCTCAAAGACTTTAACTTAATTATATATGCAAAGTCTCTTGCCACACATCCTCAGAATTAGAACATGGGCATCTTTGGGGGAAGAGGGAGGTGACATCATTCGGCTTACCATACATACAAAAGTTTACTTAATCCACCTAAACATAAATGCGTGTTTTCATTTTTTCATATCATATAAGAAGCGTGTATACAAGGGAATGAAAGAGCCTTGGGCAAAAAGTGTCACCTTGGTATATGAGGTGAGGATAATCTTATGAACGAGGCAGATGAAACACAAGCTTAAAGGACAGTGTTTCCGGATCCCTAATAATAGTAACTTCTGCTCCACATGAGTTATGAAAATGTGTCTGACATGTGTAAGTGTTTTTAAGCAAGGTGTCATCTTCATTCCCAGAAGACTTATTAATCAGGGCATCATTGTCTAGTTAAGAATCTTAAAAGCAGACTCGAAAAAAAAAAATTCCAAAAACTCAAATAGGTTAGAAATTATGTGCGGATTCCCATCCTGGCCTCTCCACTCTCTTATCTTGTAAAACCTCCTCTTATGCTACCAGGACCTCTATTCGGGGTTTCTCAATCTTAGCACTATTAACCCTTGGGGCCAGATGACTCGTCATTGAGGGGCTTGCGCTGCATGTTGGGAGGCATTTAGCGGCATCCCTGGCCTCTGCCCAGGAGATGCCAGGAGCACGCGCCTCTCAGCTCTAGCTGGGGCAGCCAAAAATGTCTCCAGACATCTCCAAATGCACCCTGGGAGAGGGGCTAAGATCACCTCTCTGTCGAGAACCAGTGTTCCAGGTCTATCAGAGCACTCCAACGGAACCATTCGGTTCCCATTCCTTCACACCCTCAAAAGTAAAAAAGTGTAAAGCATTATGTTTGCCTGGAATTTTTCGGAATGATTGTGCGTATTAATCACCCCCCCCCCCAAACAGTTGAACTGGGTCTCCCTATTTAAGAAGAGATCACCACACAGTAAAAAGTACAGGTTTTGGAGTCCCAGAGATGTCTCGTAGCCTTGGTTGACATTTCAGAACTTTAATTCTCTCATGAATGAATGTGAGTAATGCGTCTCCTTTTATAAAACGTCTAGCACAGTACTCATTGGTCCTCAACAGCTGTTGCTTCCTTCTCCTCGATAACTCAGCCCCCTCACAGCTCCACAAAAAGCTGCTGAAATAAGGAAACTCAGAGCCCCTGGAAGATGGTGAACCAACTCACATGTGTGTGTGCTCAGGCACACACACACACACACACACACGCACGCACGCACACCTGCATACACACACAGAGTGGCACATAATCACTAAAATCAGAGTCACAAACTGCTCCAGTCTGCTTCTGATCCAAGTGTGATGTTCTGATCCAAGTGTGATGTCCTGACTCGACTGTGAGACACACATTGCGTGATATAACTACTCCAAGGCGGAGACAAATGGCTATTTTGGTTTACCTTGGAGTCCTTGAAGTCATGTCCCAGCATCTTAGACTTTTAGAACTGGAGCCACACTCTGAGATCACCTAGTCCAGGAGTTTGCACGCAGATGGTGCATTCTGAAACCTTCTGAGTCTGCCCCAGCAGCAGGAGTCTAGGTGCTGGATCAACTCTACATCTTCCAACCTCATCGCAACCAGAGTTGACGCCGCTTGGACCTGTTTTAACATCCTCGGCTCTTGCAGCATGTGTGTGATAAGGGGGTTCTGCTGAATTTATATTTTTCGTTTTCAAGCCATTGATTTAGCTCAACCCCCCTCGTTTTGCAGAAATGAGAGTGGCTTGACCTGTGTCGCTCCGTGAATGAACAGCACCCTTCCACTTCAGCGTGCCGCCTTTCAGGGGTCGCAGTTGTGGGGACCCAGCTCACTTGTGATGGGTGTCAGACGGCTCTGCAATCAGCCAAGGGCACTGTGCTGAGAAGCCATCAATTATCCCGGGAGTCGATGAGAGTTTGTTGTTGTAAAGGGACTCAATTGAAGATAATCCATAAAAAATCAATTACATTATTATTTCTTAATTAGGGCACTTGACAATATAGCTTTCCTCAGCAAAGCCATCAGTGAATAACACATAAATACACATAAATAAAGGCTGCTTCTGTCCCACTAAGCTCCTCGAGTTCACAGTGACCTTTTTTACCAAACACTTCCAGACAAGAACGTTTGCGTGTTGAAGAAAACGCGTGAGCCGTCTTTCTCTGTTGGACAGAAAAATTAGAGGCACAAGCGCCTCTAATAATAATAGTATATGAGTAGATTATTCAAATGTCGTTTAATACTTATGTAATGCTTTCCTACTTACTGAAAGCTCTCCTCTCTTTGAGGCAGCTGCGAGCTTGACTCTATGTCCCAAATTAAGCCACATGTGCCCTTCCACTGGCAGCCAGGAAGGAGATGCCTCACACGTGTGACCATCTTCCTGTCCTTTTTCCACTCACCCCTGACATCCCATTCCAGCGGTGTTTATTCCTAGCTTCTAAGTCATGGCTCCGCTGCTCATCAGCAACCGTGATGATGTCCTTTGAACTTAGTGTCAGTTTTATTTGTTCATTCAACTGTTATTTGCAATGCCTCCTGTATGTGGTGAACACCACGGAAACAAAGATTGCAGATTTGCAGTTTAGACACCAATGGACAGGCGAATCTAACACCGTGTAAACCCCAAAGTTCTAAGGCTTCTGGGGGCATTGGGTAGAGTGTCTTGCGCATGCTTAGAAGAGAGGGGAGGCTTTTAAAGTGAATCACTAGCAACATTGAGACTGGAATGAAGAATAGGAGTTAACAAGACCAGGGTGGAGGGAAATGCCGTGTGCCAAGTAAGACAGACTGTGGAATCATCCTAAACCTAGAAGTGGACCGAGATGACTAGTGCTGGAAATGAGAGAAAAGATGTCAGTTAGAGCACTGTGCAGGAGTAGGGAAAGAAGGAGAGCTCTGGGGAAAGGTATGCTAGACACAAAGTAAAGCTTACGCGGGGTCTCAGAGAGAAAAGAAAGCAGAAACTGAACCCACTGATGATGACTAGTAACGTATGAGGGACAAGGTGAGGGAATAAGGTGGAAACAAGAGCCAGACCCCAGAGGACCTCACAAGACACGCTCAAGGGCTTAGACTTTTCTCAGAGCAAATTCCTTCCCAGTTCTGCCCCAGGATAACCCCTTCTCCACACAGTAGTCAGAGTTTGCTTTTCAAAATATCAATCCCTCTTCTATGTTGTATCATCTTAAAACATCCACGATTCCCACCCATCACACCTGGGATAAAATCCAGGCTCCTTGCCACAGCCTAGTAAGTTCTGCATGACCTCACCCCTGCTAACTTCTCTGATCTCGTCTCAAAACTGCCTCCCTGTCATTTTTCCCCAGTCATGTGAGCTTGCTGTCTGTTTCACTAGCATGTCGCATCCTTTCCTGACTTCGCACTTGCTGCTCCCGCTGTCTGAAATGCTTTTCCCCCAGACCGTCACTTGGCTGGACGTAACACAATGTCACCTGTCTTCTGCCATTGCTCTACTCTCCAGTGGTCCTCAGCTCAGTCGCTATACTATCCTCTTGCCTGCATTCCACTGTGTGTGTGTTTTTTTTCCGTTGCTGTGTTATTGCCTTGGGTAAGGAAGGCGGCGGACACTCCCCTGCCCTGCAATGTAGAATGACTCAAAGGCAAGTGAAGTGTATTTTTCATATGTATCAGTCCAAGGCAGATGTTCTTAGTTGAAGGGTGAATCTTCTACATGCGATGAGGCAAAAACCCACGGTGTTTCCATGGGTGGCTCTACCCTTCTCTAAGGCCCTCATTCAGCTGCGGGACAGGGAAAGGGATACTGGCCCTGGAAGTTTTCTCTGACATCCCACTCGGGAGACTGAGTCCCCCAGCCACACCACCAGCTACAAGGGTGTTACAGAATTTTTCTGTACAGCCACACCCCAGTTACAAACGCAGTGGACAAAGAGAGAGCAGATCTCAGTGGACAACCATCCCTGCTACAGTAGCATAATCACTATTTAAAATTATCCTGGTTATTTAGCAGTTCACTTAGTAGTGGCAGTAGTAGTATTTTATCCCCTCATCAAACCCTTCTTCTATCATGATCAACACTCTAGCTTCATTTCTTAGAATGGGGTCTGGGAGAGTAAATAAATGACCAATAAATATTTGTTTTAAATATATATTTTTCGAGGCTACCCAGGGCAACATAGCAAGACACTGCCACCAAAAATGATAATAAATTTAAAAAGTGTTGTTGAAATTCACGTATTGGTTTCCATATTCAAATCCCATACTTTTTCCATCATGCTGGTGTTTTGGCCTTCTTAAAAAGAGAGATCAGAGACCTGGCTGTCCTGTGAAGGAGTGAAGGTAAGTGTTCGAATCAGATGTTTCTGGAATTCCACCCACCCAGCTCTGAGATTCCCTGTGCCCCTGATCTCTTTCATAATGTAAAGAGGAGGAGGGAAGTTTATCCTGAGATGCTAGGGTAGCCTTGCATTAAATAGGACAATGGCTTACATTCCTTGGTTTGGCTTAGGGCTGGGGCACATTTTCAGATCTGAAACCGGCCTTAGTGCAGACCCTGATATCATTAAGCGCGCGATCAGTCCTCAGGGCTGTACCACATCTCCTGGGGAAGGTAAGAAACAGGCTAGAAACAGGATTGGAACCAATGAAGTTCTTTCTGTTACTCTAGTGCAGCTAAGGCGCAATGTTCTTAATCGGTAAAGTGATTGGACTGATTTCCTTGATGCAGCAACAATTCCAAGCTAATGTCTGGCATACTAGAAAGGCTCAGTACACATTTGCTTCATAAATACGCCAGGTTTAAAATACCAATGGCAATTAGAATGTTTAAATATGTAAAATTTAAAAACTGACCAAGGGAGTTACGAAATATTTTTATGGTTCACCAATTCTCCATCTTTTTAAAATGTGTTTGTTACTCAGGGTGTTGTGCCCTTGGTTACATGCACAGAAGAGGAGAATTTTACCAAAACCCTTTGCCAGGGTCTCCTTTTTTCTGAGGTCTTGGGGGTAAAAAGGTATTTGATTATGACTGCTTCTGAGTCACACTCCTGCATTCTTCTTGCTGACGTATACGTATCAATATCTCTGTCCTCATTTCTACAGCTGCTATTGCCTTCCTGTCTCGGTGTCTGCCAAGAAATGGCCACCAGCTCCTTTATTTCTTCAAACATGCAAACTCTGCTGTGTGTATTAGACTTTTACTGCAAAGATAAGACAAGAAAGCACTAAGCCAGGGCCAACATAAAGGCGAACCCCAAACTCTACCAGTGCAAACCCAGGGGCTGTCATTTCTTAAGGTCATTTGCTTTCCCCTTAACAGGACCCAGGGTCTAGCCTACCTACTTGCAAAAACTCTTGTCGATACTCCACTCTAATCCCAAGTCTCTCCAATGCACCTTTCTGAGGGTTTTCTCTGGATGCCAGCTCTGCCCTCTCTGAGCACCACCCTGAAGAGCAGGAGAATCATGTGTCTCCCTTCCCATTCCCAGGAACAGCTGTCATCCATTATGGAGAAGTCCCCCAGGTTCCTCATGTCTCAGGTGAGATATGCCAGTCATGTACTAGAACCACTCATGCCAGCACCCAAAAGGATTGCTAGTAGTGGGAAATTGCAGGGGTCGAAGGAGGCGAGATCGGCAGTAGTGAGATTATGCCAAGGGAAGAGGGGCACACCTCATCAACAAAGGTACCCGTATAATGAACATTTGTATACCTAACACTGAATCGTACCCCCACATCTTTAAAATTAAGAGTTAAAAAATGAAATATCTAGGCATTTGGCGAGTTGGTTGTTAAACAGTCAATATTAGAAATCTAATGCTATACGTGGAAGTTAAATCTATTATACTAAAAACTAAGGTAAAAAAAAACTCCAATGCATCCCTTTCTGATAATTTCGCTACATCTTCCTATCATCTATGTTCTTGACGTTCTTTACATCTACTGTATCTGGGTGGTGGAAATACTGAGTAATGAACGGTGTGCTGCTGACATGCTTCCAAGCTCCATGCTTAGTGAGGTCACCTTAGTAGCTCAAAGTGGGCCATGCTGGGAGTATTGACACCAAAGGAATTGGCAAACACCACACATCAGAACTCTTTTTATCTCCAGACAGCCAAATGTTAAACATTGGCCAGTGCACCCTAGATCCCACTGAGGGGTATGTTCTACATGGGTTCCCAGAGTTTCCCAGGGAAATTCAGTTCCAGTTACCCACAATTTGTGGGTACTGTCGTATCCCTGTCCAACCGGTGTTTCTTGAGACCACTCCCTGAACAAATTTGTCACATGTGTATTTATGTTGTTTATTTGTTTAATATGTTTCTGAGTCAGCTTCTGATGGGCCCACACTAAGAACCCACACTACTGGACACTTCTATGCAGATTCATTGACTCTCAATGTGAACCTCAACCTGAATTCTGTACTTCTTCTGCATACCTCAAATGTCTATGAACCCCTGAAGGACACCTTTGGCAAAGAGGTGACAGAAGCTCTGAGAATATTTTTTCAAAGAGGCATTCCCTGACCACCCTACCTAAAATAGTGTGCCACCACCACCATCTTCTGTCCTGCATTTTTGCACCCTAGTATTCATCACCACTTGGCATAATAATAGATGTTTATTTGTTCATTAATTTCCTGCCTGTCTATTCTACTGGAATATAAATTTCATATGAAATGGGTCTTTATTTGACTCTAATTTCTACATTTTTTGATGCAGTTTAGACTCTGTTCTATGTCAACTAACCGACCAAAAACATTAAGTCAGACATAGGGGATGTGAAGAAAATTATGACATGGTCTTTGGCCTGGAGAAGTTAAGAGGCCAGTGGGGAAGACAAACAGATAGTGCTAATGCACGTGTTAAAAGATTCTAGTAGTGGCCTAGTCTACGAGATCTGACAATTAGGTTCACGAACAAATGTGCTACATGCCTCATTGTCAAATATCGCTGTATTCACCTTCGAAGGGCTTCCCTTGGGAAACTATGCCCTGACACCAGTGCCTAGTCCACCCATCAAAGTGATTTTAGAACTCTTTTTCTGGAACGGCCATCAGAGCTGTCATCGTTATTTGTCGAGGTCTGACGATGAAATTTGCGAACTTGCCATATTCACTTATGTTGGCAGCTCTGTACAAATAACTGTATTGGAACACCCTCCCTACTCACCTAATCTGGCCCCAGTGCCTTTTTCCTCTACCCAAAGATAAAGGAAACATTGAAAGGAAGACATTTGATGACACTCAGGACATCAAGGGTAATATGACAACAGTTCTGATGGCTATTCCAGAAAAAGAGTTTTATCCAAAATTGTTTTGATGGGTAGACTAGGCACTGGTGTTGGTGCATAGCTTCCCAAGGGGCATACTTCGAAGGTAACTGTAGCGATATTCATCAATGAATTATGTGGCACTTTTTCTAGGATGAGTTCACGAACCTCATTTTCAGACCTCGTGTGTCTAGAGTCTCTCTCTCTCTCTCTCTCTCTCTCTCTCTCTCTCTCTCTGTTTAGCATCTGTTTTCTGTATGGACTAATGATCTCCACCCCCACTGCCACTGTCTCAGCTCAGGCTGTCCTCAGCTACTTTCTTTCTAATTGCTCTTCCTCCAGGGATTTGAATACCCTTCAGATCCTAACAGAGTAAACGTATACAACTCTAGTTGTGACCATGTCTTTTCCCTTGCAGAAGTCTTCAGCCACTTGGTATTGCTTACAGAAGAAATGCGAAATCTTAAACATGCCATGGACAGTTCTTCAAGGTCGTTGTACCCTCATTCACTTCTCCATTCTCTTCTTTTTTATTTGAATGCCTTGCAATTATCAAAATTAAAAGCTTTTCTTGCTTGTTTTCTCTATCTGGGTGATCCATCTTTTCTTCCTTATTTCTGCACCTATCATGACCACCATCACATGGCTGTTGGATGATAATTCTCCATGGATCTCTTTCTTTTCTGCATGCCCTAGAAGTAAGATGCTGATTGCCTTTATTCTGGACCAACCTTTCAAGCATATTTCTTTTCTAAGGATATCCTTAGAAGATAGACACAGTGTCTCCCTTTGGAGCAAAGATCAAGTTTAATTACTGCTCACTTTAAAATGCATGAGTTCCCTTAATCAAGGATCTCTCTTCTGTGATACAACCTACTGTGTGTTCAGGTGTCATCTGTCCCCCTTCTTATCTTATCATGAAAATTGAGATCCGGAGAACCATAGCAAAAATATTCTGATATGCTGGCTACTTCTATCACTGTGAGTGATAAGGTGTCATTTGTCTCTGATCCAGGCATCTTGCATTTTCTACCATTTTCTACAGAACTGTGGTGCCGTTTGCCAAAAAGGAAACATCTATGTTGCAACATAGTTCATGATAATGGCAAACCCTTGCTTAACTTGAAGACTTAACAATTATATTGTCAAAAGAAAACTGAGAAAACCATGTATTAAGAAAATATTTACTTGGAAAGAGTGGCAGCGAGTTCACGGCAGTCTCCAAAGAGGGCCTTATCTATACTTTGTCTAACTTTGCTCCATGCCACTCTTCACATCAAGAGGTTGAGTTTAATTCCTATCCCTTGAACTGTGAGTTGACCTTATTGTGGCAGAAACTATGTCCTGGTGCTTCTGAAAAAAGATTATTAGAAGACTTTCAGCTTCCACTGGGATGTCTTAGAAACCTGCTTTTGGAACATCTCCTCTTGTCATCCATATACCATAATGTGAGAAATGTAAGTCACGTGGAGAGCCCATGTATGGGAGCTCTGGTCAATAGCCAACACAGAACTGTCAGTTCACAGCCTAGATCAGATGTCATCCATGTGAGTTAGTACGCATGGTCCTCCAGTTCAGTCACGTCTTCAAAGGTCTTCAGTCACAGTCACCAGTGAGTTCACCTGTATGAGAGCTCTCAGGTGGGAACTCCAGCTAAAACTCCATGCCATGAAAGGTATTAATAAATAATAAATTCTTTAAACTATTAAGTTTTGGGCTACTTTATTATGAACCAGTAGTTAAATGGAGTAGAATCAGATTTTAGAAGACCTGGGTCAGCAAATAAAATACACAAGTATTTTTTTAAACACACATGCATACAAAATTATCCATGAAAACACATTTATTTTATCCTGATCATGGTGGGAAAAAGCCAGCAACTTTCTCAGCTAATTTTCACACATAGGAAGGTTATAACATAGCTTCAGACATTTGTATGACTAAAAATCATTTGTGTGAAATGATTTTTTTAGGGCATCTAGGCTTATGTGAAATAATAAAGACTTTATGATATTGGAGACCTATACAAGTCAGAGTGGCCCTGATAGTTTTAGTTTGTCTCAGGATGAAATTTTGTTTGTCTGACTGTGGAGAATGAAGTGTATAGTCACACTGGAAGCAAAATAAGGCATCTGTTCTTACCTTTCCAGCATACACAAAACCTTTCCTGGTCACTCTGTTTGTTTTGACATGCAGTCACATGTTGTTCAATGTTATAAGATCATTTTCATTATGAAACTTGCCCAACTAATGGTTAAAGTTTTTTTTTAATATATAGAAATTGACCCTCTTGTTCTTAAAGCTTCAGACTTACATTTATCTTTAACTGAGTTTCTTTCTCTGGAAACCCACTCTCTGCCCATAGTATCAAGGAACTGAAACTCACCAGATCACCACATCCAGACAAAAGGATGTCATACCCCTCCAGTGTACCAACTCCTCTTCCTTACTCTTTCCTCACTATATAAGCCTCTGACTTCAGTGGGATGGGAAGATGGATTTGAGACTAAACCACCTGTTCTCCATGGTTGGTATAACTTAAATAAAAGCCCTTCTTCCTTAGCAATATTCATTATCCAAGTGATCAGTTTTCTGTGTGACAAGCAGCAGGACCTCAGCACTTCAGTAACAAGGAGACATCAGATATTCTTAGCAATGACTATGAAGATTATTTTGACATTGTGCCTCTACTTCTATGGTAAGAAAGGGATAATAAGAAGAATCTATGGTAGAGAGTCGAGAGTATCAAACAAGAAAGCACAAGTAAAGCATGTAGAACAATTCCTGGCACATAACAGGCATTCAATATGTGCTGTTGTCCTTATTGACAAACTGTTTATTCTAACCTAGGCTTTAGAAGATATCCTCTACTAGCGAAAAAAATCATTGTGGACATGTTTGAATTCTAGCCACTCTCCTCCAGAGGAATTTTAGAATTTTCCTGCTTTCTTCTTCGATTTCTCATTTTAGACTGCATCATCTAGGTAAGACATATTCAAGATTAGTGTAGTCATTAGCTTGCTTTCATTGACGATTTCATTTCAAAAACAACCAAGCCCCATATAACTGTGACTGATCATCTCTTTAAAGTTACCTAATTTGCCACTTCTACCCTTTAGTATACTTCCCAATTACACATTAAAGACTTCACTGGTCATTTTCTTTAAAGGAGCACAAAGAGAATGGGTTTATTTTTAAAAGACAGGTGTATAGGTTCAATGTTTTCCTGTTATTTCCTGAAAGATGAAGTCTCATCTAGAGGAAATTTTAGCATCACCAACAAATGTTTACATACCAGAAATGACTCTTAGAATTCTCACAACTGCAGAGAACATTTTGTTTTGGCTGACAAGACCACTAAGTATTTTCCAAATGTTTTCACTTCTTACCCCAAGCATTGCCAAGGCTAATCTGCTCACACAGTTTATAACCATTTGCCCTCAAAATCAGGTTTCTGTTTAGATACATTTGTGTAACCACTTTGCAAAGTTTCAACCTTCTTTAGAGACTTTGCCCACAAAATGTCACCTATCAGTATAAATCATAAGTGGAGCTTATTTAAAATTCAAACTCTTTAGCTTATCTCACCAAGCCATTCGCAATCTCACCTTATTTAATTTTTCAGATTAACCTTGTCAAACTGCTGCTTCTTGCAAGAGGTGTGCAGATGTATCCTTAGCAATCAGCGCTCTAAAGGAAAAAAAAATACCAACGACAATAACAAAACCCAGATTTGTTGCATTTGACAACTTTCTGGCATACATACTCCCACGATGGCCTATTTCAAACTACCCATGAGACACCAGTGAATGGAAAGACAGGAGGAGATGTGCATAATTGGTTTCCATGAGCAGACTGGTGTGAACTGACACTAACACACCAGTGCCTCCGACACACACACACACACACACACACACACACACACAAACACACACATTGGTACTGTAATCATAACAGAGAGTCCATGATTTCATAAATGCACTAGTTCGCTCAAACCTCTCTGTCTTTGCTCATGCTGTTACTACTGTCAAGAATAGTGACCCCGGAATGTACCTGGCAAATTTCTTCTTTACCTCCAAGAAAAAGGTTCAATCTTCATTCATAATTTTGCCATCACCCCTCTACGGAAGGAATTCATTACTCCTTTTTCTGTGTTTTCTTAGCACCTTTATGATGCTTTGTTAAACACTAAGATATTGCCTACGTGTTTCTGTGTTTGGGTATGCCTAGCACAGTTTCTGGCACACAATGGGTAATCAATATTTATGTTTCACTAGCCAGAAAGAAAAGGCTCCAAGTAAATAAAGCCCAGAGTTTTAGAAAACAGAAGGAAATGTATTTTTCAAGTAATAGAATTAGTGAAAATAGTTTAAAATCTATTAAAAATTGCATGACAACCCATTTAAAGTTAGGGCATTAGTTAATATAGCATTTTGTTTATAAAATACAATATTTAAATGTATTATTTTACTTAATTCTTACCACATTTCAAAAAGGCTAAAAAAAAAAAATCCCTAAAATTCACAGAGGTTAAGCAACCCACTTTAAATCAGAGGGCTAATTATTAATGGAGTCAAGACTGAAATTTTTCTAATCTACCTTTTCTATTAAAATATGAAGTCAGTGTAGCCTATACCCCAAAGCACCATAAGCTTCCCACAGCATTGTATAGTCAACAATCACCTAATAAATATTGCTGACTTTTCCCAGCCCAAGCCTGGTAAAAAGCAATTCAGTAATACACATTTAATTCATTTTAGTCTTTCAAGTTTTGATAAACTAATGTAGAAACAAGACTTGAAGAACATGCCAGAATGTTAAAGTGTATAATTTTCTAATTCGGCAGCACAATACTAATTCAGTCCTTCATTAGATACGTATTGAGTACCCTCTGTGTAATAGCTAACATTTATTGTCTCCTTAATATAAACCCGGCGGTGTACTGAACACTTCACATAAATTCTCTCTTTCATTCTTACACCCCTTTGAAGCAGGTGCTATTATTATCCACCTTTTCAGGTAAAGCTTAGCAAGTTAAAATAACGTGACCGAGGTCACGCAGCAAGTATATGGCTGAGTTGAAGTGCAAACCCAAGTCTGACACGTCCACTGTTCACTGCTAGGAACTGCCACTTCCTTTTTGTTCTAGATATGAAGCCGCCGAAAACTTATCATCAACAGCAACAAATGCACTTTTAGATGTTTGGGATAAAAGAGTCAGAAGACTAGTCCCTGATTTCCTATGAGTTTAAGGTCTATTCAGTAAGACAGGAAAACATGGACATAAATATGTGTAGATACAAATATGCTTGTGTATACAAGTGTTTTAGAAATTCATAAAAGATGGGACTCATTGGCACTTGAAACAGACAAATAGGCATTGATATTTGAGGAGGGAAGCAAAGCATGAGGGGAAGAGAATAGAAGGAGAACTTTCCACAGAAATAAACAATGATACGCTCAGGAGCAGGAAGGTAAGATAATGTATCACCCAAAGATTACAGGGCACTGTGGCATAGAGGTCTAGAAGGTAAGATTAGGGGCTGGGTGTGGTGACTCACATCTGTAATCCCAGAATTTGGGGAGGTTAAGGCAGGAGGATAGCTTGAAGCCAGGAGCTTGAAACCAGCCTGGGCAACATAGTGAGATTCCATCTGTAGAAAAATTTAAAGAATTAGTGGTGCATGCCTGTAGTCCTAGCTACTTAGGAGGCTGAGGTGGGAGGATCGCTTGAGCCCAGTAGAAACAAAGTTGGAAGAGTAGAAACCAAACCAGAAGAGTAGATAGATGAGAAAGCAATGGATAGAGAAATAGACAGATAGAAAGGTCGGTAGATGATAGGTAGATAGATAGATAGAATTATTACAAGACTGCAGTGAGTTATGATTGCAATACTACACTCCAGTCTGGGCAAAAGAGCAAGAACCTCTCTTTTAAAAAACAACAAAAAAAGTAAGATTTGGATTGAGTAGTAGCGGATCTTGAATATCAGGAAGAGCATATTGGACCTTTTTCTTTAATCATTGTTTATGACAAAGAGAATACCTGGCAAAAAAAAAAAAGCATAGGCTGGGCACAGTAGCTCAGCCTGTAATCCCAGCACTTTGGGAGGCCAAGGCAAAAGGATGGCCTGAGCCGGAGGGTTTGAGACCTGTAAGGGCAACTTGGCGAGACCTCGTCTCTACAATAAACCAAAAAATAAGCCAGGCATGGTAGCGCATACCTGTAGCTCCAGCTACTTGGAAGGTTGAGGTGAAAGGATCACCTAAGTCCAGCAGGTCGAGGCTACAGTGGCCGTGAGCGTGCTACTGCACTCCAGCCTGGGCGACAGAGTGACACTCCAACTCAAAAAAAAAAAAGTAAAAAGACATAATTTCTCTGGCATCAGTTTGTAAGACAGATCAGGAGGGATCCTAAATTCTAGACCTAGATGCAAAAACCCGGAGATAGGACATACAGTGAAAGAATCTATTGCAAAAGACTCTGTGAAGATTCAATCAGATCGTTTGGGTGTAGAGAGACTCCAGAGATTTTTAAAAATCACGAAGTGTCAAGAATGTCAAAGTGAGAAATGGTGCCAGGTATTCTGTGGCCAGTACTGCTAAGTATTAAAAGAGGCCAAGAAGACAAAAACCCAAAAAAGACTCGTTTTTTACAACTGGTTTAAAGTGCTTCTGGAGAGTTCTGACACAACATATACAGAAATCACACTGCTTCGAGTTAAAGACAGAAAATGCAGACACTTTTTTTTTCTTCAAAGACAGGTTCTTGCTCTGTCACCCAGGCTGGAGTGCAGTGGTGCTCACTGCAGCCTTGAACTCTGGGCTCAAGTGGTCCTGCTGCCTTAGCCTCCCAATTGCTGGGATTGCATACATGAGCCGTTACTCCTGACCTGGACACACTTTATAGTGAGCTAAGAGAAGAGTCAATAGGATGTAGGGAAAGGCTCTTGTCAAGAGACTTGGGAACACCAGAAAAGAAAGACCGATGAAACAAGGTTCTTGAGAAAGCAAGAGAGCAAGATGAAGTCAAAGGAACTGTTGGAGGAACCAACAGCAGACTGCTTTTCCTTCTTAGAAGACCCTGGAAAGAAGGCAGGAACAGAGAACGTATTTTGCAGCCCAAGAAAGAGTGTCGTTATTAGGGAGAAAAAATCCTTTTGACACTCTACCTGCATCCAAACTGAGTCCGCCTGCCAAGTCGTCACAGTCGTAGCTTAATGGAAAGCCCTTCCCTAAAGGGAGCAGGTGTGGTTGGAGCCAGTTCAAGTGTGGAGGAGTTGCCACGTCATTTGGCCGTCTCCCCTTTCTTCTCTCTCTTCTTTCTACCACATCCTGCAGGTGCCCAGTGCCTTCTCCCCCCCACCCCCCCGCACTGGCGAACTACATTCAGTTCTGCTCCCTGGGGATCATTCCCAAAACTGTACTTATTGAAAATGTAAGCCATTGCTTTTTGCCTATTTGTCACGAAAATGCTGGTGTGTTATTGGTTCAGCAGCTCTGTTATTACTGCCTTCCCTTCCCAGGTTCTTTCCTCCAAACAAAGGATCGTCTATAACAAAAACCTTTGCCCAAAAGAATGAGTAGAGTTTCTGCTGCTGGAGAAGTTCGTCTGCTTTTTTTTGGGGGGGGGGGAGAAGATGCTGATGAGGGTCCCTTCAAAAGTACATCATCTGGTTGAAATTCACATGGCCAGGATGTAGCAGGAGCCCACAGAGAGGTGGCTGAATAGAGAGAGGCACTGGAGTCCCGGAGTGATGGCTGTGTTGGACACAAATCCCAGCTGAAGAAATGGTGGCCAGTATTATTTATAGCAATAAATGTCATGAGTTATTCCGATGTTTTCCCCCCTGAAACCTGCTTTACGAGAGAAAATAAGGTGGGTGAGAAATCTCCAGTGGGGACAGGGTCTGTATCAGTAGTCAGGGTTCTCCAGAGAAACAAAACCGGTAGACTAGATAGATGAGGGAGGGATGGATAGAGAAATAGAAAGGTAGGTTGGTAGACAGAGAGATAGATGAGGGGGGGAGAGATAGATAAGTAGATAGGTAGATGGAAAGATAGGTCGTTAGGTAGGTAAGTGGGTAGAATGATAGATAGAACAGATGAGAAAGGGATGGATAGAGAAATAGGTAGATAGAAAAGTAGGTAGGTAGGTAGGTAGATAAGGTAGAAGAATAGAAGATAGATAGATAGATAGACAGACTAGGTAGAAAAATAGAAGATAGATAGATAGATAGATAGATAGATAGATAGATAGATAGATAGACAGACAGACTAGGTAGAAGAATAGAAAGATAGATAGATAGATAGATAGATAGATAGATAGATAGATAGGAAT
>NW_007253372.1:384788-385650 GCF_000164805.1 Carlito syrichta | reverse complement strand
TAGCATGACCCTGTTCGTGAGTTTTCTTTTTAAATTAACTTGCAATTACTTGCTTATATGTCACTGTGTTCTATGGATCTTCGAGGCAGTGACTTCCTCTTGGTCATCTGTTATCTCTTTTCTCCCAACAGTGGTCTTGGGAGGGAGGAAGCTAGGTGTCAGTTTTTTGACTAGCCAATTCAACATATCAGTGAGTAAAGTTTTTCCCTAAAGTTTTCTTCATATATTCTCTGGGTCTATCAATCGACAGTCTTTAGCTTATTTTGCTTTAAATCCCATAAGAATTTGTAAAAACTATGTATGCCAGTAGTTCTTAATTTAAAATGCCCTCTTGAAATTTTATCATGAGTTTAATATTTATAAAACATTACATTTAAGTCTATGATTTATAATGTATTTGCTTCAAAAGCTTGTAGATTAAGTTTAATATTTGATGAAAAAGAGACATAGTTAAATTTAAATCTCATTGTTAAACCGTACAGAAAACTAATCTCATTTTTATTTTTTATTCAACTCAATATGTTAATGCATGTTTGAATGACAGCCCTATTATTCCAGAAGGAATTTATTTTTAAGAACAGCTGATGGATACATGAATGAGTGATAGACACATAATGGAAAGAAATGTGTACAGAGGAAAAAATACATTAGATAGATAGAAAGGTAGATAGATAGATAGATAGATAGATAGATAGATAGATAGATAGATAGATAGATAGATAGACAGACAGACTAGGTAGAAGAATAGAAAGATAGATAGATAGATAGATAGATAGATAGATAGATAGATAGATAGATAGATAGATAGATAGATAGATAGACAGACAGACTAGGTAGAAGAATAGAAAGATAGATAGATAGA